>NW_028258344.1:20577500-20900000 GCF_053883595.1 Heterocephalus glaber
ATAAAACAATGGAAATGAAGGCAGACAAATCACTAATTATAATCAGTTGAAAATGATAAAAAGTTTCAATTGAAAGATTATACAGTAAATAAAAACTAGTAATGTACTATGTGTAAGAGATAAATTATTAAAGACTCAGAAATGATGAAAAGTAAAGCCTAGATACAGTTAGATCAAACTTTGTAGTAATTTAAATAGGGGATGTTTATAAGGTAAACTACATCATATATGTAGTAAGAACTACAGTGTACTATTTTAGCACTCTCCAGAGTAAAAGAATAAACAAGAGAAAGAGAGAAAAGAAAGAAAGGAAGAGGGGGAGAGAAGAAATAGAGAGAGAGGAAGGAAGAGGGATATGAAGGAAGGAAGGAAAGATAAAGGGAAAAAGAAAGAGGGAGGAAGGAAAAGTACAGAAGGAAGGAAAAGTACAGAAGGGAGAAAAGCCCGAGCTTCTGAGACTATGGACGCTGAGAAATCCACTGTCTGCATTGGCAAGTTGGATATCCAGGAAGCCAGGGGTTTAATTTCAGTTGAGTCTGAAGGCCCAAGAACAAAAACATGGAGCCTGAGGTGTTAATCTCAGCTGTTCAGAAAGGTTGAGAATCAGGAATGCTGATGGCTGAGGGCCAAAGGTGGGTACGCCAGTACCAGCAGAGAGCAAATCTGTACTCCTACGCCTTTCTATTATATTTAGGCCTTCAACAGACTGGATGATGCCCAACCACAGTGATGAGAATGGAACTTCTTCAGTCTATTGATTACTGTGTTAACTTCTTATGACATATATCTTCACAGACATGCCCAGAAATCTTGTCTTGTCAGAGTAATGATCACAGGTATCCCAGAATAGGAAGCTACCCAAGAAAGGCTTATTTTGGATAGGAAACAGACTCCTAGAGACTGGATGTCAGATCTCGTTGAAGAAAGTATGGTTGTAGCCCTGTGGATGATGGAGTTGTTTGGTCTTGAGTTCCTCGATGAGCAATCCTCCAGGTTCAAGTGAGCTGAGCTTTTGGGTTGGTATACAGGTGGAGAAAGAACTTCAGAAGCCAACTGTCTGGGAACACAGAGGTCTGTCAGGAGGACCACAGGAAATAACCTTCTGAACTGTAGGCAGGCCAAGGCTGGCAAGCATTAAACTTATGATTTTCTGTTTCATTTACCATTGAACATTAATGAAGCCCATGCAATCAGAGGTTTTCAGAGGATACAAGAGGGAGTGTTGGTGCCTCCATGAGCCAACCGTTTATCACGTGGCCCTCCGTAGAGGTAAAAGTTTATTACATTGTACAAATAATTATTCCATAGTGAAGATAATAATTTAATTATCCCTTAGCTTTTTTCTCATAACAGTTTAAACATAAAATTTCTTTGATTTTTATGGAATCAACTTTCTCCCTCAATACCTCTCTTCTACAAATCATCTATAACATTTTTTGTATGTGTTCAGTCATTGACCAGACCAGAACACCTAATTAAAAGATTGACATTTTTATCAGGTTCATTTTTGTAATATTCACTGCTTAATATATTTAGAAAAATCTTCAACTTCATATCCAGCTAGTTCTTCTCAAATCTTGATTTTGAGCTTGTGGTGTTTTCTGTTATTTCCATCCTGCTTTTATGTCATCTTAATTAGAATATTCTGTTTCTCTCTATTAATTGAAATACTGAGTAGAACAACTCATGACAGTGGGTGAGAGAGGACATTCTAGCTAGCCTGGGTATTTACTAAGCCATTCCTTTAGTTTTCTTCTTTCTTCCAATGTCCACAAACAATCAATGAACAGGAAGGAAAATATATCCAAGATACCTTAATTAATCAGAATATCATAGGGAGCAGAACTGAAAACCTTTTTAAATTTAGGCAGTATTACATTTTTTATGCTCTCTTTGCTTCTATGACTTGTCTATTTATTTTACCTAAAATGCTCTAGGAAACCTCTGGATTAGTTGCTAATCATTCTATTGTCTTCACTCACAACTAACTGTTTTGTAATTTACAGTCAATTTTTTTTCTTTTTGTTTTCTTAAAAGAGAACAAAATCTCTTCCCTGATTCTTCCATTTATTATTAAAAGAATGGATGTTTCTTATCTTCTATTTCTCTCAATAATGTTTATATTAAAGCCCAATTTAATTTGACTGTGCTTGTCTCTTTTCTGGCATATTTTATTCATAATTTCATTTTATTTTTCTGAAATAAGTATGATAGTAAAAGTAGCAATCAGGCATTTACTACTTAAATACTAAGCGCTAAGAATCACACTACATAATTTGACTATAAAATTGAATCCTCTTAACAGTGTGTTAAGATATTATTATACCTATTTTATAAGTGAGGATTATGAGGCTCACAAGGTTAAAAAATGTGAGAAAAACACAGCTAGAGTCTCATGTATTCCTTTTCTTTCAGTCTAGTGAAATCATTTTCATTCACACTTTTTTCTTACTTTCAATAAAATACATAAGGTATACATAAAATTTTGCTGACTCTTACATTTATATAATACATATGTATGTAACTTTTAATATTTTGTTACTAATTTATAACCAGTAAAATATTCTTTTGAGTATATTTACTTATTTTTTCATTGGCATGTCAAAATTGTGCATATTTATGGGGTACAGTGTGATAATTCCACACACGTACTTATTTTGAAATGATCAAATCAGGGTAGCATTTTCCTCTCCTTAAACATTTATCCCTGTTTTGTGTTAGAAGATTACAAACTCCTCTCTTCTAGTTCTTTATTTAAAAGAAAAGAGTAAATTGTGAATGATAGTCACTTTACAGTTCTGCAAAACACTGGAACTTATTCTTCTTACATAAACTGCATTTTGACTGGTATTTGTTATTAAATTTCTTTCTCCTCTTCCTGAACTTCTCCTCCTCTAGTGACCACTACTCTAATTTTTATTTCTGTGACAAACTTTTTTAGCTTCCACAGAAAAATTAGGACATGCAGCATTTCTCTTTCTGTCCCTGACTTATTTCACTTAGCATAATGTCCACCAGTTCCATCTATGTTGCTGCAGATGACAGGATTTCATTGTTTAAGCACAAAATAATATTTCATCGTGTATATCTACCACATTTTCACTATCTATTCACCCATCAATGGACATCTTAATTGATTTTATTTCTTGGTTATTGTGAATAAGAGCTGCAATAAATATGGACTCTACCAGAATTTTTAGAAAATATTACAGAGAATAATATTTTATCTGCCTTCAACAAACACTTGTTCAATGGCTATTTCACATTTTGTAGAAATATCATAACTGAATATGATTCATGAGAAAGTTCTAAGACTGTATACCAGGCCTTCTATTTATCTCAGGCTGAGTTGCCTGCATTCTCTTTGAGCTTTCATTTCTTCATCTATCAAATGAAAAGGATAGACTAAGGGAACTAAAATCCATTTCAACTCAAAGGTGCTGTGTTATTTCTTGCTTTCCATGAGTCATTTTCGTTTAGCCATACATAAATGATGATTTAGATGAACTTGATCTAGTCAATCCAAACCATTTTATTTATACATATATGTAGATACAGCCAGGTAACAAAGGACCTAATAACTGACAGCAGTGCAGGACATTTATGTGAATCTTTGCTTTTGCACAGCATGTGGGAGAGTGGAAAAAGAGTATTTTTTTATTTGATCAGTCCAGAGCACAGCTATGTTTGTGCTCTCATTGCTCTACTTAAAATTCTCTTATGTTTTTGTCCAAAACTGACCTGTTCTATTTCATATATGAAAGCTTCACATTAAAAGAATATGAGGTAGCAAATATCTTTACTGAAGCGCTGTTGGCAGCTGAAATCACTGACAACTTCCTGGCTGTGATTCATAATCTATATTGGTGCCTTTGAGACAGCAGGGTATTGATTTTTCCCTGTCTATAATCCAAGAGCATATACAGAGCTTGTTAGACATCTGTGGGAATATAAAGTAAGTTTTGATACAAGTTAGGAAGGTTCTCTTAGCAGGACACTTAGTTTTGCTCTTAAAAAAATCTTTATATAAGAGTAATCTTGGTGAACTTTTAAAAAACAAACAATTCAATATAAGCTATGTCCCAGGCTTGGGGATGAAGGAGTCTGAGTTTTTCTTTCTTAAAAATTTAAATAAAATGACTTTCTCCAGTGATTAATTGGCTACCTATTTTTTTTTTAAACAGGGAAGATGCTTTTTTTAAAAAATAACTTTATTATCAAACACACACACATACAGAAATCAAAACCATTCAAAGAAGAACAATGCAAGGGGAAAAAACTACAATAATATTCAAATACAGTAGAACTCAACCAAAACAAAACTGAAAAGCTCTTAAGCATTTTTTCATATAACTTAAAAAAGCATCTCAAGCACCAGCAAGACACCAGAGCATGTGATTTGTTTCAGAAAGATCCTCAGAACCAACATTGAACAAATAGTGGTCTGGAAAAGAACTTCAGTTAGCTAACAGACTCCACAGTTGGCTACCTATTAAATAAGGGTTGAGGCTGCTATTTTTTAATTTAATAGACAGTATAATAATTCCTTCAGAAATTTATTTTATTCTACATTCTTTTTATTTGATGAAGCTAGGATAAATTTTACATTTTTAGGGAAATAAATGGAGGCCATAGACCTGAATAAAACTGCTAAAACAGTCATATACTCTCTACCTAAAGCAGTTTATAAATAAATAGGATGAATACAGAAATTTCCTTAGATCTTAAAAAATGTGATAATTTCTAATCTATCGTGTAATAATCTGACCAAGAAGTACAAATTTTTTTTAAGACATAGACATATCAGAGAAAAAAAGAAAAGTGTAGGTTTTTCCTTGAGGTAGTTTCTCAAGTGACAGAATAAACAATGTTTAATCCCAACCATTTAGAAGAAGAGTATTACAAAATCAGGTGTATACACATTTCCATTTGGAATCAAAAGAAAATGATTTTATTTTATGCATATTAGAAATGGAGACATACTTACAAATGAAAATTATTTTAAATTGTTAGGAACACATGCTACACTTGATCTTATTTTAAAACATTTAATTTGTAGAAAATATTGCCTAAGTTAAATATTCCCTTCGTACCTATTTAACATTTAAATAGTACTCTATACATAGTACTCTAATATTATTTTTAATCAGACTTCTTTTAATAAAAATAACACCTAATATTTATAGATATGTTATATGCTAAGAACTCTGTTAATTGCTTTAGTTTATTCATTTGTTCTTCACAATAATCATGAAATTTTTAAAACATGGACACTGAAACACAGGTATATCAAATATTTGGTTCAAGGCCACAGAGCTAGGAGAGGCTGCAGTCAAGATTCAAACCCAGGCAGTATGACTCAGAGACTACACTCTTTATTTCTGATTGTCTACCTCCCCTTAGTGCATTTTAAGCAAATTAAGGGTATAAAATTGTATTAATTCACCTCAATATCATGTCAGTATCTAACAAAGTTTCTTGTGCAAAGTTTCTCAGTGCATATTAATATTAATTGAATCATAGAGAAAATATGTAAGGAAAATAAAACCTAGAAAAAAGAGTAATGAGCGTTTATCCCTCCATGAGTTGTGACAGAGGCCTGAGTAATGTTTCTCACTGTTTAACTATTGCTTCATTCCAGTCAAATCCCCTATCACTAGCTGTTTAGCTTCTACAAATCTTCTAAATTGTGACATATTATTTGATGTTAGAATGGTGAAAAATAATAATTTTTGTTCCAAATATTTAAAAATTAGTATAAATCAATTTAAAATCATATAGTCATTTTTCACCCTATCTCATCCCACTGGCAGAGGACATCTTGCTTCTCTACACATACCTCCTCTTACATAAATTTATCTAGACTTGAAAATGCATTTGTGAAACTTTATAAGTCCATTAAATTATATGTTGAAGGGTAATAGTATTCAAAACATTGTAATGCTTAATATTTATTTTATGTAAAAGTTGTGAATGAAATAAAATAAAAGCCATCACACAGTTAATCAAAAAGGTAAATAGAGAAAAACAGATCTTTCTATAAAAAGGTAATTTTCCTAATGCACAAAAAAAGTAAACAAAAGGACATTATAGCAAAACAAAATTGCATTGTAGCAGAAATAAAATTAAATGTTTCCAATTATAAGGCAATCTCTGCAAATAACCAAAAAAAATGAATTTAATCATTTTAAATGCTTCATGGGATTTAGGCAAACTCAGTAAAATAGAAGTGGAAAAACATAATAAAACAATTGACCAAGAAGAAGGATCTGTTGATGACATGAAGAAAAACTGTGAAGTTCAAAATTAATTTTAGTGCAACTGAAAAGATAGAAGTAATATGTTCTTGAAGCAATGAATTGGAAAATCCATACGTGGAAAACAAATGATAATTAAATAACATTTTATTATTAAACTGAAACAAACGTAGTAGAAACAGAGAAAATACCCCAAATCACAAAAGAATAAATCAAAACAAAATTTTAAACTAAATTTTAATGGGGAAATTGCAAGAAGGACATAAAGACAGCAAATTAAGATGGTTTTATAGCTGAATTTTATGAATTGTCATGGAATAATAATCTCTTATGAGTTGCCATGGAATAGAGAATTGTACTAATAAAAATAGGAGCTAACCTAATGCTTCTGGATTAAGTGGATAAAAAGACTTAATCCAGAAACAGAAGTAGTAAAACCTGTAGTTAAACTTCATCATTATAATGAATAAAGAACAAACACTTTCCAAGCTAAATATAATGTAAACTTCAAGCTCCAATTTAGAGTTTTAAAATTACAAATGAAGAATGTGAGTGAGTTTCCTACAGGACATCCCACCAAAACTTGGAGCAAATAGTATATTTAATGAATAAAAGTTGGGCACATTCTCTTTAGGATAATGATGAAGAAGGTGATAAAAAGCTTGCACTTTTACTACTTATTTATTATAGCATTAGAGATCCTTTCTATTTGAATGATGGGAGAGAGATAGGGGAGGCAGAAGGGGAGGGAGATCAAGAAGAGGGAATCTAAACAGCTAGATTCGATAGGGGAAGTGGGAGGGGAAGGGTAAAGGAAAGAAGAAAAAAATATGAGAAAAGGAAAACCATGGAAACAAAGTCTTTGTAAATAGTGAAAGGTGGAGGGGATGAAGGGAGAGCAGTTAGATGGGGGAAAAATAAGAACCAAGATACATCATGTAAAGGTACAAGATCCCAATGATGAATGTAACTGTATTGTGTACTTAAAATGTACCGATAAACTAAATGGAAAAATAAAAGCAAGATTAGTTGAGACCTCCTAATTTTGGGTTTGGGCAAGATTTTGAAATAGCAGTTGTTTCTCTGAGCCATGGAGAACTATTGAGGGAAATTTGGAGCCAAGTGAACAGCAAAAACACAACAAAATAGAAATTTCTGAGTGGATACTTTTCCTTTTAACTAATATTTGTGATCAGGGTAGTTGTATTTACATCACCTGTGATGTAAAAGCTATCCCGTGACTTTTCATGACCTCCAAATCTTGAGGGAGTGTCTGCAACTTGGGGCATACTCCAGTAATAGCCTGGAAAGAAGCAGTTTGATTTTTTTCTCTTTATTTTGCCATACTATTGCCTACACCAATCTTCTGCCCTGTTCTTGCAGCAATAAGTGATAACTGTTCATATCTCCTGTGTGTCTAGAGATGTAAAATCAGATAGTATGAAAATGGACTGGGGGGACTCGAAAGAAGTGAATGTCTTTCTTGGGCACCTTTCCCCTGTATCCTTTGACCTTAGAACAGTCAAACCTGCAGGAAGCTGACTGCACTTCTCAGTGCTATTTCTTAGATATCGAAGGTGAGTAGCAAATGACAAGAATGACTACATGAACTTTCATCCACCCTGGGCATCCTCTACCCAAGGGATTAATTCATTCCATTTCTGTACAAAAGAGACTACAGGATGGTCTTCTAACTTCTCCCAAACATTTTTAGGAAAGCATCCTAGAAATCAAAAACAACCTATATGCATAAGTAAAAATAATGAAACACTGTACAACAAACTAAAGAAGCTATATTGTCTGAATCAGAAATATTGCAACAGATGGACCAAGAATATAAAATAAGTTTAATAATATACTGAAGTAGGTGCAAAAATATATTGACAAAAGTAAGTCATAAAATACAAGTAAAATCATTAATTTATTAATACTAGATATACCTAGATACCTAGTTGATAGTAGTCCAAATAATTTTTAGCAGTTGATAGACTATTTACTTAAATATCTAAGGGAATAAGGATTTTTTTTTAAAACCCAGAAACTTCATCAAGGTTGTCAGATAGAAAATTTACTTAAAACACTTAACTAGCTAGAAATCAGAGCATTTAATAGGATTCTCCAAAAACTATCTTAATCAGGAATCTATGTCATTTATGATGAATATGTTACAACTACTAAAGAACATTAAGGGCAATCTAAATAAATGAAAAGAGGCATGATATTCATGCACGGCAAAATATAACACTGTGATGTCAGTTTACCCCCAATTCTTCTAAATATCAGTTTAGTAACTATAACGAGTGATTTTTTTTTAAATGGATAATGATGTTAAAACTTAACAAAATCCTCAAAATACCACAGGCACATTGTCTGTACATGCCAAAGGGGCACAGAAGCCAATTGAAGCATTCCCAATAGTCAAATCTAGAACAACCAAAGCAACAAAACAAAACAAAAAATTGTATTAGACTATAACTCAAATGATAAAATAAATATTCATGAGTTTATGTTGATATTAATAAATGTTTGACTAGGTTAAGAAATGGAGGAGAGGAGAGCAATCTCCTATATAGAGAATTCCAGATATATGTAACTATTTTTGCTTAAAGGTTGTGGTCATGTCTTCCGACTTCTTAAGTGTCGCCTGCAAATAGTGACCATCCTCAAAGAGAATATGTGAAAATTTAGAGAGACAGTAAGATGAAGAGTAGCTTCACAGCAGGAAAATCTGACAAATACTACATGAACAAGACCAACAATTGCCCTTCAAATTGATAGTATAGACCCCGTGATATGAAGTGATGAAAATGGCCCTTCCCTTCCTTTGTCTTCCTCTAGTCTCTTGTGAGCAAAACATCAATTTCCAATAGGAATAATCCTACAATATCCCTGAACAGTACTCCTCAAAGCTATCAAGGTCATTAAGTATAAGGAAAGTCAGAAAACATCATCAAACACAAGTTGATACACATAAGATACTTGGTAAATTCCATACCGAGTGGTTTGAATATCAGGCAAGGACAAGAGAATATCACAAAATGAAAAGGAACATAATTTCCAAGACTAGCAAATTACCAACTTAATAGTCATTACTGTACCCACAATAAATTGAATTATTTCTGGAGCAGAAAGTTGTGTGTTTTTTTTATTATTTAAAAATAACTTCATTATCACACACATACAGAAATCAAAACCATTCAAAGAAGAACAATGCAAGGGAAAAAAAACTATGATAATATTCAAATACAGTAGAACTCAACCAAAATAAAACTGAAAAGCACTTAAACATTTTTCCATATAAATAAACAAAATCTCAAGTACCAACAAGACACCAGAGGATGTGATTTGTTTCAGAAAGATCCCCAAAACCAACGTTGA
This sequence comes from Heterocephalus glaber, assembly GCF_053883595.1. Lineage (NCBI taxonomy): Eukaryota > Metazoa > Chordata > Mammalia > Rodentia > Bathyergidae > Heterocephalus > Heterocephalus glaber. The sequence goes on from NW_028258344.1 coordinate 20,587,136, forward strand.
ACAAATAGTGGTCTGGAAAAAAAACTCCAGTTAGCTAGTGTACTTCACATAAGACAAACTTCTCCCTAATTTAAATTTCGATACAGTCATATGACATGCAATGGAAACACAATGCAAGAAATATGTTATTAGGCCATTTCATCCGTGTGTATCCTTAACTACACTTTCAGTTTCTCTCACTAGAGAAACTATTCGGTATTTACATGTGTGCCCTATTTATTTCACTTACGAGGATGTCCTCAATATGCATTCATTTAGCTATAAATGTCTCTAGTTTCTGGTTCTTTATGGCTGAGTAGTATTCCATTTTATGAAAAAAACACATCTTTATCCAGTTTCCAGTTGATGGGCATTTGGGCTGTTTCCAAGTTTTAGCTATTACAAACTGTGCCGCTATAAACATGGGTGGACATATATCGCTGTGGTATGATTCTTTTAATTCTTTTGGGAAGATACCCAGCAGGGGAATAGCTGGGTCGAATGGGACCTCTAAGCCTAATTCTCTGAGGTATCTCCATACTGATTACCACAGTGGTTGTACCAGTCTGCACTCCCACCAACAATGGAGAAGGGTTCCTTTCTCCCCACAACCCCACCAGCATTTGTTATTGGATGATTTCTAACAGCCACTCTTTCTGGAGTGAGGTGAAATTTCAGTGCTGTTTTCATCTGCATCTTTTGAATATTTGAACATTTTTTCATATATTTATTTGCTGCTTTTACTTCTTTGTCTGAGAAATGTCTTTTCATTTAAGATGCCCATTTTTGAATTGGGTCTTTGAAGTTGGGGGGTCTGATTTTTTTCAGTTCTTTATATATTCTAGATAGTAGTCCTTTGTCTAAGGTACAGTTGCTAAAAGATTTTTCCCACATTGTAGGTTGTCTCTTAGCTCTGTTGGTGGTTTCTCTTGCAATGCAGGAGCCTTTTAATAAGGTGAGATCCCAGTTGGTGATTCTTTGTGCCAGTTCCCAGGCACTGAGGTTTTGATCATAAAGTCTTTACCTATACCAATGTCTTCAAGAGTTCTACCTAACTTATCTTAGAGAAAATTTAGTGTTTCTGTCTTGATATTTAAATCTTTAATCCACTTCAATCTTAGTTTAGTGCATGGTGATAGGTATGGGTCTAGTTTTAATCTGTGAGAGATTGAAATCCAGTTTTTCCAACACCATTTATTAAATAGGCTATCTTTCCTCCAATGAGGATGATTGGCTCCTCTGTCAAAGATGAGGTGGCTGAGCATATCTGTAGTTGTTCCTGCACCTTCTAATCTATTCCACTGATCCTTGCGTCTGTTTCTTTGCCAGTATAATGCTGTTTTTATCACAGTAGCTTTGTAGTATAGTTTCAAGTTGAGGATTGTGATGCCCCCAGCCATATCTCTATTGCCTAAAATTTCTTTTGTTATTCTAGGTCTCTTCTGGTTCCAAATTAATTTTTGGATTGTTTTCTCTAGTTCTGTGAAATATATTGTTTGAATATCAATCAGCATTGGATCAAACCTATATAATAGTTTTGGAAGTATGGCCATTTTCACTATATTGTTTCTTCCTATCCAGGAACAAGGGATGTCTTTCCATTTCCTTATATCCTCCTCAGTCTCCTTTTTCAGAGTGGTATAGTTGTCAGTGTAAAGGTCTTTTGCTTCCTTTGTTAAATTGACACCTAGATATTTCATTTTTTTGGATGCTATTGTAAAAGGAATTGGTTCCCTAATTTTTCTCTCAGTGAGTCTATTATTTGTATATAAAAAGGCTACTGTTTTTTGAGTGCTGAGCTTATATCCAGCTACTCTACTGAATCTGTGAATTAAGTCTAGAAGTCTTTTGGCAGAGTACTTTGGGTCTTCTATGTAAAGTATCATATTATCAACAAAAAATGATAGTTTAACTTCTTCCTTTCCTATTTTTATTCTTTTTATTTCTTCCTCTTTTCTAATTGCTGTGGCCAATGTTTCAAGAACAATATTGAACAGGAGTGGTGATAGTGGGCATCCTTGTCTTGTTCCTGATTTTAGCATGAAAGTTTTCAGTTTTTGACCATTTAGCATGATATTGGCTGTTGGTTTTTCATAGATAGGGTTAATCAAGTTGTGATAAAGACCTTCTATTCCAATTTTCTGTAGGGTTTTTATCATGAATGGGTGTTGGATTTTGTCAAATGCCTTTTCTGCATCTATTGAGATGATCATATGGTTTTTGTCCTTGACTCTATTAATATAGTGTATTACATTTATTGATTTAAGAATGTTGAACCATCCTTGCATCCCTGGGGTAAATCTGACTTGGTCAGGGTGTATGATCTTCTTGATGACCCTTTATATTCTGTTTTCCAGTATCATGTTGAGGATTTTTGCATTAGTATTCATTAGGGAGATCTGCCTGTAGTTCTCTTTTTGTGCTGTGTCTTTCCCTGGTTTTGGAATCAAAGTAACACTTGCTTCCAGGAATGAATTTGGAAGCTTTGCTTCCCATTCAATTTCCTTGATGAGTTTACAGAGTAATGGGGACACTTCTTCTTTAAATGTCTTGTAGAACTCAGCAGTGCAGCCATCAGGACCTGGGCTTTTCTTTGTTCGTAAAGTTTTTATTACATTTTCAATTTCACTCATTGTAATTGGGGTGTTTAAAATTTCTATATCTTCTTCATTTAACCTTGGCAATTTGTATGTATCTAGGAATCTGTCCATTTCTTCTGTGTTTTCCATTTTATTAGAGTACAGGTTCTCAGAGTAGGTATTGATGATGCTTTGGATTTCTGCTGGATCTGTTGTGACTTCACATTTTTCATTCTTGATTGCTTGGATTTGAGCCTTTTCTTTCCTTTTTTTGATAGGGTTGGCTGTGGGTTTATCAATTTTATTTACTCTTTCAAAAAACCAATTCTTTGATTCATTAATTTTTGTATCATTCTCTTCATCTCCATTGCATTGATTTCTGCTCTCATCTTTATAATTTCCTCTCTTGTATGAACTTTGGATTTTTTTATGCCCTTCTTTTTCTAGGAGATTGAGGTTCTGCATTAAGTTGTTTATTTGAGTTCTCTGTGTTTTCATAATATGGGCATTCACTGCTATGAATTTTCCGTGTAGAATTGCTTTGATTGTGTCCCATAGATTCCTGTATGTTGTAGTGGCATTATCGTTTACTTGTAGAAACTGTTTAATTTCTTCTCTAATTTCCTCTGTGACCCATTGCTTGTTCAGGAGGGTGTTATTTAATTTCCATGTGTTTGTGGGAGTTTTGCAGTTTTTTATGTCATTGATCTCCAATTTTATTGCACTATGGTCTGATAATATACAGGGGGTAACTTCAATTCTTTTACATTTACTAAGACATGTCCTATGAGTTAGCATGTGGTTTACTTTGGAAAATGACACATGTGAAGCTGAAAAGAATGTGTATTCCAATTTTGTGGGGTGTAACACTCTGTAAACATCTATTAAGTCCTTTTGTTCAATAGCTTGGTTCAGTTCCAGAATTTCGTTGTTAATTTTTTGTCTAGATCATCTGTCTAATTGTGATAATGGGGTATTGAGATCCCCCACTACAATTGTATTAGAGTTTACTTGGTTTTTCATTTCCATTAATATTTGTTTTGTATAGTTGGGGGCATTCATATTTGGTGCAGATAATTTTCCAGGATACAACAATCTAGATTGGAATTTATTTTCTTTTAGGGCTTGAAATACTTGACTCCAGGCTCTCCTTGATTTGAGGGTTTGTGTTGAAAAATATGCAATGATTCTGATGGGCTTTCCTTTATAGTTGATTTGTGTCTTTTCTCTAACTGCCTGTAGGATTTTGTTCTTCTATAAGGTTTCTGGGATCTTGATTATTATGCGTCTAGGTGTAGAATTTTTTTTGATTATGACTAGTTGGATTTCTATATGCCTCACTTATCTGTATGTCCAATTCTCCACCTCTGTCTGGGAAGTATTCTATTATTACTTCTGTGAACAATTTTTTTAATGTCAATTGTATTTTCTCCTGTTTTTTCATGGACTCCTATCAGTCTTATGTTATTCTTCCTTGCATCATCTACCAGCTGCTGCATTGATTTCTCATGGTCCTTTACTATTTTTAAGAAATCTCTGTTTTCATGGCCCTTATCCACGATCCTGTCTTCTATATCTGATATTCTATCTTCACATTCCCTTAATCTGCTATGCATGCTTTCATGGAGTTTTTAATCTCCTGAATATCTGTTTGAATCTGTTTCATGGATTCCATTTCTTTCTTATGTTGGGCAATCGTGGTTTCCATTTCTTTCTATGCTGGGCCATTCATGGCTTCCAGCATGTTTCTGAGCTCATCTATATTTTTTATCTATTCCTGCTCTAGAGCCTCTAATTATGTCTTTCTCTCTGCTCACCATCTCTATAGTTATCTGGGAGTTTATTTCTGCTTTGAATTTTTCTAGAGCCTCATTCATCTGTTTTGTTACTTCTTCTGCTATCAGTTCAGGGTATCCAGGTGGTTGATTATCAGACTTTTCTATCTCATTTTCCCCAGAAATTACCTTTTGTGGGGTTCAAGTCTGAGTTTGTGACTTGCTTAAATGTCTTCTCATTTTTGTTTTTGGTATTGTCAGTTATAAATCAATGTGTCTCAGCAAGCCAGTCACAGACCCATGAGATCCAGGCAGATTTCTGGCTGCAAGTCCCAAATTGAGCTCCCTATCTTCCTGCAGGGTTGAACTCTGCAAGGTTCTATTGCAGGTTCCAGCTGTCTTTCCATTGCAAATAGTCCAGGCTCAAATGGAAGGTGCTGATCCCTCCAACTTACCAAGTATTGCAGTCTGGTGTGCCTATATTGCAGAGATTCTCTTCACTTTTCTAGTGGACTTCAGTTTTCATCAGGGAGCCTGAGAAAGGCCCTCTCTCTGCAGCTCAGGACAATGGCCTTTATGTCCCCCTGTGCCTCTCTGTAGTGTGGAACCAAGTAGCTGCACAGCCAAGAGGCAAGAGGTGGGGGGAGGGGGTGGCTGTTGTTATAGGTGCCTGCGTGGCCAAGCTGGTGGCTGGTGGGCCTGCCAGGGTAGGGGGGAACCCTCACTGTCTCCTGGATGCCTGTGTTATGTTTGATACATTGCTTAGTTACTATTAATGTCATTTTAACAAATTGCTTTTGGATCATCATTCTCAAAGAAATGGTGTTGCTGAGTTATTTACCATTTAAGCTATTGTCAAAAATATTTCCTTATAAAATACAATAAATATTATTTATAGGATTCAAATATTCTAAAATGAATTGTATGGTCAGCTAGAAATAATGTCAACTTACATAACTGTAGAGAAGTATCTGTATGTGAGGAGTGGAGAACAAGAAGGGAAGGAAACTGTGTAGTCTATGGTAGGTTTGGAACAAAAGAACAAAATAGAAACTCATTTATTAACAGCTAGGAAACTATTGTTAAATTACTTTTTTCATGAAGGAAATGTTTTTTCCTTCTTAGATACATCATCAAATATGAAAAAATCCACTTGATTAAAATTCTAATAATTTCTCCTTTCTTAGAGAAGGCTTTAAGTGGGATCATATGAAAAATGTGGATTAAATTATGCACATTAATCTGCTTATCAGATTTATTCTCTATTTTTCAGTCTTTTCAATCAATATGCTGCCTAATATCAGATATCTATGAGTATTGGTAAGACTCTTAAATTTTCTCTTTTTCAAGATCTAAAATATAACTTATGAAAACAAATGCATTTTATTAATGATATACTATAATTAATTTGCATAATTACAGAAGTTTAATTATGAGAAAGCTCTGTGTAAGAAATATCACCAGATGTGACAAGGGAATAAAAGGAAAGAATAAAATTTTAAAATGCTTTCCATTGAAAGCTAATTCCTTTTTTAAATTATTGAAGCATCTAAAAAATGTTTAAAGTAGCAGTTCTTAGAAAATCTGTCAGCTTATCCAAAGATATGAATTAATTTTCATGATATTTAAAGTAATTAATACTCATTTTCTCTTTAACTTAAAATTATACTTACTAGTATGTGACTGGGCATTTCGCACAAAATTAACAGAGTCTTAGCATATGGTAGGATGGATTTGGGAGGTCTTTTGTCTTCAAGTTGAATTGTCTAGGCTCTTTAGCCACTTTGTGGTACAGATAACAAGAACCAATTCTGGAATATTATGTTAAAATCATGTATTCCTACAATAGTCACTGTGAAACAGTATCATTCACACCCAAGACATAAATGTCTGTTTCTGAATTTGCTTCTCTGGGCACAAATGAGAAGAAGAAAACAATTCTTCAGAGATTAAAAAGGCATGCCTTGTTCTTTCTCCAGTTAAACCAAGGACATTAGCATTTGGTTTCTTTTTTCATCTGTTTTAATTTTTAGTACACTCAAGAGAAATCATTTCATATTTTTATTTTTTTCAAAAATAGAATTACAGTATTTATCACCCTCTAATCCTTATTGACAGAGTTTCTGTTGTCTGAAAGAGATGGGGGGAGGGAGAGCATTCTCTATATATGGTTTTGACCTGCTTTACATACAAGTGAATTCATTTATTCCTTATTGCAAATTTATATTTGGACATCACTCGACAACCTGTTACCACATTTACACTAAAAAGTCTAATTAATTGTTGACTACCACTGGTTGTCTAGGACCATGGTGCACATTACATGTGATACCTAAGAGATCATACCCGTGTTAACTTTTCTTCAGTTTGACAAAATACCTTAGGAAATGAACTTGAAGGGACAAAGTTTTATTTTGGCTCATGGATTGGAGATTTCAGTCCATGGATGCTTGACCCCACTGGTTTTGGGATTCTTGCAAGGCAGTAGATCACAAAGGAAATATGTGTGCTATGGTTTATCTCTAGATGTTTCCTCAAAGCTTCATGTGCTATTAGGCGAGGCTATTGAAAAGTGATTGGATTATGGGAGAAGCATCACTGACTTGCTTTTAGGAGGCATGGTCTGGGCAGAAAACATAGGTCACTGGGTTCATGACCTGGAAGGGCATATGTCCACCCTCTCCTCTTCCTTTCTCTATTTTTTTGACTCCCTTGATGTGAGCAGCTTTTACTCCCTTATGCTCTGCCATTCCTTCCTTCCATGGAGGCACCCAACTGTGGACTGAAAGCATGAGCTAAAGTAAAATGCTTCTTTAATTCATGTGTGTTGAGTATTGTGTTCTAGTAATGGGAAAGTGACGAAAACAGTGTAGCACATCAAAACTTCCTCATCAGATGACAGACAGGAAACAGAGGGGGGTCCCAGTACCTCTTTGAGGGTATTCCTCCAATGGCCTAACTTTCTTCAAGTAAGACCACCTATTAAAGGTTGAATCTCTTCCTAATATGCCATAGGCTGATGACTGAGCCTTTAACACATGGACCTTTGGGGAGTATTTGAAATCCATATCATCAAACAGAAGTCTATGTTCATACGAATGATCTAAGGCTTATAGCCAAACACCATAACAAACATTACGTTTTAGTATCATGAGACCTAAGTAAACCTCTTCTGTCATCCCACCCAAAGCTGGAGTAGGCACTGGATCTGAACATGAATTAAGTAGAGAGCATGGATCCTCAAACAAAATTCAAGGTGTTTCTCAGGTCCTTGGAATCAAATATTGAATAGTTAGAAGCAATCAATCTTCGCATGGTTTATTAGTTGGTATAAGATTACTTTCCTCATACCTCTTTCTGCTCTTGGGCCTGCTACCTTCAGCAGCCTCCTCCTTCACCATGCTTTATAAACACAAGTCTTCTAGGTTTCCATATCTATTTACTTCTACCCAGTGAATGACTTCTAAACATTCTTTTTATTCTACTTGTAATGATTTTTCCACCCCTGTCTTATTTTCTACTTACTACTCTCCAACATTTCTCTCTAGATAATTCTTTTTATGTCAGATTAAAATACAATTCTTTAGACTCTATTCCACTCTCTTCATCTCCTACAGCTCAAATTTTTCCTTTATTTTATTCTTTCGTAGCCCTAATACTGTCCTATACTGTCCTCATCACTATATTAATTGAAATATAACTTATTGCTATTCATGTGATCATTTTAATGACTGTTGTCCTAACAAGCTTCATGAAGACAGGAACTCTGCATCTTGCTCGCTGCTGTATTCTGAATTTACAGAACAATGCCATGTAGAAATTGTGTTCAATACATATTGTTGAATGCGTGAAGGTTTGAATGAATGCTAATATTAATGAGAAATTTAATACAAATTATCTTGCAAACAACACAATAGCCCCTCAGAAATGTGTAATTTAAAAAATCTCTTTAATTATTATTATCTAGGTAATAATAAATCTAAACCTAAAGCAAATCAAGTATTCATTATAGTTTCAAGACTAAATAAAAAAGTAAAATATTGTTATTATGACTCATACAATACATATTCATTGCCCTGATTATAAAAACTTCAAATTTCAAGCTTTTCTGTTGTTTATCTGTTGTTACTGAGTCTGCTCTTTTAAATAATTCCAGGTAAATGTAGGTTGAGAAAGAATCCTGGGAAATAATTAATAGAGTAATATAGGTGCAGAGGAGATGAAACGTCTCTAAATCAGGGTAGCATCCTGTCAGTGATAGGGTACACTTATTAATGTGCTGCACTCATGATAACCAATCTGCAACCAGTCATATTATGTCACTCTGCCTGGTATTTGCTCTCTGGAATCCTAGTTCCTTTTTTTGCAATTTAGTTTCTCGTTATCTAATTACTGAATGTCATTCTACAATCATGGGCTCACTACCTCCTAATTGAACCTACTCAGGTTTACATTCATTAACACCCCCAGTGTTATCCCTATACTTGCTTTATCCTCTTTGACTGGAACACTATACTCCTTTCCAGGAACCCAAACTTAATCTCCAGGTTGTCATTTCACTGTTCTTCTTTTCAAGGTGACCCCTCATTACTCAAATTGGCAGCAGTTGTACAAGTATATTATCATTGTACTAAACACTGTAGAGCTTACAGCATAGTAAAATAATTTCTACATTCACGTCTTCTTTTTGGTATATCACTAGATAGTTTATTCATATTTTTACTTATATAATTTATGGCCCTTATTTTAGTATTTTAAACATAACATACTTTTAAAATTGTATTTTACATTTATGGTATTTATTGGTATGAAAATTGGTGTTTTTCCAGATCTGTTTTAATGCGTAATTTTTTGTGACACCAAAATAAACATTAGGATGTGCAAGACAATGTAATAAGGCCCAGGAGAGCAGAATTCTCAGGCACTCCCCCTACCAGCTGCAGGGCAGAGGGGGAGATATTTAACTGTCTTGTACCTCTGCCAGGGGTTTGGGCTAAGGGATCATGGAGGTCTTTCTTCTTCAGTGCTCAGCAATCCCACATGTCTTGCGCCTTCAGCAGGAAGGCCTCTTGCGGAACAGACACTGCCAGATTGAGCTGACTTGAAATTTGGGTATTGTTATCTCCGCGTTGGCATAGAAGACTGACTTCCCTCTTTGTTGAAATGTCATCGGTTAAGCCATTCTTTTCCTAAATGTACTTATTTAAAGTCAAAATGTGAGTAAACCCAAAGAAAATTAGGAAATAAATAAATTTTATTTATTTAACCCAAGTGACAATATATGGCAACAAATATAAGCATCTGTAAATGTTTGAAGTATGGAATACACTGGCTTTAATAGGATCTTGACCTTTTGACTTTTTTAGCTTTTTTCTTTCTCCTACATTCCTTTAATGATGATTTCCAAAGTTTCATTCCAGTCTTTCATCGAGAGACAGAGACTTGGTTGATTACGTTTGTTTTGACTATTTGTACATTTCATTTCATCATTATTATAATCCTTCCAACTCTGCTTCATTGGAGAATATAACATACATAGGCCCTTCAAAATTAATGGGTTTTCTACATTACTAAATCTTACTGTGACTTTGCTCCATCTCTAAAAATTGATCTGACAGCATAGACCACACCATCACACAGGAACTGACAGTCAGTGACAGTTACTGAGAGGAAGAAGAACTACAGAATGTAGCATTAAATAGAAATCTTTTTCAGATATGCATCTGCAAGGCCACAAAAGGTCTTATTGTTTTAGGAAACACAGCTTTGTTAATAGATTGGAAGGTTGAAGCTGAACTCATCAATAGTTTGAAAATTTCAAGTTCTGTTGTTTCAAGTTCTCTTCATTTAATTATTTGTACCCAAATTTTAAAGAATTTTTTAAAGGACCATTTCACTGCAACTTTTGGAGAGAGGGTGATGAAATTCATTATCTTCTCACCCTTATTCCCAGGCCAACTTTAATCAAAGAGAGTTTTACACAGAAGACATACAATTTCTATTTAATTAGATGGGCCAAGGCATATAGATGAGCTAATATTTCTACAGGCATCTCTAAGGCTTTTTACAAGGGCCATTGTGTTTTACAGTGTCACAGGGAAAAAAAAGGATGTTAAATCATGATTTTTACTAGGGCTGTAGAAAAAAAAGCAATTATCTTGCATTGTAAACAGGATTATTCAAATTCCTTCTGCCTTAAGCAAAAAGTATAAGAGTAGCATTTAATCAGGTTAATACATAAAGATTCAGTCAATGTTTTCTGTTATTAGACAATGGCAATCCAACTACTTTGGGCAGGTAAGTTTAATATGTAGATGCTCAACGAGTATTATGAAGTGAAAGAACCAAACTGATTTAATGAGATTAATGACATTTAAGATAGGTAGTCTGAATTACTATGTTTTGCAACATGGGTGTTACCTGTATACTGCTCTCTGTTTGAGATAATCTTGATAGTGAAAAATACAAGCAATATTGAACCAATATTAAATAGAGTTCAATAAGTGATGCTCTCTATTTCATCTTGGTCCTTATAGTATCCCTCAGACAGCCTTCAGAGTTTCTTAAAATGTCCTACAGTTACTGTAATGTGAGAGGTGCTCACAACCAGTAACATACATTAGTGCTTTATATGGATGATACTTGGGCTGCAACCTATCTTGATATTTTAATATAACTATTATGCTGATCATAAATCAATTTGGAATTCTCTTTGACTCAGAAAGTTATAAGAATAAATCCAAATTAATGTTTATGTATGAAAAGCCAATTGAATCTTTGCATTAAGATTTCATTTAAATTGGCCCTGAATCATATTATCCCCTATCATTTTTTCTTTCTTTGTATCTGACCTATCGATATATTTTCGTTTCTATTTTATGTTGTTTTTGTTGCTGTTGTTGGAAAGTGAATACAGTATATTTGATAGCTACAATGGTTCTTGCTGTATTGTATGTTCAACTTTAACTTTGCTACAGATAAGCATTTTCTCTTTTATTCTAATAGTTTGTTGTTACTTTAATTAACAAAAAAGGGGGGATGGAATTTTTCCTAAGAAAAAGAAATATGCTTTTCTCTTACCATATTAAATAAGAAAAAGTAAAGAAAAATTTAATGTGTTGTATTAACCAGTAAATCAGTTAGAACTTATTGAGCACTTAATATATGCCAATAGCCATGAGACAGGAAATATATGCAATGCCTCCAACAGTTAAGCTGCATTTTAGTTTGATATAGAAGTATAATAAAAGGAGACAAATGGAGAATATTCTAAAATAATTCATTACCAAAAATTAGATTATCTGGAGTTAGAAGTTATGTAACTTTTGAAATTATGGGTAAGATAAGGACAGGTAGAGAACAAAGTATGCAAGGCAGGAAAAGAAAACTGAAGAAACAGAGATTTCTCTTATTGTGAGGAAAGCTGACCTGAGTTAGCAGCATTTCTAATGCTGCACTAAGTCACTGAAGATAAATGTAAACTCCTGAGCCACGGTCCAAAGGAACTGTGGAACTACTAAGAGATAGTTATTGCTGGAATTAGAGTTTGCTTCCACTTGATGGTGCTATTATGTTACCCAAGATTTGATAGTGAAGATTAATTGATTAATTGTAGAAATAAGCAGCCCCGAGTTAATTTTATTATTTAATAAATAAAATAAATATTAATTTTAATGTATTGGCAAAGCCATTATAGTACTTAAAACTGTGAAAGTAAATTAAAAAAGAGATGCAAATTTAAGCATGACTAGATAAGATATAAAATATAGACCTAATAAAATCAATCTGTCACATCTATGTTCAATTGCTCCCAAAGTAAACTTATGAAATATCACATATTTTGTTACAAAAGTTACCTCCGTCTCATTTTTTTTCCTTTAAATCCAGGAAGAATACCAATACTGCAATCCTAATAGAAAAACATAGTTTGAACAACAGCTACAGCTCCTGGCTGCATTGGCTACAGATTCATTCAGTTTATTGTCTTAAACACAACCAATTCTTATTATATTCTTGTTTATATTTTTCCTTGTACTTGGAATACACATGTTCATCTTTGAAAGCCTGGAAAATGTAAAGCAGTAAACAGGAGAAAAAAACCCGTAATTCACTATTCATTGATTTATTTTCCAAATATTTACCTAAAACTCTACCTTGCCAGGACTGGCAATTCAACATTGAATCAGATACCATAGCTGACCTCAGGGCTGCCAAAATCTCACAAAGAAGACAAACACACAGGTTGGCATTTCAGAGCAGAACATGTTGGATACTAAATGGCACAGAGTGAAATAGAGGATAAGCAACATCTGAACAGAATGGTGGCAGTTTTCTTTTTACCTTCTTTCCTGTGTTGGTGTAGAGGAAGGAGGACGTCACATATGTTTTAGGCAGAAAGCCAGATGAGAGGATATATTTAAAAATGGATATTGGAGTCCAGAATTGGAGTGTAAAAAGAAATATGAGTGAAGGGTTGTCTTTTAACAGTCAGAGGGACAGACCCCTCATTCTCAGAGACTGAAACTGATAATCATTCTTTTTGATGAAGTGGAAGTCAAGTAGAAAATGAAGAAGATAGTGAGTAGAACTCCTTGACACAAGTAATGAAGATTTGAAGTAGCCATTGAAAGGAAGAAGGGAATGAATTGATCAAGGATTACTACAAAGGATTAGCCTGGGAAGTTGAAGGTCTAACTGAGGTTTTAGAAAAGTGAATTTGCAGTGATCCTGATCACCATTGCTTTTGTAATTCATCAGGAGCATTGATGAAAAAAAAGTACATAGTTGAAATTTAAGCCCTGTTAACAATTACTGTTATCATAGTAGTATTGCTCCATCATTGTCCTTTACTGAGTCAATGCACAAGTATAGAAAGCTATGAGAGCAGAAAACTGGTGTCAACTTCATTGTTCTCAAATATAAATTGAAATGAGAGTGAAAGAAATGAGTGTCTACCCTATTTTTAAATTGTTACTCTAGAATTTTATAAACCATGATAAACTCTTTTAGAGAATGTTCTTAATACATATTTCTTCATCATACCATTTCCCAAGAATGTTTCTAATAAAAATATCACTGGCTGGGGATTTACCTCAGTGATTCTGCTCCCTGCCCCACAAGCGCAAGGACCTGAGTTTGATCCCCAGTACCAAAAAAAAGAGAAAGAATATCACTGTCCTCAACTCTGAAACTTCAAAATTGACCTATCAATCAAGACTAAGCTTAAATGCTACTTCCTGTATGAAGCATCTTTTATTTCTTCATTTACTCCTTGAATTCCCATTTCAGACAAAAATGACTCCTCATAATGAAAAAATCTAGCATTTCATTAAACAAGTCATTTTCAAGATAAAAGGTGGTACTGTGGTTCGTAGTAAGCAGACATAAATTTCTCTGTTACCTACACTCATACTTGGACAGCATGCCAATCTTTCCAGCTTTACTCTGGCCAGGACATGCCTTGAAATCAGTGAGGGCTGCTCCATCAATCAGGAACTTAACAAAAACTGAATGGATAACACTGAATTACCAGTTGTTCATTTCTAAAAAAGGTGGGGCTGATGGCAACAGGTCAAATACAAATATGGTTTTGAAGAGTAAACTACTATTAAATGCTATGTCCTATTTCTATCCATTGCCACAGTGAGAATTACACTTGTCAATTTAGTATGTAGTTTCCTAATATGTTAGCACTTTCCAAGTTTTAAGGAGGGTTGGAAGGTTGGTTATAATCCTGTGTATAAAAAGTATATTCAACAAAAGCATTTATGAATTTATTGCCTTCAAAAATGTATAAAAATCAGTGCCCTCAGAGGACAAGTTAAAATCTATCCTAAGGTTATGGTAAGTTTTCCCATGGCACTGAATCTGCTTTTGTAATATCCAAATGAACTGTACTTTTTTTTTGGGTACTGGGGATCAAACTGGGGTCCTTGCACTTGCAAGTCAGGCAGCGGAACCACTGAGCTAAATCCCCAGCCCTGAACTGTGCTTTTTCATTCTAGTTCACATCTCTAGGATACAATAATTTGATCTGTAATTTCTTGGAAAACCTGGTAAGTCGGTTTTGATCCATCTAGTTCCATCTATTTCTACTTACTGAGAATTTTATTGCATATCAAATATGAATATTTGGTCGAAAAAATATTTTAATTTAAAAAAATTACTAAGGGCTATAAGAATATTTCAGGGAACATTATAGAATAAAATAATTGTTGCTGTTTAGCTTGTCAAAACAACCAACAAAAACCTTGAATTTAAACACTGAGTTTAATACAGTGTATCCCATTGTAAAAGATTTTTCCTTTCATTTTATCTTTTCAGTATTACCCCTGGATGGTAATTTTACCCTCAGTACCAAAGAATCTACAGTCTTGTGTTCTTTCCTGGTTTCCACAACTGGAGCCAATAGTTCCAATATGTCAGTCACGTATGCTAGATTGGAATAAGCAAACGGTTAAAAACAACGGGGATATTTCGAATAATCACCAAGGCATATAGAGATATTTGTTTGGGTAAATTGGCACAGTATTCACCAGTTCTGTTTATATTATTTGCCTGCTGATTTTGTTACTGTAGTTCTCATTGTTTAATATACAGCAACTAGCTCAGGCACCTGCAGAGATGCTCAAAATCAAGCAGACTCCAACTACAGAAAAGCATTTTCTTAATTCAAATAGAGATTTATTTTCTCCAGTTTTTCAAAGCATATGGCGCAGCATGCCCAATTTCTACAAAATTTCATCCAAATAGTGTTGTGATAGCAATGATGATTTTTCAAGCAAGATTGCTTAGAGGAAAAAAAAATACAAGTATAGTCGAATTCTTTTTCTTGTGATGAGTCCTGAAAATAAAAGCATCTTTTCCCAGTCCAGGCCAAGTGAATTGGCTTTGCTTTCCAGAGGAGCAGCAGCATAACCTAGTGGAAAGACCCCAGATCAGGACTGGTAGAGTAAAGTTCTCAACTCTAATCTTAAGACTGCTAATTATTCCTTGACACTGTGTGTTTAGCACCAGGCAAAAAACTAGGCAGTGTAATCAACTCCCTGAGAGAAAAAGAAAGGAATTAGGGATTTGGTATTCGGTCATTTGTAACATCAAATAGGACATCTTCAAAATCATAATAAAGTAATATCATACATTTAATTATGTTCCAACTATTTGCTTTTAATATCAGATCAATGATAAGATATTATTCACATGTACATGTGAACTTTGGATAAGATATACATACAGATTTAAATAAATTTATTTGTCTTAGTAGTGCTTGTGGGACACAGGATTTTGATATTTTACTTATTAAATAATGTAAAAATCATACATTTATAAGTGTGCCTGTGTGTGCACATATGTACTGTATATATTTTATATACAGTAAACATATATATATAATTTTTTTGCCTAATCATAAGTCCACTTTAAACTGGAGTATATTTTCTTGAATTTAATGCTCCTAATTTTATTTATTTTGGTGTTTGAGGATATATTTTACATGTGTCCTTTTCAAAAGATGTAATTCATAACAAATAATTTAAGTTTTTCGAACCTAGTTATATTTTTATATAAATTAGTATAAATGATTTATCCAGAAAATATTTAAGACAAATACAGGAAAAATATCTTTGAGACCTTTATTACCCAGAAATATATTTAGATAACATATCATTACTTGTATGGCATAATATTATTTAAAAATACATAATGAAAACATAATAGTATTTGAGGCTGAAAATAAAGTTGTATTACAGTTCCAAATCTCAAATCTTACCCATATTGAAAAATATAAGCTAGCCACATTAACAATCACAAATATTCTACATATAATCTATGAATTGAGATACATTGGATATCTCACTTCTAGATATGGAATTTAGGAACAAAATATGCTATAGTGTCAGTGAATAAGTCCACAAGAATAGAAAAGGGGTTTAAAATTACAGCAATCACCTTTGCCATTTCTATCCTTTTTTGGATGGGTCTTTAGTCAGTGGCTCATAATTTCACTGGGATTAATTTGCCAGCATTCTGGAGACACTTATCTTATTTTCCGGAATTCAGAAAGGGATCAGCCGCCACACAATCTATTTCACTAATCTTTCAGAACAGCAGCACATGATGAAAGGAGATTCATGTTGAATGAATATATTTGTCATTGTCCATGGTGCCTAGATTATAAGAATATGACCAAGATGATTTTTTCTGAACACAACAGAACATACTTATGTATAAATAAATCCTATGCAATTTGATAACTCTCATTCTTGCTAGTTCCTCTATTTAGGCTTAATTGATGTCCTTACCTTGATCATAACTTATTTGCCTTATTAGAAGAATATATTTTTCATTATGAAAGAAAACAAAGAGCTTCTTTTAAATATTTGTTCAAATAACTCATTAAGTGACTTATTTGTACTCATTTATTTTTGAATTGATTTTAATTGCAATCTGCCTTGCTAAAACATCATTTACATGGTTGTCAAAATATACATTCATGCTAATTTTTACCTGAACACACACAGATACACACACATGCATAATATAAATACAATTTAATTAGATGTAAGATACATATTTTGTAAATATCCCTATCCTTCCTTCTATACAACTGAACCTGGCTTCTGTGAATTTTCCTCATTTTATATATGAAAAGGAAGAGAGAAAGCAAGAGACAAGCAGTCTCAATAAAACATAAATCAACGTGCTAAACTTGTGAAATCTTGATAGATGCAACTTCTCCAGTAGTGACAATATACAGGACACATTTCACTTTCAAACTTTTTTCCATTCGTTTTTTGACAGGAGTACACTAGTTCAGCTTTAATGAGATTCTAGTGTAAAAACTTCAGGGCTAAATAAAAGAAACAAATCAAAAGGACCAAATGATTGCCATTTAGTGTGAAAGAATGAAAGTGCAAACAATCATTGCATGACATCTAGCTGGGCTAGTCACTGCAGAATGACAGGTAGAACAATTCAAAGTTACTGATCTAGAGAAGGAATAACAGCTTATATGTTTGAAGTGCTCTGAAGATGAAGAAGTAAAACAGACTCTGAGATAAGATATGGTTAAACCTTTTAAATTCCATGCCCTATTGTCAGTATCATTTGAATGGTTTTGTACACATTTTTTCCTGAAATCATGTGATTGAGGGAATTACTTTTTTAGCTTCTCTCTGCTTTTACAGTTTAGTCTCCAAAGGGGTAGGGGAAGTGGGAGGGGAAGGGGAAAGGAAAGAAGGAAAAGGAAAAATGATAAGTAAATGGAAGCAAAGTCTTTGTAAATAGGGAAGGGTGGAGGGAGTGAAGGGAGGGCACAAAATGGGGACAAAATATGAACCAAGATATATCATGTACCGGTACCAGTACCCAATGATAAATGTAAAAGTATTGGATACCTAAAATGTACCAATAAGAAAGACTATAAGCAAAAAAAAGACTATTACATATAATATGCTTTCATAATCAAAGATGTGTTTTACTGGTTGGTACTTTATACAAGTAACAACTCATATTTGGGGGCACATTGGTAGGAAAATTTCAAGAATACAGATTCTGATTCAAAAAACTGATTATTTTTATATTCAAAAAATTTAATTTTATATTTTCCTCTTATAGAGAAAATCACCATTTTTTCCAAAAGCCTTCATTATCATTGAAATAATCCATTCTAGTTACTGCTGGAAACAATAATCTGTAATTCCTGCTTTCAGTCCTAATTTGTCTCATCCCTACTTTTTCATCTCAATCTAATCTAAACCTATTTGAGCAAATAAAATGATATTTACCTCATCCTCTGTTACAAGCTTTCAAGATTAGAGGCTTCAGGAAAAATCAATACAAAATACCACCTTAGCAGCAGGTTTGTGCTCAGTGAGAATACTAACTTTTCTTCCCAGTATTTCTCACTCTCAGCTATCCCGGAGTGAAAGCAGAACTCAGACTAAAAGAGAGTTAAAGAGAGAGGGGCAAAAACCTCTAGTGATGTTCTTGGTGCTAGATTAGTAACCACTTTAAATTTACAAGCCAAAGTGGAGTATGTGGTCAAGCTCCCAACCTTTAACTCTTGCTTCTGCATGACACATCTTACAGAGTTCACAAAAGGGAGGTTCTTGACCTCGCAGATTATTTTTTCAGACTCAAATACCATCTTCATTTATTATTTATTTGCTTCAAGCAGTTGGGACTTGAGGTATCATCATACCTGACTGGTTGATTTAAGGAAGTGGCCACCTCTCTGTGGGGAAATCCCATGAGAATAAAATCCTATTACCTTCCAAAAAGATTACTTCATTTACTTGCCAGAGTAAGCTTTTGATGAAAACATTAGAATGTTGAGTTTGTAAACAACCAAGAATTCTCAAAAGCATTGCCCCTTTTTTGTTGTTTCAAATGGAAGCTTATTTTTATTTTATTTTATTTATTTTTCTTTGTGTCCTTTCTGAACTTAGGACTTTGTGAACACAAATAGGTTGATTCTTGTAAGCAAGAGTCTCACTGCAATATTAAATGGTAGCACATTAATGAAATTTAATGGCCTAAAATGTACAACTCATTGAACCTTTTCAAACTTTTCAAAGAATTTTCAGTTTCTTCGCATTATTTATCAAGTCTTTTCCACTTTGAATAGACTTTGTTGTTTATTTTTAATGTGTTGAGTGTTTATATTTCAGCCAACTTAAATAGAACTTTTGGAGTATAATATACACTTGAAAGTTAACACACTGAAGCATATACATATTAACTTAAATCATATATAACCTTTATGTTATCAAACTTTAGGGCTTTTATTCCTATCTAAGCATTGAGTCTGTCAGTCTTTAAAGACTGATAAACTTTGTTTTAAAAGTTTTATGAATGTAGATTAGTTTTTATCTTTATTGGGTGGTGACATGCAGGATTACAATCCTTTCTTTTTTATATTAATTTTATTGGCACATTTTAAGTATACAATATGATGACATTCATCACTGGGAATTTGTACCTTTATATAATATATCTTGGTCCTTATTTTTACCCCATTCCTCTGCCCTCTCTTAAACCCCTCCATCCTTCCCCATTTACAAATCTTTGTTTCAATTTTTTTCTTTTCTCATATTTCTTCCTTTTCCTTTTTTCCTTTCCCTTACCCCTTCCACTTCCAATGGATGCACATTGAGGCCATACTCTTAAGTGAAATAAATAGGACACACATGTGTAAATCCCATATAGTTTCTCTGGTGTGAGAAACTGAAAGTGTAAATAAGGATCAAAAGGTATAATAGATAATGTGAAATAAGAATTCTTTCTTTTTAAAATAAAGTTGTAGGCAAAATTTTATGAACAATTATATCATTCTCTTTTCCTATCCTTTCTTTCCATAGGAAAAGTGGCAAAGAATATCTCATAAATATGTTTTAACTACCACATAAAACAGTAAACACTACAATGTTTTTAATAGTACTTGAATATGGAACATGTGTTTTTTCTTCTATTATTATTGACATTATTTTAAGAATATATGTGTGCATTAAGTGGTAAGAATGAATTACTACTTAATGAAGGCTGATAGAAGAATATTCATTCTGAAATATAAACAAAGTCTACTGCAACAAATAGCATTCTATGACTACTCCTAACTCAACAATACCTGATATTAGAAAGTGTGCTTTACAAGGTATTGTTTCTTAAAGGTTATTACTTCTACTGCAAATAGGGTTTTACATCTTACAAATAGAATAATTATATAGTGTCCTTATATCTCTCATTCAATGGATGTTTTTCTCATCTAAAAAAACATTTTATTAACATGTTCTTTTATATTAAGTACGTGTATTCAGTGATAATCTCAAGTTAAAGAATTGCCAGACATAAATTGTCATATATTTAGATTCAGAAAACTTATAAAAAATATAATAGAGCAAAATAATTCTGATTGTCCTTTATTTCTTTACAAAGTGCAGTTTTACATCTGCATATATGGCCTAAATTACTGGATAAATCCATCAAAACAATTCCAAACTTCTCCAACATTAAACCTTTGATTTTTTATTACATTATTAAATTTCAAAGTCCTGCTAATATGAAATTACTGCCCAAATATGGATAAATATGTATTATATCTCTTTTTAAAATTCTAAAACTAATGCATGGCCATCTGAAAAATTATATATGACAGCACATGAAGGTTTTAATTTGTTATTCATAATTATAGTTACAAGATTATATAATTTGGCCACATAATTCACATCACAGTATCAAAGAGAACGAAAACATACATGGACATATAAACTCTAACATAAATTCACTAAAATAGTCATATTAGCATTAGTTTAAATACAAAATAGTAATTTCTATGATTTTTTTGATACCTTGGTCCTATATAGCTAATTTCATTCTGCATGCTGTAAACAAGTAATAAAAATAGTTCAGTAACTGGACACTTTTAGTAAAATACCTGCTACTGCAAGAGTCACAGTCAGTTTTCTTATGAATTGTAGCTTGATGTGAAAATCATTAAGTCACAGAATATCAAGTACTGTTATTCTTTAATTAATTTGTAAAGAAATGTTGCTTTATTTTTCATAGAAGTAAGAAGACTGTTTTAAAACTATATTTTCTTCCTTAATACTACTTGCATTACACTGAAATAAAGTTTTTCCAGAAAAAAAAAAGAAAATCATTGTCAGGCATTATTTTGAAGACCACCATATCTAAAGTTAATTGAACCAAGCAAACAATCATATCTGTCAACCTACATTGTATATATATCATACCATCATTTTGTACTTCATAACTATATATGATTTATCACCATTCACTTTGAAAACTTATATAATTAAAAAATCAAATGGTTCATCCCCAAATAACCTAGGATTATAAAGTAGCTTTGTACATTTTAAAAATTACCTGACGCTTCAACCTTTTTTGTTCTTTATTTAGCCATTTTTTGGTTATAGACTTTATTCAATGATTTTGAGTAGTATTTCTAGACTTTACTCACTGATCTGAGTATTATAAAACAATGCCCCCTGTTATAGGCAAATAATAAGCTATGATTAGTGCCAGAATTATTTTATGACTTGTGATTTTGTGGAGCAAATTCATTTATAAAATTTGAATTCAGTAGAACTTTGCTGCTTAAAAAGATGGAAAATATAATAACTCATCAAAATAATTTCTCATAAACTTCAAATGATTAGTGAAAACATAATATCTGAGTACTAGAAATATTTCTAAAAGATTCAAAACCCCTTACAGGCAATCATCAATGTTTTCATGTCCCCATCAGGTAAGCAATGCACACCAATGACTGTATCATTCCAACTACAGATACAGAGAAGGGAGAAGTAGGTTCCCCCTGGGCCAACTGGTCTAGAGGACTTCATCGGTTCAAATTCAGGCTGGACCTGCATCTGGCTCAGCGGGACTCTAGAGCAGAATGGATGGAGCTAGTGGCTCAAGCACTGAGATGCATCAAGAGGATGTAAGGGAAATCTTGAGAGAGCACAAGAATCTAAATGAAAGGTAGACTCTTCTCATGCTTTTAGTGTTTATTAAAGAAATCAATAAGAATATATAGCTATTGTATTTTTTCGATAGTTTGCTCACAACACTATAAAAGAAAAAGCTCAAGACTTGCTTACTCTATGTGAGAAATACAACACTTCATGATAAATTTTTTTTCCACTAGATGCTTTTTTTGTGTGTTTGACTGATTAAGTAACCATCAAATTTGAAGTTATTAAAGTTATTTGTGATTACAGGATATCCCAAATCTTTCAGGCAATTTGAGTTATGGGAGAGTGTGAGAGCTGTTTTTAGTAATTATATTGAAAAAATTAGTAAGAATAAAAAGGAACAGAAGGGAAACCTAAGCAGCCTAGAAGCAGTTCTATCAACATTAATTTAAGATAATGTAATTTTAAATTATGTCTTATAGGCATAATGGAAAGAAAATAAATAATATATTTAGATATATAGGGCTGGGGATTTAGCTCAGTGGTTTTGCCGCCTGCTGCACAAGCTCAGGGACCCAAGTTTGATCCCTGGTACCAAAAAAAAAAAAAATAGATATATTATTTATAAACACACATGCATACACATTCAACAGAAAGTGTCTATGTTTGACCACTTGAAAGTGTGAATTCCTTGGCATTTAGTGCTTATATAAATAGCATACACATTAATAGAATTGGTACTGAAAGGTACTTATTAAACTGCTCATATAATGCCATCCATGATTGGAACAATGAAACTTTAAGCTTTGAATTTCTACTGTATGGAATATTAAATTTTCGATATCTAATTGGAATTTAATTTTCTTCCACAATAAAAATTTTAAGAACTGAATGTATTTCTCAATATTGATTTTCTCAGTTGAAGGAAATATTTATTCAATTTAAGTATATCTTTCATAAATAGTTAATTCTGTTGACAGTTTAAAGTTTGTGCGGTTTTTAAAACCAAATATCATGACTTTGACACATCTAACTAAGTAAATAATAATTTTCTAATACCTATTCCACATTCACATTTACTTGTATCTTAAACATTTTTTAATAATTGAAACATAAGTACCCATGGTCTACTAGCAGCATTTGATATATATAGATATAGATATAGATATAGATATAGATATAGATATAGATATAGATACAGATTTTGGGGGGGGCATACTGGGGAACAAACTCGGTACCTTTTGCTTGTGAGGCAGGCAGCAGCACCACTGAGCTAAATCCCCAGCTTTTGATTGATATATTCTAAAGTCTTTTTTAGTCTATAGATTTTCCTACTTTTTTCCTTTTTGCTCTTTTGCAAGTGTGTGCGTTTGTGGGTATGTGTATGCATATGTGTGTGAAAACTGAGTCATTCAACTTTTAGATCATCTGATTGTTTCTTTGTGGCATCATTTACCTTGACTTTTTATTCTTCATATTTGAATAGATTAGATTGAGTTTCAATCATTTCAAGGAAAAATGATTCATAGGTTATGCTATGTCTTTCCTACGGCATTATATAATGTGGTACATAGTATTAGTTCATCTCAATTTGACGTCAGTAAGCTATTAATGCAATAATGTTACTGAACTAAACAAACCCACAGTATCTCAGAGGTATACAACAACAAGCATTCTTTTTCTGGGATCTGCGTGTCAGCCATTTGTCCACAGATCTGTACATCAAGGGGGTGGCTTTCTACCAGGCTGCATAGATTGGGAGAGCTCTACATCCTATGCCTCTCATCCTTCTTGGAGTAGCAGGCTTATTCTAAATAGAAATGGAAAAGGCATTCAGGCTAAGTCGAAATCCATACAGCTTCTGAAAGCCTAGGCTTGCTACTGGCATAGTGTTTGCACAGGTATGCTATTTGCCAAAGCAAGTCACAAGGCCAGGCCAAGTCACACCTAACAGTAAAAGAGGGCTAAAGGATTGAGACCATTTATTCAACTTGCTCCACACTGTCAGCAATGCTAAAATGAATCCCTGAGTTCATGGGATTTTAACCTGATTCTCCTAATAAAATGTTTGTCTATAGAGTTTCACTTGTGGTTTTCAGCATCCATAAATGATTATTATCAAAATGAATATATTTATTTTTCAGGGGTTACAAAACGCATACGTTTTTTTTGCTCCTTTTGCCTTTAATAACCAGAATCCTTTATAAAAGATACTTCTTTCATTGTTGTAGAGTGAATACCCTCCCATTAAAATTCATATGATGAAGCCCTAATCTCAACATATATTTGGATCGGGAGCTTTTGAAAGATAATAGGTTTGGTTAGAACCTGAGGGGTGGAGCTCTTATAAGAAGAGGTAGCCAATTCATTCTCTCTCTCTCTCTCTCTCTCTCTCTCTCTCTCTCTCTCTGTTTCCCTATATAAAAAAAGGCTGTGGGATAATATAGGAAAAAAGTGGCTGTATGTCAGGCAGGACAACAGACAGAATGGACCTTGAACTTTCCAGTTTTCAGAACTATAAGGAGTACATTTCTGTTAGGGAGCTTAGTCTGCAACACTTGTTATAATAGTTCAGCAAGCTAAAACACTCTTAACTATTTTGTTACCCTGAAATGTATTCTCATGAAGAAAAAGCAAAATAAATGTTTATTTTTATCAGTTTTCAGAATAATTAGCTTTCTACTAACATCCAATAGTAAATAATGGGCTTTTTAAAATCTCATATTAAGTTCTCAAAGTTTTAAAAATATTTGATATATATCTATCCATTATATTCATTATTATTATTATTATTTTTTTTTTTTTGGTACCAGGGATTGAACTCGGGACCTTGACGCTTGTGAGGCAGGTGCCAGAACCACTGAGCTAAATCCCCGGCCCTATATTCATTATTAAAAGGTACATACATTTCAAAATGTGATGGAAATCTTGTTTTTGTGATACTGGAGATTGAACTCAGGGGTTAAGACATGATAGGCAAGAACTCCATCACTGAGTTGTATTCCCAGCCCTTTTTATTTATTTACACATTTATCTTGAGACAGTCTCACTGACTTGCTCAGGATGACCCCAAATTTGAGATTCTCCTGCTTCCATCACCCCATAAAGTCCTTTAAACTATTAATTAGTTTAGTTGATATGTATCACAGTGTCAGTAGCTGGCAACAATCTTGCCTAACCAAGATATTCCAATTTCATCTTGTATATTTCCTATTAAATATCTCAAATTAGCCATTTGTCAATAATCTTTGGTTCTTTTCTTTTGGGTCTAGTATTTAGAGACTACAACTGAATATTAGTACTAGTAAATACTTCTTTAATAAAAAGAATTATAAGTCATTACCAACTCCAAATTAAATTTACAAAGATTTTATCTCATTGATTTTTAAGTAAACAACTTTTTCATTTACATATGAAGATGATGTCATTGACATTATTAGTATGACATAAAGTCATATTTAATTTTTCATTTAATATTCTAAACTTTCTATAACTTTATAGTCAGAAGCTAACCAAGACTAGGATGTATCTCCTAACTCCAGTCCAGGGCTTTTTCCTACAATAACCACAAACTGAACTTACTGACCACTTAACCTATAATTGGATTCATTATGAAATAAGATTGTTCAAATACTGTGATTGTAAGGAGCAAGATAACAAACTGGAACTGTTATGAAAACTAAAAATTTTGAAATCTATTCAATAGGAATCCAGAATTAATATATTTTAAAATGCTGTCCTCATATCTATTTATCCTTAAAGTAAACAGCTGCAAATATCAAATGATTTTCATGAATTTGGGAAGAGTCTTCTGACTTTTTCAGAAAGGGGTGTGTTTCACAATTTCATCATTAGACATTTTATTTCAAATATGATTTAGAGAAGATTTTTAAATGGAGAAAATAAAAAGTGATATATGTAATACCTCTATGTAGAATGTGAATAAGTTTGAGAGAAATAAAAAATAGCAAAAATCTAAACAATGTATCAATGTATTTGACATTTGTACCAATATGACTTTAAAATAAGGGTATTAGAAGTTCAAGAAATTCCATGGTGAGGCACCAAGACAGGTGGTAAATATTTTATATCCATGTACTGCCATTCGTATTTAACATTATGGATGTTTGGATGTGATCTATGTCAACAGGAAATGACTTGTTTAATTGTTAGTCTCTACTGTCAATTTTTTTATGTCACGGGGTTAGCTGCCCTCAGTTTACCTTGATTACCACTAGATGGAACTCTGGCATGCATGGGAGTCTAAATCAGTCACCTGCTTTTCCTGGTTCAGAGAAAGACAAAGCAACCATTTCCCTCCCCTCTAAAAAGAGTTATCTTCTTGTTATTTGGAAAAATATGGAATGAGTTCACATTCATACTAAAATAAAAAGGTTTTTTACAACTTTCCTTAATGATACCACATTTTTATCCTGGTACTTACTTTAGCTGGGAGTAAATTCTTGTTACATTTTAAAATATTAAGCATTTTCCACTTTATTAAGTATCTTAGAGCATGACTTCTACCAAACTTATTCCACAATAGTTAATTCTTACTAACTATAACAATAAAGATACTATGTATGGTAAATTTTAAAGAATAATCACAAGTACATATATCTTCAAATCTAGGAGAAGCAATTATTTTGTATCCTACTCCTTAAAATACTTTCTGAACTCTCAATGAACTATTTCTGACTGTAAATAACCTATTTTTACTTATTTAAATC
The DNA here is from genome assembly GCF_053883595.1 of Heterocephalus glaber. Taxonomy (NCBI): domain Eukaryota; kingdom Metazoa; phylum Chordata; class Mammalia; order Rodentia; family Bathyergidae; genus Heterocephalus; species Heterocephalus glaber. The sequence continues at coordinate 20,613,634 of NW_028258344.1, forward strand.
CTACAGGCATCAATCTATATCTGGATTTCATGGTTCCCAAGATTAGAAAAAAAAAGATGTCTTCAGAATAACTGCATTTTTCACTTGCTAAAGAATATCAACTTAAAATCTACCATATATACCTGTTAAAAGTACAATGTTAAAATAATCTTGATTCTTTGGTCACTTTCCAAATCTCTTACAAGTTAAAATATATACATCAAAATGCAAGGACTTCTGTTGCTTTCTAAACATCATGATATCTCTACCTCTCAGTATAAGTGAACAAAGGTAAGTTCAGTATGAATAGCCTATGATTTGTGGAGCCTTTGGTATTGTATCTGTGACTTGCCTTTTAAACACAGAAAGGATAGTTTATTTAAGAATCTATGCTTTAAACAATTAGGAAACCCACTAAAGTTGAGATATAAAATGTTTTATATTGTTTGGAAAACAATCTACTTAGTAATAAGAATGTCTATTATTCAAAATGTAGAACAAAAAGTTAGTGACACAAAACTGGCATTGGTAATAATATAAAATACCTTATACTCCATACAATCTCTTATCAGGTTAGCTGAGCAAGCATTTGCACCAGAAAGTTGTTTAGACTGTGCACATTAAGCAGACTAAGTATTTAGCATTAATACATTTTCCCTCCCAGAATTCTATGCATAAAAACCCAACAAGGTATCCCAAGTAAATATTTTTAATTCTAAAAAACAGCAATTTTGTAATTTAGTAAATTATTCAAGTACATAGGAATTACCTCAACAATATTTCAGATGAGGTTATAATTATATTCTAATTGAAATGAATAATTTGGCTTAATTCCTGATTTCTGAGATGATAAGCCAGGACAGTTTGGTGGGGCTTAGGTCACTTAAGTATGTCTACATGTTATTCATAAATATACTGTGTTAGAGAAGACTACTCCTAAAGTTATTGTTTTAAATGTCTTTCTTTTATATTTAGCAATAGTCATTTCCTGATTTTTCATCCAGATGAAATATCTAGTGAATTCAGACTTCTAGTTTGACTTGTTTTTGTTTTATTTTCAATAAAGAAGATTTTAAATAAACTTTCCATAGTATCACATAGCTAAAGCACAGCTTAAGGACAGTGTGGAAAAAGAATCACCAAGACCTAACTGGGAAATTTCCTAGGAATGATCTACATAAAAGAACTAAAGGTAACAGATATTTCAACAAAGGCAATGTAAAGCCCAGATGTTTGGCATATTCACATATTAATGGGACAAGTAAGAGTCATATTTTCCTTTTTCCAATAGTCATTATGCTTCTTTTATTTAAAAAATATTTTTTTAAAAATTGGTGTCAGAAAAGGGTCGAAATAATAGAAAACAACAAATTATTTTCTCTTTTGGTTTTCTACAATTGTATAGTCATTTCAAAAGAAAACAGATATTCATACTTAGGGAATATTTTTTAAACATTACAGAAAATTATATAGTAAGAAAGGCAAAAAGTATTTTACTGTTCTCATAGTTATTATTTCAGACATATGTTGGGACCAGGCTAGCCCAACTAAATGTTCTGTGAAAGCTATTCATTTATGTGTACTTAGACAGGAGAAAACAAGTTCTAGAATCATTTAAAAATATCTCATCTTTCTCATTAGTGGAACAATAAAAATGACACTGTAGTAACACAAATATATAAATAAAGTAAAACCTTTGGCTATCTTATAACATGTTCAATGTACATGAATGAAATATTTTTATTAACAACTATAAAATATTTAGAATTTCAGCTTGAAATCTTCAAAGAAATTTGTGTATGCGTAATTTGCATATTATTCATTATTTAATGAAACATGAAATACAACAGCATTACAGTTTTTCAGTGTATCATTTATCTAGGAATTGTTTTTTAAATTTTCAGGATATTTTTAATATATTTTATTTATGATTTTTGATCTTAAATAAATATACTTCATGTTTTAAAAAACAAAGGAAAGAGGAAAGGAAGAAATAAATGTTCTATGCACTAAAATTATGCACTGTTACATATATATATGCACTAAAATTGCATTCACTTAAATAGAATCAATATAATTTTTTGAAATAGAATTTTATATTCATTATGGGAGGAAAATTAAGTTTTTCTTTTAATAGACTATGTATCACAAGATGATTTTAAAGTATTTTCACTTAGAAAAGCTGGCTGCCCTTACATATGAGTTTTCAAAGCTTGCCAAAGCTTTAGAAGGAATGATGAAAATTACTATTGCTCGATCTTCAGGTTTTCTTTGTTTCATAAAGGGCTAAGATGCCATTTTTGTCATTTTTCTTTCAGCTCTAGTCTTTCATCATAAATATCAAAGCATGTAATTATACCTTCTCAGATCCTACAATATTTTGCCTGTTTTACTATTCATGGTAATGTTGTTTTCTTTCTTTTTATTTAGCTCATTAAAACTCAAAAGAATTTCATAATTTGTTGAATAAAATCGATTCTGTGGACACAAATAAAGGCAATAACAGACTTATAAAATATTGAAACAATATCGATACTTTTATCAAAGATAGTGTCAGACACTGAGAGATTTCTTTACTAAGCCGAGTGTCACAGGGACCATATCTGTACTAGAATGATTTGGGCTATAGATGGAATTTTGTAGTGACTTCATGTAGCTGTTGCTTTTTTCTGTGTCAATTTTACCTCCCATACTAAGCCAGCATCTTAAATGAGTATTATTATATTATTATATATGATATATTATCCAGGTTCATGGATGTCTTTATTATTCTTATATTATATATATCCTAAATGAATCAAAGTGATAATTGGCACTAATTTTCTACTTGATTCTTGGAACCAACTATTAACACTACATAGAAAATAAATTAAGGCAATCCGACAGTCATAATTTTGAAGATACCACGCCCTCTCTCCAAACATTGGATAAAGTCCTGAAATGTGACAATCACATGAACATATGTATTAAAATCTATTTCTACACTTGTTAACATTAGTATTTTAGGAATTACACTTCTGGGAAGATAATCTTCTCTCAATATAATAGAAATCATACATATACCGCTCATTATTCACCCAAAGTTGCACTGTACCTAGGTCCTAGAGTCAGATAAATATGATTGAAATCTCATTTTCTTCTCTTATAAATGAATGTTCTTTGACAAATTATTGAACCTCTATAAGTTTCAGTTTATTACCTATAAACTGGACATAATAGTAGCAATGATCTCAGGAAGAAATTAGAAGGATTAAATGAAAAGATACAGGTGAAGAATTTGGCTCAATGCCAAGCAAGTAAATAAATTTATTGTCTTTTTATTAGCTCTTATTATCTTATTGAGTATTTCATTTTGTTATATTCATTTTATGCCTGTGAAACATTCTGGCATCCATTTATGTAAAACTGGTGTATTTTATGAAAGGATGCTCTGTCTTCATTGCCTCAGAAAAAAAAATGGGGGCTTTAGAAAGTTAACCTGAGATCAGAAAACAGACTGCTGCTTTGATGTAAACTAGGGGGATCCTGCAAATAAGAATAAGGAAGAATGAAGGAAGAATGAAGCGCAGGGAGATCAAGCAAGGCATACAGAAAAACAGAACAGCTTGAGAATGAAAAAAATAAAAAAAGTGTACTGAGCTTTGTAAAAACTGGACAGCATTCAAAAGCACAAAATAAAGGAGCCATCACAGTCATAGTACAGTTGGAGAATAGCTAGGAAAAATATTAAGAGTGAAGTTTTCTTACAATGGTTGACAACAATCTGTTATTTCTGAGTTAGAGAATTTTTAAATGATATTTTCTATCACGTAAGGTGCCTAAAACATGTTTTGTGTGGGAAGAAAACCAGTTTGGGGATCTTGGTCCACGTTCCAGTAGTGCACCTTGGTCCACCTTTACTACCAGAGTCTGTTTCAACAACTTAATAACTTCACGGTATTTGTTTCTTTGTAAAATTAAGTATATCCAAGGTTGTGATGAGGAGAGAGTGAAACATTGTCAAAGGAAGAGAAGCAAGTGAGCCATTATCAAGAAAACACATGACCACAAGAACAACAAGTATGGAGATGTTCATCACAATACTTTGAGAGTGGAAAAAATCAAGACAATCAACATGTTCATCACTAAACAGTGTTAAAATATACAATCTGACATCCACTATGAAAATTATACAGCAATTGAAAGCAAGTAGTTATACCTGCACTGTTCAAAAACAAATATTTATGTTAGAAGGACAAACCAAGATGTAGAAGCTTATACAAAATCATATTTTTATTCATTAAAACTAGCGCTTGAGAAGAACACATAGCAAACTATGGATGATATTCAAGCCTGGGGATTGAAAGGAAGAAAAAGTGAGAGGCAGGAGAAAAAAATCCATCTTTTTTCTGAATATATATTTATATTTTAAATTTTGAGCAAAAAGAAAACTATATATATAACTATTAGTAAGTTATTTACATGTACACTGATATCTGTTTAAATATATTTCATTATTTGAAAAAACTGACATTTCCTTTAGATTTCAGAACTATGAAGGCTGCTATATCTTTCTAACAAAATAAAAAAACAATTAAGTATCATAAATTTCCAGTTCTGCAGACAAAGATAAATATGTTTGACAATGCCCAGTGCTGAGGAAGATAAACCTATTTAGAGGTCAAACTGCCAATATGTATTAAATTTCTAAAAGGGCATATCATTTTATTCAGCAATTTCACGTTGAGAACTTTATGCCATGGAAATAAATCACATAGTACACTGTGCATATAAGGAAACATTGTACACTTTTTTCTAATTTGAATAAAATGTATATTTTCCCCCATCTGGGATTACATATTAATTATATTTATACCATACAATTGAGTGTTTAAAATAAATTTAAGTAACATGGTGCTTTTATGCACTAATATGGAAACATGTCTATAATAATTTTGGCATCTCAATATATAGTCACAAAATGAAATATAAGTGTTATGGCACAGATCTGTATTGTCCCCCCCAAATCATGTATTTGGAAAGTGATTGGATCACAGAGGTGCTATACTTATAAATGGATTCACCTCCTGAGGGTTCATAACTGACCTACTGTTAGGATGTGAAGCCCACTTGGAGGTGAGTCATCCGACGTATGATTTGAAAGGGTATCTTTCCTTCTAGGGCTCTTTCTGTCCCTGTCTGCTTCTTGGGTGCCATGACATGTGCAGCTATCTTCTGCAGCAGCCCTTTCTACCTTGCCATTCCTTCCTTGGAGCAGCCAAATATGGACCGAAAGCAATGAGACAGTGACAGGGCAGCAAGGTATCATAACACTTGTGATTATGTCTCTACTTCGTATGCATAAGCTCATAAAAATGAGCAAAGTGCTGTGATTTTTCTTTGACATATAATGTTATGGAGGAGGGATTCTTTCTTTTAGTTAACTAATGTTTGTAAAATAGATTTATTAATGAACTTATATTATTTTATAGTTAGAAAACAATAAAAAATATATTTCAGAGAAAAGGAAAATGAGACAACTCCATTTTAGGGTTGGAAACAAAGAGAAAATAATCATCAGAGGCAAATGTCTGTTGACCAAATGAAGAGTAGTGGGCAGTGTCACAGGCAGCAGGAGACACAGCAAAGCCCAAGCAGTCAGGGCATGGGGCTCCAGTCTCAACTTATTTGAATAATAAAAATAAGTGATTCAAAGATGAAGCATAGAAACATGAGAAAAATCCTTAATCTAGGGCCTCAGTCAGTAAAGGAAATGGCAGGTGAGTTATAACGTCATCAAAAAAAGAAAAAAACTACGTTCTACAAAAGTGAGTTGTCTCACTAGTTGGAGTAAGGAAAGTTTTTAAGGAAAAAACAAGCCCAAATAAAAGTAATAATGGCATCCAGTAGTCAGAAACTGACAAAGCGACACTCTACTGCAGCCAAGAGATGATGTTTGCTATTCTAGGACAAGAAATCTAGGTCTTAGAAAACAAGAAAATAAAAAGAAGACAAACAGATACATGAGAAAATTAAGATCCAAGGGCAAAATAGGTCTAAAACAAGTTCAATTCTGTAATAAATTTCATTTTTAAGTATAGTTTTCATACCTTTAAATAAGCAAGTACACCTGATTGACTTTCATGTCTGCAAAAATGGTAGAGTAGAAATGTTAAAATTTTTCACACTTAATATTTAGAAATTTTGACTGAACTATGTAAAAGAAATATTTAGAATGCATTTCAGAAAGCACAAGAAATAGAGAGAAATCTCTGAGACAGAAAAGAATAATAAGAAAAAAAATTAAAAATGAGTGTTAAAGCTATCTCCATGCTGTGGGTTGTTAATTATGCCAAGAATGTAAAGTCTTGGTTTTCCAGGAATCAGATGTAAGACCCAGGTAGGGCTCAGACATGGGAGAGAGTTAAGACTATGATTTCATTCATTAATGAAGATCCTCAGAGGGCGATAGCTAGAGTGACCTGTGAAGAAAATCTGCTCTTCAACCATGAAGAGAGGAAAATATAGCTCCCACATGATCACTGGATGGGGGATAAATAAAAAGAGGCTTGCCATTTTGGATTTCAGCCTCTCCCACAAGCCTGCCTAAGAATTTCAAACACCAGGAATGTTGTTCATCCATAGCTTTGGAATTTAAATAGCATGACCTAAATGAACTAGAAAACTCCAACCCAAAATTTAAATTGAAGTGGATTTTTAACTCCTGTTAACTTATGATGAAGTAAACTTTCTCTGAAAGACTATCCTTTTCACTCAGACGTCATAGTTTCCACAGATTTAGATCGAGCACATAGGAACTCAGAAACATAATTAGAAAGTACAAGGAAACACAATCACTATCATAAAGCGTCATCCAAACAAAATGAGCAAAATTAGACTCAAAGAACTACATGTACTGAAATTTCCACCTATAGAATTTTAGATAAATGTGTTTAATATGTTTATAAAAGAGTCAGTAAAATAAAATCACAACTAAGTTATAGAAAATTAGAAAATAAAATAATTATAAAAAGACTAAGTAGAACTTAATCCAATCTTTAAAGCACATTTGAAATTCTATACAATGGACAGGTCAAGCCACTTATCAGACATATCTAGAATGAGAACTGTAAAGTGAAAGAAAAGAAAATGTCCAAAGCATTGTGCAGACAGAATAAACACAAAAATTATGACAGAAAGATTATGAGACCTGAAGGACAGAGTGGAGATGACAAATACCTAATTGGAATTTCAGAAGGAGATAATCAAAAGAATATGAGAAAAATAATATTCAAATGGCAGAGATTTCCAGATTCAATGAAAGATCTAATTCCTCATATTCATGAAGCATAAGAAAACCTCACTCAAAATAAATAAAAGTAAATCTACATCTAGACAAATTCTAGTGAAAGTGAAAAAAAAAACAACAATGTCTGGAAAAAGAGCATAAAAGTAATTCAAGTTTATGATTTCAAAATATAATAGAGGAAAAATATGGATTTAAAAATAATAATTGTTTTAGCAGGGAGAACAATGATTTCATGTTTTGCTTTCTGTCCTCTCTCAGAAATAATCTGATAATGCATTCACTCTCAAAAGATCGAGAGAGAGAGAGAGAGGGAGAGAGAGACTTTGGAATTTAAACTTTAGGATATTTTGTACAGAGAGAGTGGTGTCTGGAAGCAAGTACTTAATTACTGCCTACAAATAAAAGCACATAATTTTAAATAATGAATTTTATTTCCTGATTGCTGGGTTTCCTTCCTTCCCATAATTGATTTGAAATTCTTCGATTCTACTTTTAGTAAAAATTTTATTAAATGGGTCACAGAGGAAATTAAAGAAGAAATTAGACAGTTCCTTCAATTAAATGACAATGACAATACAACATATCAGAATTATGGGACACAATGAAAGCAGTCTTACGAGGGAAATTCATAGCAGTGAATACACATATTAGGAAAACAGAATGAGCCCAATTAAACAACCTGAGGCTGAACCTCAAGCTTCTAGGAAAAGAAGAACAGGAGAAACCCAAAGCTCATACAAGGGAGGAAATTATAAAGATCAGAGGAGAAATCAATGCAATGGAGACTAAGAGAACGATACAAAAATTCAATGAAGCCAAGAGTTGTTTCTTCGAAAGAATCAAAAAATTTGACAAACCCTTAGCCAACCTTATCAGAAAAAGGAAAGAAAAGGCCCAAATCCATGCAATTAGGAATGAAAAGGGTGAAATTACAACAGACCCAGCAGAAATCCAGAGGATCATCAATAACTACTTCCAGAACCTATACGCCAATAAGATGGACAACACAGAAGAAATGGACAGATTCCTAGATACATATGAATTACCAAAGTTGAATGAAGAAGACCTAAAAATTCTAAACAATCCAATATGAACCAATGACATTGAAAACGTAGTAAAAAACTTATTAATGAAGAAAAGCCTGAGCCCTGATGGCTTCACTGCTGAATTCCTCAAGACATTTAGAGAGGAACTGCTGCCACCACTGTTTAAACTCTTCAATGAAATTGAAAGGGAAGCAATACTTCCAAATTCATTCCTGGAAGCAAGCATCACCTTGATCCCGAAAACAGAGAAAGACCCAACCGAAAAGGAGAACTATAGGCCAATCTCACTAATGAACAGAGATGCAAAAATCCTTAATAAGATACTGGCCAATAGAATGCAGAAGATCATCAAGAAGATCATACACCATGATCAAGTGGGATTCATCCCAGGGATGCAGGGATGGTTCAATATACGAAAATCAATCAAAGTAATACACTATATCAATAGAGCCAAGGACATAAACCATATGATTATCTCCATAGATGCAGAAAAAGCATTTAAAAAAATCCAACATGAATTTATGGTAAAAACCCTATAAAAAATTGGAATAGATGGTCTCTACCTCAAACTGATAAAAGCCATCTATGAAAAACCAACATCCAATATCATACTAAATGGTCAAAAACTGAAATCCTTCACACTCAAATCAGGAACAAGACAAGGATGTCCACTATCACCACTCTTGTTCAATATAGTTCTGGAAACATTAGCCACGCCGGCAATAAAACAAGAGAAAGAAATAAAAGGAAGTAAGATAAGAAATGAAGAAATCAAATTGTCATTACTTGCAGATGACATGATGCTCTATGTAGAAGACGCCAAGAACTCCACCAAAAGTCTTCTAGACTTAATAACCAAATTCAGTCAAGTAGCTGGTTACAAGGTCAACACACAAAAATCAATAGCTTTCCTCTACACAAACAACAGACTCACTGAAAGGGAAATAGGGCAAACAATTCCTTTCACAGTAGCATCCAAAAAACTGAAATACCTAGGAATCAACCTAACAAAAGAAATCAAAGACCTCTTCTCTGAAAACTATGGCACTCTGAAAAGAGAGATTGAAGATGATATCAGAAAATGGACAGACATCCCCTGCTCCTGGGTAGGAAGGATTAATAGAGTGAAAATGGCCATACTTCCAAAACTGCTATATAGATTCAAGGTAATTCCAATTGGGATCCCAGAAGCATACTGCATGGACCTTGAGAAAACAATCCAAAAATTCATTTGGAACAAGAAGAGACCCAGAATAGCAAAAGCAATTCTAGGTAACAGAGACATGGCAGGGGGTATCACAATCCCCAACCTGCAACTATACTACAAAGCTACTGTGATAAAAACACCATGGTACTGGCAAAGAAACAGACCTGAGGACCAGTGGAACAGATTAGAAGATGCAGAAACAACGCCAGACACCCTCAGCCATCTCATCCTCAATAAAGGAGCCGAACACCCTCACTGGAAGAAAGATAGCCTCTTTAATAAATGGTGCTGGAAAAACTGGGTTTCAACTTGCCAAAGATTAAAACTAGACCTATATCTCTCACCATGCACTAAACTAAAATCAAAATGGAGTAAAAATCTAAATATTAAAATAGGAACACTGAACCAGTTGGAACAGATGTTTGGTAGAACTCTTAAAGACATTGGTGTAGGAAAAGATTTTATGAACAAAACCTCTGTTGCCCATGAACTAGCACAAACAATCAACAAGTGGGATCTCTTCTTATTAAAAAGCTTCTGTACAGCAAGAGAAACCACCAGCAGTGTGAAGAGACAACCCACAATGCGGGAAAAAATCTTCACCTGCTCTTCCTCAGACAAAGGTCTACTATCTCGAATCTATAAAGAACTTAAAAAAAATCAGACCTCCCAAATTTAAAGACCCAATCCAAAAATGTGCATCTGAAATAAACAGATATTTCTCAAAGAAGGAGAAATAGCAAATAAATACATGAAAAAATGTTCAACATCACTTGTCATTCAGGAGATGCAAATGAAAACAGTGCTGAGATTCCACCTCCCTCCAGAAAGAATGGCTGCTGTCATGAAATCAACCAATAACAAATGCTGGTGGAGCTGTGGGGAAAGAGGAACACTGATCCACTGCTAGTGGGAGTGTAGACTGGTGCAACCACTGTGGAAATATATATGTGCACCCATATTCATAGAAGCACAGTTTGTGATAGCTAAAACTTGGAAACAGCCCAAATGCCCATCAACTGGAGACTGGATCAAGAAAATGTGTTTTTTTAATAAAATGGGGTACTACTCAGCCATAAAAAATGAGAAATTAGAGACATTTATAGCTAAATGGATGCACATTGAGGCCATACTCTTAAATGAAATAAATAGGACACACATGTATAAATGCCAAATAGTTTCTCTGGTGTTAGAAATTGAAAGTGTAAATGAGGACTAAAATGTATAATAGGTAATGTGAAATAGGAAGAAAAGGGGCAAAGGGGAAGGAAGTGGGGGTAGGGGAAAGGAAAGAAGGGAATGGAATTAATATGAGAAAATGGATAAATAGGAACAAAGCAAAATCTTTGTAAATAGGGAGGGCTGGAGGGGTTGAAGGGAGGGCTGTACAAGGGTGAAAAATAAGAACCCAGAGAGACTATGTAAAGGTGCAAATTTCCAATGATGAATGTCATTATATTATATACCTAAAATGTACCAATGATTAGAATGAATAATCAATATTGCAAAATAGGAAGAAAAGGTCCAATGGGTAGGGGTATTGGGAGGGGCAGGGGAAAGGAAAGTAGGGAAAGGAAAAATGATGAGAAATGGAAAAAATGGAAACAAAGTCTTTGTAAATAGGGAAGGGAGGTCTAGGAATGGGGAAAAAATAAGAACCTAGATGCATCATGTAATGGCATAAGTTCCCAATGAGAAATGTAAGTGTATTGTATGCCTAAAATGTACCAATAAAGGAATTCAAGAAAAAAATATTTTAAATATGTATTTTTTTTCAGTATCAATAATTGTACCTATCAGTTCCACCTATATCATACTGCCCAATTGTATATTCCTACTCCCCTGTATCATTTTCAGGCCAAAGACAAGATGAGTCCCAGAATTGGACACAAAGATAACTCATAATGGTCAGACTGATGGGCCCCATTTTCAATACTAATACTAATACTAATGCTAATGCTAATGTTAATTGCTAGCATTAATAACTATATACCAGGCATTATTTTAAGTGCTTTACATGGATTGGCATGGATTTGTGCATCTAATCCTCACCACCCCATGAAGTAGCTTTCACTTTTTACCATACTTCATACATAAGATAATTGAGGTTTAATTAAATATTAGCCTAAAACACACAACTACTAAGTCTAATGATTCAAATCAGAGCTTATTATTCCAAAATACATGCAATCAAATTTTCCACTCTTGATGATTTGTCTTTATGCTTATTTAACCTATAGGTTTTTTCCCCTTCTATTTTTAACATGAATGGTCTGTTCTTCCATAATCCTTATGTGCACATATAAATTTATTTTAAAATTTTCACATACATTTTGATGTTGAAAGAAAACTGTTCTCAAAAATGTATTTTAATTTAGACTATCAAGTAATTATATCATAAATGAAATGTGATGATTGATGTTTACTAGTTAACAACCAACAACTGTAGGTATAGGTGGCAACAATTGTGTTTTACATAAAAGACAACTAATTGGAAGGACAGGTACTCTAAATTTATGCAATTAGGAGATTTCAGAAAACATTCTGATCCTAGAAAGATATTATAAAGCAATTCACATTGAATTCTGTAATTCAGAGTTCACAATGTATATGTATTCACATAATATGTGAAAGAAAATTCAATCACATAGAGAACCCAGATTCATATCTGTAAAAACAATGTACTGTCTTTTAAAAGAGGTATACAGATGATTGACTTTTCCAAATGGTGGTGGTCAAAATTATGCTCACACACAAATTGAATTTCATACAGTTGTTCTATTTCTGATATTCATAATTGTTATCAAATTTAGTCTGACACTGAACTGCAATGTTTTCATCAAAATGAATTGGATCATCACAAGAATTTTAATTCCCTGGCTCTATATTGTTAATGTTTTTTGTAATCCTCATAACTGTAAAACAAAAGAGTTCTAGAGAAGAAGGTAATGTTATTAATATCACTTTAAAAGTGTTACTTAAATCTCAGAAATATTTCATTTCATAGCACAGTAAAAAATGTTTTGAGTAATAATAGCTTAATATAGAAAAGCTCTACTCTACTGAAATAAGTTATCAGTAGATAATTCATGTGAAATACTCCATCATCTATAGATAATATGTGATAGTTCATCATATTATAAACAATCACTAACACTAGATAAGCTTCTTTATATAATTATTAACTCATATTAATCAGACAGATTAGTGGGTTTCTCTATGGCATTTTCAAAGATGCATAAGTAGTGTTATAAAAAAAAAGTGAATGTTTAAATTTTTTAAAAATTATCATAATAAAAGACACATTGCCATGAAATCCCCTCCAAATATCCCCCTTCACTTTGAACATGCTTTTCCATTTCTTCTTGCCACTTTCTGAAGCAGTTCTGGAAATCCTCTTTCATGAGCGTCTTTATTTAAACTATCTGTCTTGACTGTCTCAAGGTCCAAAATTGATTCAAAAAGCTTACCTTTCTTTCACAGTCATTTTGACTTTGAAGGAGATGCAGAAATTGCAGTGCCAGATCCAGTGAATAAGTTGAATGACAACACACTGCACTGTTCTCATTTGACAGAAGTTGCCATAAACATTTTGAATGGGTTCATGATATTGAGGCAACCATAATATTATGCTTCATAACATGTTATACATTGTATTCAATATAGAATAGAAATTGCCATAGAAAATAGTCAACAAACAGGTATCAAAGCAGTAATTACACATGATATATATAAAATACATTTACAATATGTATAATAGTCTTCAGGTATTATACTTATATTTAAATTAGTTCTTTAAAAGAAATTATTGTAAATATTTTATGTAGATAGAATTTTGAAATGATAAACATTTACTTACATAGTTTTAAAATTGCACAGAAATTCTATAAATTATCTATTAAAAACAAATATTTCTATATTTTATATCATGTATATTGATATCATACATTGACAAATAGAGCAACTTTTATACTTTGTATTTTATAAATCATGCAAATTATTTTGATTTTATCAGTCTATGCCATTTAAATAGATATGTGATTCTGGAAAGAATTAAAATATTAAATATTAAGCATCAAAAACAGCATTTAAAGTCAATTTATTTTTATAAGTATAAAGGCTGCTTGCTTTCTAAAACCAAATATTTAGTTCAACTTTATTATTTTTTCATAAAATTGAAAGCATTTAACTCTGACAGTTCCTCTGATTTTACTTTTAAGTGATCTATCCTATGTTTTCATGTGTTTAAATTTTAGTTTTGATGTTTTTCTGGACAAGATAATTAATTAATTTGATTTATTTTTAATGATTTGTTAACAATTTCTAATATTTGGCATGTGCTTGCATTATTTTATTATACAATATTAATTCATGACAAGAAATATTTGCATATTATCCATTTTAGGATAGAACGTACAATATATATTTAGTAAATATCATTAAGTATGTTATTCTAATACTGTTTTACAAATATTTATATGTGAAGTGCTAAGAGAACTTCAGCAGTCTAATGTGTATTCTTATTGTATTTCATAAAGTTATTGGGTCTGATATTTTTTGCTATATTACTTGGTGCTATGGTTTTGAGAAATAAAAACTTGGGTCCAATTTAGTGCTTAAGGTCCTGAAGTCAATCTTCTCTATCAATATTCATGTCTTTTCCCTTTTTATTTGGTATATTTACCTCATGTTTTTGCTCATATCTTTACATTAAAAATTCTTAGGTGCATATGTTTTATTTTGTTTTCTTATCCAAACAGATTTAATTAATTTAATAATTCATTTTGTCTCCTTTGAATTTATGGTATTACCATGTATGTGATTTAAATGTTCTATTATTCGGTTTTGTATTTTGATAGCTTTCTATGATTGACAATGTTTATATATAATCATTTGCTGATTTGTTTTCTCCATACTTTCTCATGTTCCTACCTCAACTTTTATTTTGAAATGAGATTTTTATTTTAGCTCTTTGGAATTAAAATTATGTTGTGGCATTCCCTTTGTCAATTAAGGTTTTGGGAAATGATGGTAGAATCACTATATTGAATACAGTAATGTTTTTATGGATGTATATACAGTAATACATATCAAATCTTACACTGTAAATACATTTTATTTATTGTATATATGTTATACTTTATTGTATATTAATCATACTTTAATTAAACTGTTTGGGGAAAAAGAGATTCCATCTTCTTTTTAAAAATTAGTATATGTTTGTGCTACCTAACATTTACATTCCTTGTATACATCTTAATTCTTTTCTTCATTTCCTTTCGCTCTCCTTTCCTCTCCCCTCCTTTTGATCCCCTTCTCATTCTAGAAAGATCCATCTCTTGACTTTATTATCTATCTTTATTTTGCTCTTTATTTATAATTTGGGTTTTTCCACACCTTCTTCTTAACATAGGCACAGCGTCTTACAGATTTGCCATGATGGTAAAAAAAAATGCCTAGGATTATTCACAATGGCCAAGATATAAAGTCAACTTCAGTGTCCTTTCACTGATAAATGATAAAGAAAATGTGCTGTCTATATAGAATATCATATTATCCGGCATTATAAAAGACAAACATCTTGCCATTTGCAACAAGGTAAAATCAACTTAGAGAAAATTATGCGAAATCAAATAAGTCAGACACAGACAGAAAAGCACTACATGATCTCAGTTATATGTGAAATTGTAAAAAGTCAAACTTAATAGTAAAACAGAGTAGAAAAATTATCACCAAGAGTTGAATTGGAGGCAATTAGGAATATGTTGGTCAAAAGTTACAAACATTCAGTGATAAAATGAGTAAGTTCTGGAAATCTAGTGTAAGTTATGATGGCTACACTTAATAATTGCACATTTGAAATTTGCTATAGTAGATAATGGTATCTATCTATCTATCTATCTATCTATCTACCTAAACACTAACTATATGAAGGGTAGGCATTGACACTGTGGCTACTAGAGGGACAGAGATGTTAATTAGCTTGATTATGATAATAATTTATAAAATACAATAAAACATCCCATGAACACCAGAAATGTATGCACTTTTGTTTATCAATCATACCTCCATAAAGCTGGGAGAGAAAAGAATCAATGCATGAAAAGCACGTAACACTTGGTGAGTGCTCAACAATTGTTTTTTTGTTTTGTTTTGTTTTGTTGGAGTTGGTATTGATTTGATTTCTCTGCTCATTTGTGCACCATTTTTCTACATTTTTCAAGATCTATTATAGTATTACCAATTTTAAATACTTCTTAGGCCCACTTCCTTATTATTCTTAATTTCAAGAATACATCTCCTGTTGCACTTCTTTATAATTCTTAACTTCAAAAATGTATTTTCTATTCCTGTTTAAGGATTTTATGTTTTATTTTCTAATCATTAGCATGATACCCTTTCCATTTCCATTGATGGTTATCATGATTAAAATGCATTAAAGTTTTAATCATATTGAAAAATATTATAAATGTGCTGTTTGCAATTAGTGTTGTAATTTTTTGTCAGAAGAAAATTAACTTGAATTAAATTGTAGAATGATTATTTGTCAATATGATGCCAATCAACTGATTTAACTTATTTTTTAACATTTAAATTTATTACTCAAAATTACTGTACTAGTTTGGATTTAACATACTGATTAATCATGTGTAACAAAAATCTATTTTGAATTTAAAATTGCTTCTCTAATTGTTCATCATTTTACAGATCCTGCCATTTAAGCCTGCTTTTGAAACATTCTGTGGTCAAATGACAAGCATCACTGCAATTAGTTATTGGAAAACCATTCTTCCCAGATTCCTAGTATAGCCAAACAAAAGAGCAAGCATATATTATGAGCAATATTTCTTCAAAAACTTAACATATTCTGTTGATCTTTGCATCATAGTACACAGCAAAAGAGTTAACAAATCAGCAAGAATTCTTAATGAAGGCCAGCTAGTATAGTTTAGCTGTATGAAATTACAATGAAACATTTTTAAATGAGCTGCTGTAACAAAATAATCAGAATACATGTGCTAAGCTTATTATGGTACCTGCTGTTGCTCTGACTAAAGTTGAGAGGCTGATAGATGAGCTTTGCCTGTTTGGGTCTTAAGGGCCATGAAGTCACTTAGATGGATGACTGCTTAAAGAGAACAACATAACATTTGCGTACAAGACAAGAAATCTAGCTTGGCGCCAATAGACTGTGATGCTTGTCTAAACTCAATATTCAGATCATGACTATTTAATTTATCTGTCAATGACTTGCTCCTGATTTGCATTACACCTACTTGGCATCTCTCTGCAGACGGTAGAGCACGGCAGTTTTGTTTTCAATGCTATGTAGAAAGAGTGTTCTGAGCATTTAAGCAACATTTTGATGTTCTGTTTGTTTTATGGAGACACATGTTTTAATTGCAGTGGCTAGAAATCAGATATAGTGGCAAATGAGATGAATATAAATAAATATCCTAACAATTTGGCAGTTTCAAAGTGCTTTAAATTAAGATATGGAATTCGAGTATTAAAACAGCATATCAACTAAAACTGGGTAAGAAAGATAATTGCAAAGCAGGTCTAACACAAAATCAGAAGAATCAAGTTTTAAACTTACATATAGAATCCCGTTTTTAATCTAACAGAATCTAAGGCCATATTCTTATTAGATTTTGAAATAATAGCCTCTTAAATTATAGGGCTGTGCTAAATCATGAGTTTATTAAATCAAATTGTGTTTAGCAAAGGTCTAGACAGAAAAAAATCAATTTTTGTTTTGTTTGTTTTATTTTAATAATCTATGTTTAAGATAAAATATTATTAATTTACTTCCTACTGATAAGGTAGATATGTCTAAAGCTTTGGAAAATTTGAAAACCAACATACAACATTACAATTAGATTAATAAACTGTGATAAACATACTGCCTTACTGTATTCTGGCTCCCGTAACAAAACACAATAAAGTGTATAGTACAAAAACCAGAATTTAACAGTGAAAAAGTCCAAGACTAAAGTAGTTTCTCTTCTCCTTGCTTGAGTTACAAGTGAGCTCATGCGGCCCCCTATTCCTGTGCGTGCTCAAAGATATCAAACTTTCTGGTGTTTCCCTTTAGTAGCACATTATTCCTATCAGACCAAAGCACAATCCTTATTGCTACATTTAACCCTAATTGCCTCCTGTTAGGGTTTAGACCACGAAAGTCCCTCTAAGGTCTCAGGCACTCACAGACATCGAGAGACGATTAGCTCATAGAGGCACTGTACTCATGAATAGAATCCTCTACTGGTGAAGTCAATAGCTCTTGGAAGCTAGGGCCTGGCAGGCAGAAGTGAGTTGGGGGGAGTATATCTCCCTCCCCAGCTTCTCCCTTTTCTCTGCATCCTGACAACCATGATGTGGGCAGCGATAGTCCATCTACACCCTTCCATCATGCCATTATGTGTTCAAGCCCTCCAAACACGGACTGAAACTTCTGAAGCACGAGTCCTTTAAGTTGTGGAAATTCGCATTGTGTCTCAGTAAGGAGGAAAATGACTATCACACCTGCCAGAAGCCGTCTCTAAAAATCATCCTATTGGGGGTTAAGGCTTCAAAATATACATTTCAAGGGAACAAAAATCCCCTTCAATCTATAACATCTAAAAAGAGATTGCTTGACTAAATCATTCCAGATATGTTATTTTATAATAAATGCATCTGTATCAGCAGTCTTGAAAGGTTTTTGCCCTGTGAGAGTATGCAGTTTGGTGGAGAAGGCAAATATATATGGATGCAACTTTGAGATGAAATAAATGCTATAAGAGAAACACAGATCCAATGTTATCAACAACACAGAATATTTAATGATTGTGTTGCCCAAGAAAGTCAGGAGGTGTTCATGGTTTTGAGGTCACCTCTACTTCCCTGTTAAGGCTTGGGTGTCTCCCTTGGAATTCATATGTTGGAAACTTGATCTCCAAAGTGATGTGTTAATAGTATCTAGAGGTGAGGCCTTTGGAAAATAATTAAGGTTAAATGAGGGACCCTATGGTAGCATTAGTGGCTTTATAAGCAGGGGAAGAGAGACTTGAGACAGCATGATTGCCCTGCCTTACCTAATAACATTCCCATCATGTGATGATGCAGCACCTCATTGAAAGTTGGGCATGCTTTTGGACTTTCCTGCCTCCAGAACTACAAGCTAGATATTTTTCTTTAAGTTACCCAGTTTTTAGTATTCAGTCATAGCAGCAAAAAACAAACTAAGACCTCCTCCTTAAAGATTGAGAAGAAATGTCACAGTAGCTTTATTCCAAAGGGCAGTCTAAGTGGTTCAGGTTAATCCAGTTTATATAAGCAAAGCCATTGAATATTCAAGCTCCATTTTTGTATGATTAGTTAGTTCTGCTAGTCTGCAGATTAATCTGTGTGTATATATATATATATATATATATATATATATGTATACAGCTATAGTTAGGTTGTGATCAATTAGGGGAAAAGCTTTTTTATTAGTTGTGCTTTTATTCCCTCATTATATATTTGAAATGATTTTAACATCTTAATTGAATCATGCCAATTGTTGATAAAGTTGCATGAGTTATGTAATTTGTATCATGTATATAATATATATACACATATGCACACATATATATGTATATGTGCACATATATATGTATTCAAAATGAGTGACACACAAGAATGATCATGATAAAAAATACAAAGATAGTTTAAACTGGATCTGAGTCTTTTGGTAAAAAATGATAAATTCTCAAATTTGAAATTCTGAAATAAGTTATCTTGGTTGGGGAAGACAATGTATTCCTGTAATTCCTACTTACCAATATTATTGTTTTTCTGTGTGTGTGGCTATGTGTGGTTAGAGCACTTAACATCTACCTTCATCGCAAAATTTAACTATAAAATACAATATATTAGTAGTTTATATATTTATTACCAAACTCATGGGGTTGTATATAATAAATACGTATAGCTTTTTACATATCAATCACATCAAAATAAAGAGTTTTAAAAACAAAATCTTTCTTAATTCTCCTGATCATATTTCTGCTAAACATGAAAGTTTGGCAGAGTGATAATAGAATTATCTCATTTGCCTAACTAGTCCATAATATATGCTATATATTTCATTTTTCTTCACCAGGAATTAAAGCCATAATGGGCTCTTACATTATGCTTATTTTTCCTCTATTATAAATAAAACTATGATGAACATTCCCCTAATTAAATCTTTCACACATTATTAATTCATAAATTAATTTTTTTCAAGTGAAATTTCTGGTCAAGCTGTTAAGGCCATTTCAGAGGTTCACAATTGAGCTTCAATACTACTGTGTTAGTGAATGCTGTTACACAAGATAGAAGTACTTATTTCTCTGAATGTTAGGGCCTCAGGTTATGGCATATTCCATAAAGTATGTCAACTGAAAAAGACACAAGCCAAATCTTAAGACAAATCTAAGAAGTCAATAATTTCTTGAGCACTGTTTGATCTTATTTTATTAACCTTTTATCTCTGTGCCTTTCAAACACCAAAGCATTTAGTCAATTTGCAAAATTTAGCAAACAAAGTCAACTTATTATTTATTTAATAGAATCAGGTGCAATTGATATGATAAAAATTTACAAGGTTAAAACATGAATTCTTATAAAGTATGGCAAAAAAACACAAAATAATTACTTTTCTAATAAAATGTGTTGCCTTTTTATAATCTTAGTTCTGCAGAACAAATTGCTACTGTGGCTAAAAAGTGAATTATAGCTACAATTCACTTTCATTAGAGCTACGCTTGATGGAAAAAAAAAATGTGTTTGGTGATGTTAGTAAGCCCTACTTTGAGCCTTGCCTGACTCTCATACCATAAGTTGAAATTCCTATGCATGTAAAAATTAATGAAAGAATACCAATAACGGTATATTGAAATATGTCTATCTGTCCCCTATAAAATTCAGAGATTTATCACCTATTAATTTAAGTAGACTATAAATTTATTTCTTTAAAATAGCAGGAAAATATGTTTAGTATCTTCTAAAGAAAGGATGACAGTATCTGCAAGTTTGAATCCTTGTCATAATTCTTTCAGCATTGGTTTAACATAATTTGGGGTGGTCAATTAAATAACCCTTTCCATTGTTTTGGCTGAATAATGATTTGATTTTCCAAGCCTTCTAATCCATTATTTTAATTAGCATTAAATTCATAAAAATAGGCTTTAAAGGATCTTAAAACCCCTGAAATAAATACCACAAATGCAATTATCAGAAAGAATGGGAACAATAACTCTCATTTGGGCAATAAAATAGAACTGCTTTTGTGGAAAATAATTAGAACAATAAAACCACATTTTAGACATATTTGGAAGTGTTTGAATGGCACTTATATTACCGTAATCTTTAGGAAGGAATTTGGGATAAAGTTAACAAGGAGTACATCTATTGATTTATTTATTAGTTTATTTCATAGAGTTTACACAGAAGTAATAATTCAGCATCAACTAGAAAACCAAAATTTCCCAAAATGCAAAAGAAAAAAGTTCTAAACATCCAACTATATTTGCAGAGAGTCAGTCAGGGGGAAAATAATCTCCTAGTCCAAAGAAACTATTCTGATATTGGAAGAATCCTAGGCACCTACCACAGTACAGTGGTAGGCAAATTTATTTATATGTGTAATTATATGTTACACTGGAGAATTTACAGAGGAAAATATCAGAATAGGGAGAACTGGGAGAAGGAGGCAAATGTAGCAATAAACAATGACACTTGTGTAAATAATATTGATGCTTTCTAAGGTGTTTCTCACACATACTATCTCCATTTTAGCACCTTGACTTTTGGCTTAAATTCGCTCTGTATTTTAAATCTTTTTGTTTGTTTGTTTTTACTTTTTCAAACATTTTTGTATCCCAAATAATGCTATAATAACATTATTATAATCAAATATGTATATTTCATGTTTCTTTTATTTAAGATGAATTCTCAGAATGGTTAGGATGGCATTAGTGCATGAAAACAGGGATAGAACAGACGAGCTTGTAGGAAGAATAAAGCTCAATGTTGCTTTAAATATTTAATGGGGATTCCTCAGATTCGGCACACAGTGCTGTTAGAACCAACTCCATCAGATGTGTGTAGAGTCACATTGTCAGGATTTACTTGGGTTAGATCACTTTCCCCATCAAAAACATGCTAGCTAGAAACCCATGTGGGGAAGTTTATTAGGGAGCGCTCTTGGCAATAAAATTTAGGGAGGGGTAAATGGTGAACTTGCACACAGGGAATAAAGGCCTGTTCCAGAGGGAGCTCTGCAGTGACACACTTTTCAAAGTTGTCTGGAATGGAGGTACTGGGTCCTTTTTAAAATTTTATTTTTATTATTATATTTTTTCAGTGAGTAATAATTACATTCATCATGGGGAGTTGTTACATATGCATAATACATCTTAATTCTTTCTATGAGCCCTTGCATTCCCTTTCCTTGCTTGTCTCTTCAGCTCTTAATCTTCTTTCCATTTGCAAAAGATATATCTCCTTGTTTCCTATTAAATGCCTTTTAGTTAGCCATTTAAATTATTTGTACTTTGAGTTTCTCATATAAGAGGAGCCACAGGATGTTTAAGCTTGTGGGTCTGATTTATTTCCTTTACCATTATGATTGACAAGTCACAGGGATGAAACATACCCTGGGACACAGTAGACCCTTTGGCTTGGAGCGAAAGTCAAAACTCCAAGCAACTGGTGTGATGAGGCTTGGGTCCTCAGGAGCAGAAGTGGGTAAATCCTCAACATCTACAGTGAACATCAACCAAGAACACCCAGTGAATCACTGGATGGCTGATGTTCATTGTTCAGGCATAGTCTTGGTAGAGGATACACTTTCCACTTAACATTTATAACTGATAAATGCCCCTTCCTTCTGATGATTTTCTTCCCTTTCACTGACCATCATCTCTCCTTTGAGTTCCATATTGTTAAAGATTCTAAAATCTGAAAAGTCTTTGTTCCTAATTTCTGAGTTTTTTTCATGAAACAATGCTAAATAAATTATGCCTCAGCATTATGGTAGTCCATTCTTCAGTTTTGTTTGTTTGCCCTACTGGGGATTGAACCCAGAGGCACTCTGTCACTGAGCTAACCCCTAGCTCCTTTTATTTTTTAAGACAGGCTCTCAGTAAGTTGCCCAGTCTGGTATTGAACTGTGATCCTTCTATCTAAACCTCATGAGTAGTTGGGATTACAGGGGTGCATCATCATGCCAGACTAGTAATCCACTCTTAAGCATCACCTTTTATTGGTAAATCACATCTCCTAGATATTTAAAATAAAATCTGATACTTATTTTATACTCTGGTGCAATTTTTAAAAATTTCTCTGTGAGTCTTAGTCAGAGTTATTTTTAACCAGACTGCAGTAGGTGCTTGTTTACAGGTTTGAGTTTCTAAAATGGAAATGATAAGTATTACATAATATCTGAAACAATGATCTAAAATATGCTCGCTATTTAAGAAACATTAATAACAATAGACTTGTAATCCCAGCACTCTGGGAGGCTGAGGCAGGATGATCACAAATTCAAGCCCAGCCTGTGCTACTTAGTGACTTAGTGAGAACCTATCTCAAAATTTTAAAAAATAAATAAATACACAGGGCCGGGGATCTAGCTCAGTGTGAAAGCCCTGGGTGCAATTCCTAGCCCAAAAACTAAAAGAAAAAAAAAAAGAATATAGTGCCATTTACTATATAGTCCTCAAAAAAGTAATATAAGACTTGTAATGCTTCAAAGGAAAAACAAGAGTACCAAGACATAGCAAAACATAAATACCAATTCATATTAGCATTTTGTTACATTTAAATAATCATTTCTAAAATTTCTACACATACGTATTAAAAGAATTTCTAAATTATAAAGGCACTAGTACACATGCATTGTTTTAAATATGTGCATTCTTTATAAAGACATGTCATATTATGCCACACTAATTTGTATAACAGGAGAAAAATATCATATTACATTCATGACTTTGAACCTTATACATAAATATTAATGAAGGGTCTCTTTGTTTTCTTCCATTCAGATAAAACCAATATTTACTTTAATGCTGCTTACTTGGAAAACAGGACATCATCATGTCACCCTCATCAAGCAAACCATTTATTAAACACACATATAAGGCTTTTCTTTTGAAAATCATCTGGTGTGAAGCTCAAATTCTTTCACAGTGGCAACATATGAAGACACAAGATAGTAAAACCACCCTACCATGCACATGATGGACACTGTGTTTATGCATATGTATCCTTTTTATAATTGTGCTGTCTACATTCTGGGACCTGAGCCAGTTCCTTCATCGTCATCATAATTTGCTGGCCAATGATGATGATATTTATATAGCCTAGATGAATTTTTAAAAAGCATCATTTAGGTAAATTACTATTCCCTAGAATACACTACCTAGAGAATAATTGGCTACTGTCTGATAAAGATTTCCTGATCCTGTGGTTACTGATTCAGTCTGTGACTTTACTGAGATCTCAGATCCATTGACCGTATCAATTTCTCATTATCTCAACTTCTTCCAGGTATTGCTGCTTTCTTATTTAACACAGATTTCACTATCATTATCTTACTTTTGTTCAAGCAATCTCATTTTTAACTCTCATTATTATCAGAGGAGAAAATCTCAACCTTGGATGATTCCTTCTAGCCATCTTATCATTAGCATCATCTGATTTGTTGTGTAGAAGTTAACACAACTAGCTCTATCATTTCAAAATCACATATCACTAACAGGCACTCAATATCTAGATTTCTAGATGTCCCCAAAGTCTAGCATTCCTAAATCCTTTCTTCCTCTATTCTCCTAACACCTACCATTCTCTACTCTCATTTATAACTGATGATCAGCTCCAATTTTATATTTGATTGAAAAATGGGAATGATCAAATGTGAATTTTCTAACCATCTAAACACTGAATTCAAAAATCTGCTTACATTATCAAATATTTTTCTCTTTTTTCCTATTTCATTAGTCGGTAAGTATCTTTATTATTATACCAAATGTCTGTCTCTTCTCCTGTACTCTGAGTATTCCCTCACAACTGTTTTGAAGGACTTTACTGCAATTCTACCCATGGATTTCTTTTCCTAAAAGCAAGGCTTCTCTGAATATCATTCTCTCACTTTCTTCTTGCTCATTCTCATTGCTTTCATAAGCATGCAACCAAGTCATAAAGAACAATGTGCAGGGCTGGGGATTTAGCTCAATGGTTCCGCCACCTGCCTAGCAAGCGCAAGGACCTGAGTTTGATCCCCAGTAACAAAAAAAAAAAGAACAATGTCCATTAAGAAAACAATAAGAAAATGTTTCCTTCATCCTTGATATTCTTTCAAATAAATCATTTTGCAGCTCTCCGTCTAGGCAAGTATCCTTAAATGTGTTGTCTTAATTCGCTGAATTAACTTCTTCACTTTCTATTTACTCTGACCAACTCAAATCTTGTTTTTACTTTCAATGCATTTGCTATGGCTTGAATGTGTTTGGTCATCCAAGCACTCCTGTGCTCATAGCTTAGTCACCAATGTGGCAGAGTGGAAGAGATTAAATATTAAGCAGTGGGGCCTACACCCTGCAAATGCCTTTAATACCACTTCTCTGAGAGAGTAGAGCAGGAAGACTGAAACTTGGAACTCAAGCTAGCAACAGAGAATGAACCTATCTCAAGGGGGTGGGGGATTATATAATTCAGTGCCAAGTTCCTGGGTTCCGTCGGTAGTATTCCCTAGTGCAAGGTAATAGGGGCATCACCTTAAAAGAGATTAATACTAATCTCTTGAAGCAAGTTGTTACTCTCAAATCTGGGCTGTTGTAAATTGAAGCCACATCATGTGGTTGGTTTCTTCTATTCATACCCTTTCTCCTTCATACTTCTCTACTATGTTGTAACTCAGACAATGGAGCCACTGCTAGAGAAAAAGCAAATGAGTTTATCCAATCCTGGATTTTCACCCCGCAAAACAATGAGCTAAATAAACCTCATTTCTTTAAAAACTTCCTAAACTCAGATACTATATTACACTAAAAAGAAATGAACTAAAAAATTAATTTGTTTTTCCAAAATGCCAGTCACCTCTGTGCTACCAAAACAAAAAGGATTTTTATCTTCAAATTACTGAATCTACTATTAAAAGTTACCTATTAACTGTTTCTTTTTAAGAAAAAAACTCCCTACTCTGCTGTGACGCTATATTTTTCTGTCTTTTCTCTTTGTTATTCTTCTGTTTTTCTGTAGTTTCTATTTCTCTATCAGCCCAAGAAGAGGATATTCATATGTGTATGCATCTTGTCTTCTTATTTACAATTCCTGAACTTTCTTCTTGATTATTTCATTTTTTAAAATTTAAATTCATTTATTGGTACATTTTAGGTATACAACACATTTACATTTCTCATTGGAACTTGTATTTTTACCTGATGCATCATGGTTCTTATTTTTTCCCCATTCCTAGTCCTCCCTTCACTCCCTCCACCCTTCCCTATTTACAAAGACTTTGTTTCCATTTTTTCCATTTCTCATCATTTTTCCTTTCCCTTCTTTCCTTTCCCCTGCCCCTCCCACTACCCCAACCCCTTTGGACCATTTCTTCCTATTTTGCATTATCAATTATTCATTCTAATCATTGGTACATTTTAGGTATACAATAAAATGATATTCATCATTGGAAATTTGCACCTTTATATAATCTCTCTTGGTTCTTATTTTTCACCATTGCCCAGCCCTCCCTTCAACCCCTCCATCCTGCCCTATTTACAAAGATTTTATTTCCATTTTTTCATTTTCTGGTATTAATTCCATTCCCTTCTTTCCTTTCCCCTACCCCTCCCACTTCCCCTTCCCCTTTGCCCCTTTTCTTCTTATTTCACATTATCTATTATATCTTTTAGTCCTTATTTATACTTTCATTTTCTCACACTAGAGAAACTATTCCGTATTTATAAATGTATGTCCTATTTATTTCACTTAAGAATATCTCCTCAATGTGCAACCACTTAGCTATAAATGTTTCTAATTTCTCATTTTTTATGGCTGAGTAGTACTCCATTTTATTTTTTAAAAACCCACATTTTCTTTATCCAGTCTACAGTTGATGGGCATTTGGGCTGCTTCCAAATTTTAGCGATTACAAACTGTGCTGCTATAAACATGGGTGCACATATATCACTGTGGTATGATTCTTTTAATTTTGGGGGGAAGATACCTAGCAGGGGAATAGCTGGGTCAAATGGGACTTTCAGTCCTAGATCTTTGAGGTATCAACATGCTCATTTCCACAGTGGTTGCACCAGTCTATACTCCCACCATGAGTAAAGCAGTGTTCCTCTTTCCCCACAGCCCCATGAGGATTTATTATTGGTTGATTTGTTGATAGCAGCCTTTCCTTCTGGAGTGAGGTAGAATCTCAGCATTGTTTTCATTTGCATCTCTGCAATGACCAGGGATATTGAACATTTTTTCATATGTTTATTTGCCATTTCTGCTTCTTTGTGTGAGAAATGTCTGTTCATTTCAGCTGCCAACTTTTGGATTGGGTCTTTAAATTTGGGAGGTCTGATTTTTTTTTAAGTTCTTCACAGATTCGTTATAGTAGACCTTGGTCTGAGGAAGAGCAGGTAAATATTTTTTCCTACATTGTAGGCTGTCTCTTCACACTGCTGGTGGTTTCTCTTGCTGTGCAGAAGCCTTTTAATAAGAAGAGAACCCACTTGTTGATTGTTTGTGCTAGCTCACAGGCAACTGAGGTTTTGTTCATAAAATATTTCCTACACCAATGTATTCAAGAGTTCTACCTAACCTCTGTTCCAGCAGGTTCAGTGTTTCTATTTTAATATTTAGATTTTTAATCCATTTTGATTTTAGTTTAGTGCATGGCAAGAGATACAAGTCTAGTTTTAATCTTTGGCAAGTTAAAACCCAGTTTTTCGAGCATCATTTATTAAAGAGACTATCTTTCCTCCAGTGAGGGTGTTTGGCTCCTTTATTGAAGATGAGATGGCTGAGGGTGTCTGCCATTGTTTCTGCATCTTCTAATCTGTTCCACTGGTTCCCAGGTCTGTTTCTTTTCCAGTACCATGCTGTTTTTATCACAGTGCTTTGTAGTATAGCTGCAAGTTGGGGATTGTGATACCCCCTGCCATGTCTCTGTTACCTAGAATTGCTTTTGCTATTCTGGGTCTCTTCTTGGTCCAGATGAATTTTTGGATTGTTTTCTCAAGGTCTGTGAAGTATGCTGCTGGGATCTTAATTGGAATTGCATTAAATCTATATAGCAGTTTTGGAAGTATGGCCATTTTCACTATATTGATCCTTCCTGCCCAGGAGCAAGGGATGTCATTTTATTTTCTGATATCATCTTCAATCTCTCTTTTCAGAGTGCTATAGTTTTCAGAGAAGAGGTCTTTGATTTCTTTCATTAAGTTGATTCCTAGGTATTTCAGTTTTTTGGATGCTATTGTGAAAGGAATTATTTGCCCTATTTCTCTCTCAGTGAGTCTGTTATTCGTGTAGAGGAAAGCTATTGATTTTTGTGTGTTGACCTTGTAACCAGCTACTTGACTGAATTTGGTTATTAAGTCTAGAAGACTTTTAGTGGAGTTCTTGGGGTCTTCTACATACAGTATCATGTCATCTGCAAATAATGACAATTTGACTTCATTACCTATCTTATTTCCTTTTATTTCTTTCTCGTATCTAATTGCTGTGGCTAATGTTTCCAAAACTATATTAAACAAGAGTGGTGATAGTGGACATCCGTGTCTTGTTCCTGATTTCAGTGTGAAGGATTTCAGTTTGTGACCATTTAGTGTGATATAGGCTGTTGGTTTTTCATACATGACTTTTATCAGTTTGAAGTACAGACCATCTATTCCAATTTTTTATAGGGTTTATATCATAAATGCATGTTGGATTTTGTCAAATGCTTTTTCTGCATCTATGGAGATGATCATATGGTTTTTGTCCTTGGCTCTATTGATATAGTGTATTACATTGATTGATTTTCATATGTTGAACCATCCCTGCATCCCTGGGATGAATCCCACTTGATCAAGGTGTATGATCTTCTTGATGATCTTCTGCATTCTATTTGCCAGTATCTCATTAAGCATTTTTGCATCTATGTTCATTAGTGACATTGGTCTATAGTTCTCTTTTTCGGTTGGGTCTTTCTCTGCTTTGGGGATCAAGGTGATGATTGCTTCCAGGAATGAATTTGGGAGCATTGCTTCCCTTTCAATTTCATTTAAGAGTTTAAACAGTGGTGGCAGCAGTTCCTCTCTAAATGTCTTGTAGAATTCAGCAGTGAAGCCATCAGGGCCCAGGCTTTTCTTAGTTGATAAGTTTTTTATTACATTTACAATTTCATTGATTGATATTGGGTTGTTTAAAATTTTTAGGTCTTCTTCGTTCAACTTAGGTAATTCATATGTATCTAGGAATCTGTCCATTTCTTCTGTGTTGTCCATCTTATTGGTGTATAGGTTCTGGAAGTAGGTATTGATGATCCTCTGGATTTCTGCTGGGTCTGTTGTAATTTCACCCTTTTCATTCCTAATTGCATGGATTTGGGCCTTTTCTTTCCTTTTTCTGATAAGGTTGGCTAAGGGTTTGTCAAATTTTTTGATTCTTTCGAAGAACCAACTCTTGGCTTCATTGAATTTTTGTATCATTCTCTTAGTCTCCATTGCATTGATTTCTCCTCTGATCTTTATAATTTCCTCCCTTGTATGAGCTTTGGGTTTGTCCAGCTCTTCTTTTTCTAGAAGATTTTGGTTCAGCATCAAGCTGTATAATTGGACTCGTTCTGTTTTCCTAGTATGTGCATTCACTGCTATGAATTTCCCTCGTAAGACTGCTTTCATTGTGTCCCATGGATTCTGATATGTTGTATTATCATTTTCATTTAATTGAAGGAACTGTCTGATTTCTTCTTGAATTTCCTCTGTGACCCATTGGTTATTCAGAAGTGTGTTGTTCAATTTCCATGTGTTTATGAAATTTTTTCACTTTCTTTTGCTATGGATCTCAAATTTCTTCCCACTATGGTCTGATAATATACAGGGGATAACTTCAATTCCTTTGGACTTACTTAAACATGATCTATGAGTGAGCATGTGGTCTATTTTGGAGAATGACCCATGTGCAGCTGAGAAGAATGTGTATTCTGATTTTGTGGGGTGGAAGACTCTGTAAACATCTATTAAGTTCATTTGTTCAAGAGTTCGATTGAGTTCTAGTGTTTCATTACTTATTTTTAGCCTAGTTGATCTATCTGTTTGTGACAGTGGGGTGTTGAGGTCCTCCACTACAATTGTATTAGTGCATATATGACTTTTCATGTCCATTAGTATTTGTTTTATATAGTTGGGTGCACTAGTGTTTGGTGCATAGATATTTATGATTGTCATCTCTTCCTCTTGGATTCTTCTCTCTACAAGGATGTAGTGTCCTTCTTCGTCTCTCTTAAATAGTGTTGGTTTGAAATCTACTTGATCTGCAAAGGGGATAGGTACTCCTGCTTTTTTGGGGGTTCCTGTCTCATGGAGTATTGTTTTCCACCCTTAAACTTTCAGTCTATGACTTTCCTTTTGAATTAAGTGTTTTTCTTGTATGCAGCATATTGTTGGATTTTGCTTCTTGACACATTCTGCCAGTCTATTTCTTTTAATTGGTGAATTGAGACCATTAACGTTGATGATTATAACTGAAATGTATTGACTTATCATGGTCATGACTTTTTCTTTTTATTGGGTTCTCCCCCTTTACATTTAATTTCTTGTCACCCAGGTGGGTTCATTCTGCTTTGCTTCTTGGGTTTGTGATCCTCATTTTCTTTTCCTAGGATATTGTCTAAAAATGTTTGCAGTGCTGGTTTGGTATTCACGAAGTATCTTATTTCATGGAGTGTTTGTCATGAAAGTATCATATTTCTCCATCAATTTTGAAAGATAGTTTTGCAGGGTACATCAATCTGTATTGGAGGCTGTTTTCTTTTAGGGCTTGGAATATGTCACTCCAAGATCTTCTTGCCTTGATGGTTTGTGTTGAGAAGTTTGCTGTGATTCTGATGGGCTTTCCTTTGTATGTGATTTGTTTCTTTTCTCTAACTGATTGTAGAATTTTGTTCTTTTGTTGGCTTTCTGGAATCTTAACAATTATTTGCCTATGTGTAGATTTTTTTTCCTCAAGGCTATTTGGAGTCCTACATGCCTCACTTATCTGTATGTCAAGCTCTTTCCCCCTGCTTGGGAAGTTTTCTGCCATTACTTCTGTGAAGAGTTTTTTTTATGTTTTCTGCACTCTCTCCTCTTTCTTCTTTGACTCCAATCAGTCTTATGTTATTTTTCTTTGCATCATCTAGCAGCTGCTGGATTGATTTCTCATGTTCACTTACAATTTTGAAGCAATTTTTCTTTTCTTGGTCACTAATTGCAGTGTTATCTTCTATATATGAAATTCTGTCCTCACTATGGCTCATTCTGCAGTGCAGACTTTCAGTGGAGTTTTTAATCTCCTGGAAATCTCTTTACATCTGTTTTATGGATTCCATTTGTTTCCTATGTTGGGATTCCATCATGTTCTTCAGCTCCTCTCTAGAGTTATTAACCATGTCTTGCACTAGGAGCACAATCTCTGCTGTTATCTGACAAATTATTTCTGATTTCATTTTTTCCAGATCCTCTTTTGTTGCCAGTTCAGTGGATCCAGGTGGTTGAGTATCAGAGTGTTCCATCTCATTTCCCTTTGGGGTTGCTGTAGGTGATCTGGAAGTCTGGTTTTGAGACTTATTTACATGTCTTCTCATTTCAGCCTGGGGGGAGGGGGTGTTGTTGGCACCCACAGGGCTCACCTCCTCTCTGAGCTGGGAGCAGTGGGACAGAGGCTCAGAAGCCCCTTCCTCTGGGCTGGGATCAGTGGGTCAGAAAGCGGCCTGGAAGCCCCTTCCTCTAAGTTGAAAGCAGTAGGACAGCAGCTCAGAATCCCCTTCTTCTGAGCCGGGAGTGGTGGGATGGATCTGTTATCTCATTTAATTCTTAAGTTTTAAATGCTATTATACAACATCAGTTCATAGAGTACATTTCTACCAAACAATTTTCTTCTCAGCTGCAAATTAATTTATTAACCTATTTGGCTTGGTATTTAACATATGGCTGTATATATCTCAAATGTCCCAAATCTAGTCTGTTCATAAGGATATACTTAATGCACATACTGTTCCTCAGTCAATCTACATAAAGACCTTCCCCATCTAAGAAAATGATGAACATTATCACCTCCCCAGTTGTTGAATTCAGAAATGCAAGCAATAATCTTTCCTATAATTTACATATCCAAAACAGTATCTTCAATTCTGCTTTCTAAATATGCCTTAATGTCAACTACTTCACTTCATACAGCCCACCATCTTAGTCTAGTCAACATTTGGACTTCCTCTCTTAACAAGAGAAATATTTTTGTTATTCAATTCAGATTACATTACTTCCCCATATAACAATTTTCCATTGTGCTTACAATAAAATTCTAAAACTTTCCAGGTTTCCATAAAAATGTGCACCCATTATGGTGGAATTTTTCCACCATACCTTCTATTTCACTTTTATGATCTACTTCAACCATAACTGTTGTCATTATGCCTACGCCCACACTGCTCCAGCACTGGATTTCATGTGCTTCTTCAGTCCTCTTTCCCTGGTTATCATCTTTCCAAACTGCCTTGAGAGCATTTCCACCCCCTTGCTCTTGCATTTGTGTAGCCTGATCCAATTATACATCATACTTCAATTTAAATGCCATGTTGTATATGAAATATATTCCCATAGTTTATTATCTATCTCAAAAACCTTTTTCACTGAAAAACGTATTAAATCTCTAATTTAATTTCTGTTTACTTCCTTTTGTTTTATCATCCCAATATCCTCTGAAAGCTATGAGTGCTACAATGGTATCATTTTTAAAAATTACAATAGTTCCATACTGCAGCACCCTAGTTTCTTATGTTATAACTACATAATAGATACTTAATCTTCTTTAAGCAAATGACTACATATGGCTGTTATCATTACCTATATTTATATACTTTATGCTGTATATACTATATATGAGATATCATTAACTGTTTCCCAATAAGGTAGAATGTTTTTCACCATTGGTTTGTGTCATGATTCTAGGAGGCTCATGAATAATCAGTATTCTTATTTTAAACAAATATATATAAAATTTTGTTATATAACAAATTACTTTTGTGTAATTATAAGATATATAATAAATTACACATCATATAAGAAGTAATAATGGTAATGAAGGGTATCCAGTTACAAATTATGAGAGTAAAATGATTTTTTCTGAAACTTGGGAATACTGCACTAATAAGGTGTAACCATGGTGTGATAGTAAATCCACTTAGCTGAGGAGAAAGCAGTGGAGGTACAGGATTCCTTACTTGGTTTGGTAGATTATTTGACCAGTGAAGGAGTCTTCACTGTTGACCCCAAAAGAAGAATTACATTGCCCATTCCATTGATGTTAGGTGTGGCCATGGGACTCACTTTAAAAAAATGGAGGGTGAGTGTAAGTTATGAGTTTAGAAGAAGCTGTAAAGACCAGAACGCAGCTAGCATGTTCTCTTTTCACCTTCTTCATCAACAGCCATGGCCAAAAAGGACCAAAACTGAAGTCCACATGGGAGAGTGATTGTTACAGGTAGTGAAAACTAAATTATTTTTCTAATTGTAAGCTAACAAACTAGTCTGCCTCAGTTTTATAGATGCTGGTAAAAACAAAGCTGTTTCTTTAGAAACAAGAGAATTCATGAATTTCAATAATAACAATAGCTAGAATATTATTATTTGGCCAAAATACTTGTGCCCCAATTCTCAGAAGGTGACACACAGGAGGCCAGTGATGCTTGCGTAGTCAGTGGCATGCTTTACAGGAGAGGAACCACAACCTTAGGAACCCAAAGTTTTTCAGCAGCAGTACATCTTGGTTGAATTTGCCCTGGGGAGACTTTATTGTATTTCACTTTTCTCTATAGAGTAATATGTCTCTCTGTCTTTTGAGGCAATCAGTGATATAAACATCATTGGAAATATAGCTCACAACAAAAGCAATCAGTACTTATTGCAAGGAATGCAAAACTGTGAGAGATTCTTAGAAAAATGTCAACCCAAACAATTAAACTACAGGTATCCAACATTGCAAACTGAGACTTTGAGTCTCATTTAACCATAGCACCTTAAATAATACAAATTTATTCATATTTAGGAATTTCATAAGCCTTCAGAATTCTACGGAAAAATTTCTGCATTAGTATATTCAAATATTTATTTTTTTAGGTGGATTGTTCATAGAACTTATCAAGTTTTTGACTGTATGACCCAAAATGATTCTAACATGGGCCAGAAAATATATTTAACAACCCCCAAGTATAGACACTTTTCATTTATGTCTAAGTAGAAATTGTATTTTTAATTGTAAAAAGAAATACACAAAGATGTGCCAAGAAGATAGAAAGTTCAGTTAAAAACTGGTAATTTTTCTATCAATAAAAACATTTTTTCTCATTAATTCATACTGATATAAAAATATTTTCTTATTCACAAAAGTCCAAAGCTGTGGATTCTATGTATGGAATATTAATCTTCAAACTCACATACAACCTCTCAATTGGGTTGTATATTTTCCTTCCTAAAATATTTGTGATCACACACATTGCTTATAAAATAAAATTATTGAAATAGAGAAATATAAGCCATTTTTATGGATACAAGACAATCAGTTCTCTCTTACATTTTCTTGAATTGTAGTCAAATTTCTCACTCGAACAGTGCCAAGTAGGACTTCTTTTTAAATCTGGAAGTATTTTATTCAAATTAAGGAGTCAAATAATAGCACCCATAAGATAAATATATCTAAACAATAGGTGCTTTTACTGACCTTTGATTTAAATGTAAGTGTGTGTGCATGGGCGTGTGTGTGTGTGTTTGTAGGATGATAGTTAGTGTATGGATATATGAGGGGCACAGAGAATCCCATTCATAAGCACAAAAGGGAAAACATTTTATTAGTACTCCAGTCTCTGGTGGCAGCCAAATAATCCAAATAAAGGACTGAGTTTTAGAAGGTTCACAATTAGAAGAGAGGCAGAGAATAGAATGAATATCAGAGTTAGACGGATAAGCCAAGTCAAAGTTGCTTTAGAAATGTGGAGATTGAAATTTGGTGCAGATGTCCATTAGGTGCAGGTAGGAGGCCCGAGGGATGTCTGGCCCCAGGGTAATGAAGCTGAGTTTCTGCTCTGT
This sequence comes from Heterocephalus glaber, assembly GCF_053883595.1. Lineage (NCBI taxonomy): Eukaryota > Metazoa > Chordata > Mammalia > Rodentia > Bathyergidae > Heterocephalus > Heterocephalus glaber. The sequence goes on from NW_028258344.1 coordinate 20,648,494, forward strand.
CTGCCTGTAGTTTGGAACAAGAGCATTTGGCGCTTCTGTGAGGAGACAGGAATCATTTCCTAAAAGAGTCTTGGGCTACTGTGTTCCCATCTCTCTTTCAGAGTGGATTTGACCCTTATGTTGAAGCACCAAACAAGGGAAATGAATGTAAAGCAGAGGTTTTCAACATGCAGTCTTAAAATTTGAAAAAAAAATATTCATTTTTATGAATTCTAATTGAAGTTTAGCATTTTATTAAAAAGGAATGTAGGCAAAAAGTTACAAAGTATTTATATTACAGTACCATAGTTTTTCTCAATAGAAATTATTTTTATCAGATTCTGATTATTGTACCTATCTTGCAAAATCTTTTGTGTTCACAACTACTTGATCACATTTTCTTTATGTGTTACTGGGGATTGAATTCAGGGCTTTGCACATAATGAAGCCAGAGCTCTACCGCTGAGCTACAGCCCCAGCACTATCATGAATACTTAACATGATGGCAATTAAACTTGCCAAAAGATATTATTTAATGTTAATAAATAAAAAATATAGAATTTTATCAAAAGTAATTTATTTAATAACAATAACCAATTTTATAATTGACTTCCTTTGTAATTTTGCAGTTCTATTTTATTTATTTCAAAATGTGGTTAGAAGAGGGCTACACCAGATTATCAAATGCAAGAATGTTGCAGAAAATGGGTAAGAACGTTCACTTCTTAATGGTGTATTCAATTTCTGACTAGTTTTTAAAAAGTGCTTACAGCTTCAGGAATGAATTGTTTTTAATCTTCTAAATTCAGAAGAGAAGGCTTCTAAGTATCCTTTAAAAGTTCAAATGAACAAATGCATCTAGTAAATGTTGAAAATTCTGAATTTATTGTTGTCAAAAGAACATGTTATCCTTGTGTATACACAAATGTATCAGTAATTAAAGATTCAAAATCAATGACAATCTAAATAGTGCTCATAATTACATCAATATGCTGCATGGAAAGAATCAGAGATTAGGAATTCAGTACTGAGCTGTTCCAACTCCACCTATGACAAATTCATTCCTGGGCCCCAGTTTCTTCAGCTGAGTAGACTGGGCTGAGATAATCTCCAAGGAGCCTTTGAATTTTTTGAAGCAGTAATTTTAATATTTACTAAAGAAGTTATTTCTAATTTGATTAATAATATTAATTAATAACACAATGTGTAAAAAAGAATTACAAAGCTTTCAACTACACAAAATAGCCAGTTTGGTTCAAATAGAAAAACAAAAATATCTACTTACCTTGCTTGACTAAAATTCATAGCTGAAAAGAGTGGGTTTTACTAACATGTATTCAAACCACAGATTACTTCTGTTTTATGTGGTGTTGATTCATAGAGACTGGTTAGGTCTCAAGAAGCCTCCTTTGCTCCACAGATAGAGTCCCTTTAAGAGGGGCCTCTTTCCAACTTACTGCTCTGTGGAATAAACTCTGTTGTTCATATATATATGTCAAGTAGATATTTTTAGAGTTGCAAGTTCAATAGACCTTGTAATTAAGTAATGCCTAAAAAACTAAACTTTATTGTTAGAGCATTCATGAAACTTTATCTGTCACCTAAGTTTTCAGAAATCCATTGATGGTGAAAGACTGCAACTACTCAGAAGTGTAAGTCATGTCTTTGCAGTACTTGATTTTCAATGCTGTTAAATTTTTAAAAAATTGCTCCTCAGAAATGTCATATTGCAGAAAACTTGCAGACTGATCTAACTAGGACATCGAAAAAACAAAGAGAGAATGGAAAAAGAATTCTTGAAAAATATTTAAAATATTTTCCTTCTGAAGTTTCCAAAAATAGTGGTATCCAAATGAAAGACTTCAAAGTCTGTTAGCAACACAAGATAGAGTAAAATGCAGTTAATGTATCTAAAATTATAAAATTGTTTTTTAAAGTGCCTTTCTTATTACATCAAAATGCAATTTTCAAGATAGAAGCTTTGTAACATGACTCTGTGTGCTGCACTGTGTGTACAATAAAGCAAGCAAAATTAATCCCTTCCCCTGACGACCTCTTGAAATGAAAACCCATTATAGTAATAATATTTGCTCTTAGGACTTGATGTTTTGTGCTGAATTTGAATGCCATGAAATGATTATACATAGTGGTTGACAGGGACATATGTGCAGATAATTATATAAATAATCCCCTTTACTTAGGCGCAAGGTTTTTTTTTAGATCATATAAAAACTAACTGCAACATAATAAAATAATTTTCTTTACTGCTAAGGCAATGAACTTACGTATCCCAAAGGTTCATTAGATAGAGTTTACTTTCCATGGGGATCCAATGGCAGAAGTTGACAAGCAGTGCTGGAACTTCAAGGCCATTGGACACTTGCCTATGCTCAAGATATAAGCATCTAATTGGCCTATAAAAGTCCTGAAAAGGGCCAAGAATCTTATGGTATTTTTCTGCTCTGAAAGGGAAGATAAACCTAACACATTATGAAGACAGGCTTCATAAAATTAATATTTCAAAACTACAAAAGGTATCTCACATGTGAGAGAGATTTCTCTTTGGAACCTATACATTAAACTACCAAATCAAGTAATCATTCCAATTTCCTATAGGCATAATGACTATTTTTAAACTTCTGAAATAAAATGTCTTAGACTATTCATATAATTTCTGAAAATATATATACCCTCCCTTCACTTTCTTAACTTTTGTCTTCTATTATCTCATTACATATTAGCTTTATACTTTAATCAGAAGGCTTACCTTCACAGTGGTCAATTATTTTCTAGTACATCGTCTTTGTCAGTCCTTGGTCTACTTGGCAGCTTTTTAGAAGACAATTCTCCTGCTTTGGTAAAATTGTCTCCTACTTTATTTTTCCTTAGGCATTAGGTAGTTATTTGTTGCAGGAATGAATGAATGCATGCTTATGCTCCCATTTTAATTTCTCTCTTTTGACATACTCCTTTTCTGCCATCTGATACAAAATCATACTTTTAACTTTTGCCTTTATAGATGATATTTAATTATCTTACAGTTTTCTGTACAGATTTTTTTTTGAAAATTGTAGATCTTGATGTTGAAATTCTTGTTAATATTTTTCTATATGGGCCTGGAGCATAACCCAGTGGCAGAGCATTTACCTAGAATCCATGAGGTTCTCAGTTCAGCCCCCAGCTCCCACCTCCCATCCTAAAAAAAGAAACAAACAATTCTGTATGATTTAATACTAAGTAGATTAAATTTGTCTCGACTATCTTAACACCATATAAATCTACATTTCCTATTTTTGTTAATGACATTAGTATTTTATGAGACTACTATTTCTTAACTCATTCAAGCTCATCTCAGCTTCATTCTGAACTACTGACTTTACATTCAGACATGCAGTCTTGAAGATTCTCTCCTGTATTATTTCTTGTTTTTATTGTCACTACCAACAGTATGGTTCACCTGAGATAGACACCCTCTCTGAGCCTTCATGTAAGCACATGCTTAGTTATCTTCCTGAGTACCTAGTACAAAGCCCTGAATGTGGCATACTGTAATTTGCTCCATAGACACTGTCTGAAATAAATATTTCATTCACAACTTCACCTGTTTCCAAACTACCTCTAGTAAAATTTTCTTCCCTAAAACACATCTGATAATGGTATTCTTCACCCATGAGCAAAACCAAACATTACAACAGTTCTGCATTATTTCACGGACAAACTCCCAAACTCATCTGTGAATTATCCACAACTGACCTTTTTTTCTGAGCTCTTATCACATTTGTCTTGTTCTGAATTCCTGAATACCTGCTATTAATTTTGCTAATATTTCAGTTCCCAGTAACACCTAAACTCTTACTTACATCTTGCCAATCTTCTTCCAGAGATTATAATTTTGATTTTGACTCTAAGGCAGTGAGTTAGAATTCAGGCAATATCAAAGGAAAATATACTGCCAACATGGATTCTCTACTAGTTAGCATTCTTTTCACTTTATTCTGCAAATATCTCCCAACAATATCTGTATTAAGACAAAGTATTGGCATAAATTCCAAATACCAAATTATATCTGGCCACCACACTGAACTTTGGTTTTAGCACAATGAATCAGTTTCCCCAAAAAGAGCAAATTTACTACCAGGTGTCATCACTACTTTTTTTAATTGACTATGTCTATTATAATTAAATACATCTGAATATATCTTTATTCTGCTAAAATACCCTAGGATACTCTTCTTTTGGTTCTTATAGCAAATATAAAACTTCTATGTATTAATTGGTAGATATTTCTTTTTTTATTTATTTTTATTAAATTCTTTCATTGGTACATTGTAGGTATACAACACAATTACATTTCTCATTGGGAATTGTACCTTTACATAATGCATCTTGGTTCTTATTTTTTCCCAATTCCTAGCCCTCCCTTCACGCCCTCCACCCTTCCCTATTTACAGACTTTGTTTCCATTTTTTCCATTTCTCAGAATTTTTCCTTTCCCTTCTTTCCTTTCCCCTGCCCCTCCCACTACCCCTACCCCTTTGGACCTTTTCTTCCTATTTTACATTTTCGATTATTCATTCTAATCATTGGTACATTTTAGGTATACAGTATAATGACATTCATCATTGGAAATTTGCACCTTTACATAGTCTCTCTTGGTTCTTATTTTTCACCCTTGCCCAGTCCTCCCTTCAACTCCTCCATTCCTCCCTATTTACAAAGATTTTGTTCCTATTTTTCCATTTTCTCATATTAATCCCATTCCCTTCTATCCTTTCCTCTAGCCCTCCCACTTCCTTCCCCTTTGCCCCTTTTCTTCCTATTTCACATTACCTATTATACATTTAGTCCTTATTTACACTTTCAGTTTCTCACACCAGACAAACTATTCAGAATTTATTCATGTGTGTCCTATTTATTTCACTTAAGAGTATCGTGTCAATGTGCATCCACTTAGCTATAAATGTCTCTAATTTCTCTTTTTTGATGGCTGAGTAGTACTCCATTTTATAAAAACCCACGTTTTCTTTATCCAGTCTCCAGTTGATGGGCATTTAGGCTGTTTCCAAGTTTTATCTATTACAAACTATGCTGCTATGAAAATGGGTGCACATATATCACTGTGGTATGATTCTTTTAATTCTTTGGGGAGGATCCCCAGCAGTGGAATAGCGGGGTCAAATGGGACTTCCAGTCCTAATTCTTTGAGGTATCTCCATACTGATTTCCACAGTGGTTGCATCAGTCTACACTCCCACCAGCAGTGGAGCAGGGTTCCTCTTTCCCCACAGCCCGACCAGCATTTGTTATTGGTTGATTTCATGGTAGCAGCCATTCTTTCTGGAGTGAAGTGGAATCTCAGCGTTGTTTTCATTTGCATCTCTCAAATGCCAAGGGATGTTGAACATTTTTTCATGTATTTATTTGCTATTTCTACTTCTATGTCTGAGAAATGTCTGTTCATTTCAGATGCCCATTTTCAGATTAGGTCTTTAAATTTGGGAGGTCTGATCTTTTTAAGTTCTTTATAGGTTCGAGATAGTAGACCTTTGTCTGAGGAAGAGCAGCTGAAGATTTTTTCCCACATTGTGGGTTGTCTCTTCACACTGCTGGTGGTTTCTCTTGGTGTGCAGAAGCCTTTTAATAAGAAGAGATCCCACTTGTTGATTGTTCGTGCTAGTTCACAGGCAACTGAGGTTTTGTTCATAAAATCTTTTCCTACACCGATGTCTTCAAGGATTCTACCTAACCTCTGTCCCAATTGGTTCAGAGTTTCCATTTTAATATTTAGATCTTTAATCCATTTGGATTTTAGTTTAGTGCATGGTGAGAGATACAGGTCTAGTTTTAATCTTTGGCAAGTTGAAGCCCAATTTTTCCAGCACCATTTATTAAAGAGGCTATCTTTCCTCCAGTGAGGGTGTTTGGCTCCTATGTCGAAGATGAGATGGCTGAGTGTGTCTGGATTTGTTTCTGCATCTTCTAATCTGTTCCATTGTTCCTCAGGTCTGTTTGTTTGCCAGTACCATGCTGTTTTTATCACAGTAGCTTTGTAGTAGAGTTGCAGGTTGGGGATTGTGCTACCCCCTGCCATGTCTCTGTTACCTAGAATTGCTTTTGCTATTCTGGGTCGCTTCTTGTTCCAAATGAATTTTTGGATTGTTTTCTCAAGGTCTATGAAGTATGCTGCTGGGATCTCAATTGGAATTGCATTAAATCTATATAGCAGTTTTAGAAGGATGGCCGTTTTCACTATATTAATCCTTCCTACCCAGGAGCAGGGGATGTCTGTCCATTTTCTGATATCATCTTCAATCTCTCTTTTCAGAGTGCCATAGTTTTCAGAGAAGAGGTCTTTGATTTCTTTTGTTAGGTTGATTCCTAGGTATTTCAGTTTTTTGGATGCTATTGTGAAAGGAATTATTTGCCCTATTTCTCTCTCAGTGAGTCTGTCATTGGTGTAGAGGAAAGCTATTGATTTTTGTGTGTTGACCTTGTAACCAGCTACTTGAATGAATTTGGTTGTTAAGTCTAGAAGACTTTTGGTGGAGTTCTTCGGGTCTTCTATATACAGTATCATGTCATCTGCAAATAATGACAATTTGACTTCTTCATTACCTATCTTTATTCCTTTTATTTCTTTCTCTTGTCTAATTGCCATGGCTAATGTTTCCAGAACTATATTGAACAAGAGTGGTGATAGTGGATATCCTTATCTTGTTCCTGATTTTAGTGTGAAGGATTTCAGTTTGTGACCATTTAGTATGATATTGGCTGTTGGGTTTTCATAGATGGCTTCTATCAGTTTGAGGTAGAGACCATCTATTCCAATTTTTTGTAGGTTTTTTTCATAAATGCATGTTGGATTTTGTCAAATGCTTTTTCTGCATCTATGGAGATAATCATATGGTTTTTGTCCTTGGCTCTATTGATATAGTGTATTACATTGATTGATTTGCATATGTTGAACCATCCCTGCATCCCTGGGATGAATCCCACTTGATCAGGGTGTATGATCTTCTTGATGATCTTCTGCATTCTATTTGCCATTATCTTATTAAGCATTTTTGCATCTCTGTTCATTAGTGAGATTGGCCTATAGTTCTCCTTTTCAGTTGGGTCTTTCTCTGCTTTGGGGATCAAGGTGATGCTTGCTTCCAGGAATGAATTTGGGAGTATTGCTTCCCTTTCAATTTCATTGAAGAGTTTAAACAGTAGTGGCAGCAGTTCCTCTCTAAATGTCTTGTAGAATTCAGCAGTGAAGCCGTCAGGGCCCGGGCTTTTCTAAGTTGATAAGTTTTTAATTACGTTTTCAATTTCATTGGTTGATACTGGGTTGTTCAGAATTTTTAGGTCTTCTTCATTCAACTTTGGTAATTCATATGTATCTAGGAATCTGTCCATTTCTTCTGTGTTGTCCATCTTATTGGCGTATAGGTTCTGGAAGTAGGTATTGATGATCCTCTGGATTTCTGCTAGGTCTGTTGTAATTTCACCCTTTTCATTCCTAATTGCATGGATTTGGGCCTTTTCTTTCCTTTTTCTGACAAGGTTGGCTAAAGGTTTGTCAATTTTGTTGATTCTTTCAAAGAACCAACTCTTGGCTTCATTGATTTTTTGTACTGTTCTCTTAGTCTCCATTGTGTTGATTTCTCCTCTGATCTTTATAATTTCCTCCCTTGTATGAGCTTTGGGGTTGTCCTGCTCTTCTTTTTCTAGAAGCTTGAGGTTCAGCATCAGGTTGTTTAATTGGGCTCATTCTGTTTTCCTTGTATGCGTATTCACTTCTATGAATTTCCCTCATAAGACTCCTTTCATTGTGTAAGTAGATGTTTCTTACAAAGATCATAGAATTATAAAATTACTAAAGGCAAGAAGTATGACTTGGTCTTTATTGTGTCATTCACTATAAATCATAAATTATCTCTTGCAAAAAGATCCTCAAATATTTATTAAATGAATCTTCCATTCTTTATCTTCTTTCACCACTGTCATATCATGAGTAAATGGAAAATCTTCTTTTTGCTACTTGATTTAGAAAGGAATTTGGTGCCAATGTTTCAGCCCTGATTTGTCTATGACAAAAAAGTCCTAAAATAAAATTAAGAAATGAAGAAACAAAGCTCTTGAAAATCTCAAAGAAGATGGAACACTAGGGATGAACTTTGTAAATTTGATAAATTTTAAAAATATATAAATGTGTCTTTCTTAGGGCACCATGAAGTTGCTAGGTAATATATTTGGGAACATTTTTATGCATGTGTAAACTATCTTGTGTATGTACAACTAACAAATTCTCTATTTCTTTTATTTAGCAAATAAGAACCATGAAGTTTTAGAGATTGAAAATTTTTCCATAATACTGTAGTTCAAACTGTTTATTTGTCAAAGACAAATCTAACACAGAGAAGTAGGATGACTTCTCAAAGCAAAATTGATCGGAATTTGAAGAGTTATAATAGTAACCTTGTAGAATTCATGGTATAGAGGAGAAAGGAATTTGAGGGAAGTATTTGAAGAGAAGCTAATTCTCCCCTGGTTTGCATTCTCTTGGTTTTCCTACTACTTGTATATAATCAACTTAAAATATGTGTGACCATGTACTTCTCTTCATCCTTATACATCTTTCCACCAAGTAGAATCTAGTCCTGATTTAAACCAAAAGTGGTAGAACAATTTTAAAAAAGGAGACACAGAGCCTGGATAAGCTTACAGAGTAGAGCTGCCTGCTTACCTGGGATTGCCTCTTTTATATTTGGACTGTTACAAAGGAATGATCTGAATGACAGAATCATTATATTTTGGATCTCTTTGTTATTATGGTTTAACCTGTACCCTAGTTCAATCATCACAGCAGCTATCTGGACACAATAATCACAGAATTTTAGATGGGATAATATAGAATTTCTCATCCAACCACATATCTGTTTGTTGACAGATGTGAAGTTTGGCTGTTTCCCTTGAGTACTTGCACTATGCAATCCAAGAAAAGAATCTTGCCAACACATTATTTCAAAGTTGACTCACTGGGCTTTCCATCACTGCCAATAAGAGAGGCAAATTCAAGTATACCTACAGTAGAAACGGATTTACGCTGTAATATTACTTGATGGACCTCTAAAACACGTTTAACCTTTCTTCCAAAATTAACACATTACTTCTATTCTCAGAACTATTCACCTGTTGAATCACTGTATTACAAGTAATAAATAATTCATTACATAGTGGAAACAGTGCTAGTCAATAAGATATGTAATAATCTTGTCTTCATATTTGATTTTTTGAAAATCATTAAAAACAACTAAACTAGCAAGTCTAGTCAACATTTTTAAGGCTGGGCTGCTTTTGGAATGCAGAGCAGGAGGATCTAAAATAGTCGTTATAGAGAATGCTAAATGTTTTGTATTGAACTTATTTAGACATAATATGTTTTAGCCATGAAGTTCTCTTTATTCTCCCCTTCATTTTGGTCATTCAGAAACACTTTGAGAGACTGGGGAGGAATTTAAAAACAAGGCCATGTCTTCCATAGTGTGGTGAATATAATTACAGCTAAGGGAATAACTATTGTAAGATTTCATAAAGAGTAATCCCTCAGTTTGCAAATGCTTCTGTTTGCAAACAATTCAGTTGGAAAACAAAATTGTTAGGTGCAATTTACAAACTCCTCATTGAGTGACAAACATGACCACAGCCATCTTTCCCACACAAACACAAACACAGCCACCTTCCTCAAAATTGTAAAATAAATTGAGTTCATAAATTGATGTACCGCTGAACATAAACTGATGTACATTTCATACTATATGAGGAAGAATTATGAAATCAAAATTACAAATAGAAGAGGAGGACACAAAAAAGAAGTTCCTGGAAGTCTACCCTGTTTTACTACTGACCTTCAGTAGACTAAATAAGCACAATTAGCAAATAGTTTGAGTGTGCATTTATCATAACTTTTGATTTTATAGTTATTGGGAAAATAAAATACTTCATGTGTATATGTGTAAATGAGTCTATGAAGACTGTATTATTTTAGTATGGAAAATTTACTAATTTTATATGTTAACAATTGATTTCAATCATTTCAAATAACCTATAGCAATAAGTTTAATATTCCTAGACATGGAAATAAAATAAAAACATTGAATTAAAATGTGACTAAGGGCATGCCTCATATAAATCTTGGTTTGAAATTTCAAGCTCATGATTGTTAAAATAATAACAATAATAAGAATAATGAAGGAAGGAGTACAGAGAAGAGAAATCAGTAGTCCTTTATGTTTATCTCTATTAATTCATTATTATATCTATACTATGATTTTCCATAAAAATACAAGTGAGGGTGGGGCAGGGTAGACAGATGGTAAGGGTAGAACCCAGAATAAGCTTGGATAGTGACCACTGAGAGAAAAATACTTTAGAATTGGTAAATACTATAATGAAATGTGTTGATTAATATTACAAGGATTTAGAAGTCAAGGCCCATCTGTGTGAAACAAATATGACCAATAAAGATGTTTTCTCATCTGGGTTATCAAAGGATCAAACAGTAATTCTGACCACAATTTAGAAACAAGCCATATGTTGAAGAGTCTTTTACTTCTCAATGCAATAGCATGTTTTGTAGGCATATTTTCAGAAATAATAGAGAAGATCCTTTCAAGCAACTCTTCATTAATTTCCATTTTACTTTCAAAGATTTTTTAAACTGATTTATGTGTGTTGCTGCATCTACATTGTTTTGGAGGCATCATGGAAACTCTAGAATGGCATTTTTGGTTTATAATTTCTGTTTTATAAAAGATATTTCTGATATCATCCTTCTGATATCAGGCCCTCTCCTCTTTCATTTTCCTTTAAAATTTTTCTGCAAGCCCAAGAAATCTACACTTTGCTCTCATTGGGCACTTTGCAAAACAAGTAAAAGTGTACTTAGAAACACAGCATTGCTCATTGAGAGATTGTTTTTGATTATGTAAAACCAGTCTGCCTGTTTTGGTGCACACTTTGTGCAGAAAATACTACACTGTGTGGACTATGTTCTCTACTGAAAAACATTGCAGCAAAGAGTACAAAGACCCAATTTATTAAAAATTAGTGATCCATCAGATTGATGGGCATAAAGCAATCTACACTATTGGCACCTTGAAATTTCTTACATCAGATCATAATTTACTAATAGGGTTCCAGGGCTTGCAGAATAGCACAATTCCAACCACATATTAATATTTAATCTGGCATTTTAAATGCACCTAACAAAAGACCCTAGAGCTGCTGACAGGACCCTAAATTGTGAATTTCTTAGAGTGGGAATTGAACAGGTCCACAGTGATTTCATAAAACAAGAGAAAACAGAAAATAAATGTGTTTCAACATTTCTCATGTAGCCCTCACAAGCCAAGGCTCTCATTTTTCTTAGCAAGTTTATCATGCAGTTTTAGGTGCTTTACTAAAGAATCACAAGATTGAGTCTGGTGGCTGGCTGCAAAATCCACAATTAGATGACAGCAGATGCATTTTGGTTAATAAATTTTATATTAGACAATTTTCTCCTAAAATAATTCACTGGCACTTCCAAAATATTGCTAAATGAGAGAAGATGTCACCTATAAATCACTTGAATCACCTTATTACTTGTTTTTAAGTAACTAAATCTAGACTGAAGTAGTAAGTTGTAGAATGTTCTCATAGACACGTGGGTTTGCTTTGCAACCTCATTTTCAGGGCTCAAGATGATCATTAATGCCAAATTCCAGAGGTGTCCAATTCATCTTAAATGGGAGAGTGCAAAAAAAATGGACGGAAACCTTACCTGCCGATGTTCTCAAACACATGCAATTATCATATTTAATGTATATGCTGCATTTAGAGAATAGGTGTAGCAGCACCTCAGTATTTATAACAAAAATATACCATAATTTATGACAAATGTTCCTGTAATAACAGGATGCCACCTGTAATAACAGAATGTTTGTTAGTGCACAAATGAGGGTTATAAATGATGTTGCTTATCTATGGAACAAAACACAAAAGACAAGTTATTAGCAAAAGATAAATTGCTAAGCAAAATCTCAATGAGATGCTAGGTTTGTCTCACAAAAAAAAGCTTTTTATTTGCACAGACCAATGCCTTTATAATCCATTTAAAATAATATACTTGCCACTAGGTGGCTATTTCTGATCAGATCATTTTACCATTTTAATTACTTTTTTAATATCCTGGCTGCATAAACAAAGATAAATTACAAACCCTGCACAATCTGGCTGCTAGCTGAGGCATAGTCAGTAATAATATCAGCTTTTGTTTGTGCCTTCTCTAATTAGATTCTGAAATCTAGGCTTTGTCAATCAATAATTTTAATTTTAGAATCGCCTCTTGATCTTGCATTTCATGTTTGTTTGGGAAAATGATCAGTAGGACAAAGCTGGTAATTTATGCAGGAACAATCTCTCAGCAGAGCTACATGCACATTCCTCCCCATCACCAGAAGCCTGCAGACTAAGCTTGACACAGGTCTAATTAGCATGCAGATATGTGTCGCCTCATTGGCAATTCAAATTGCTTTTTTATAATGTACCTCAAATTGTGCTACTCAAACATTGTATTTGATTTCCAAAGCCCCCTGGGCATCCCATAATGTCTCCCTTCATCCTGTATATGAGGCATTTATTGAACAATCTGCTGAGATTGGCTGTCTTTTCGAAAACACCCAAACATCATATCCCTGGGACCAGCTTTTCTTCTTGTCAGAGAGCAACTTGTTCTTCTGCAGAATTCCTTGTGCCACGTTTGTAGGTTTTGCAATGATATGTTCTCTCATGAGTTTCTTCTCCCACGTGGTTGATCTATAGAGGGCTTCACTCTCTCCTATGCCACTCATTTTCAAAGTGGGGGAGGAGGTCTGGTGAGCACACATTAATATGCAGCTCATAGCCACATCTCTGAATGCCAGTCTTCCATTCTTCATTAAACAAAAATGGTTGGATTGCAGGGATTGTTGTTTCTTTCTCCCACATACATATGCACACACATTCACATTCACTTTTCTCAGGCATACGTACATGCACACAACCACATTCACATGCACCTACACACCTACTCAAGACACCCAAAGCATATCATTGTCAGGACTGAGTTATGTGTGAAAGTTGTCTGCTGCATACATGAAAAATAAGGGAATTCCAGCATACACTGGGGCTTTAAAAAAAAAAAAATGCAGCAACAAGTGGCAGAATCAATGGTGTACAGTTATTCAGCAATGTAATTCATTTCACTGACTTTGGCTCCTAGCCAGATCCGCCATCTGTCTCTAGCTCTACCTCTCCCCCTCTCTCTCCTCTCCCTCTCTTTCGCTTGAATTTGTCCTACATTTCGTAGTGTTACATGCCTGCCATCCTTATTCTATGCCAGAGGTACGACACCAGTCTCACCCCCATTCCAGCGTGGAGCTCTCTGAGTTCGGTGGCACTTGGGATATTCTACTTCAGTGCCATGGAAAGAAAAGGGTAAGCAAAAGGATTAATGCAAAAAAAAAAAAAAAAAAAAAAAAAAGAAAAAATACAATGTTCTGGTATCCAGTTGCTTCTGCTTCAGCCTTTTATCCAAATCCTTGAGATGGATTTGCCTCATCCAGGAAGTTTTCCTGCTTCGTTAGAGTATGTATCTTCGTTTCTTTATCAGACGCTGGCACTCAACGCCAGTGTACGGCTCCATGGAATGCCTGCTGTTGGACACTTGCAGAGCTCTGCCACCAAGCAACCTCCTGCATTGGGAATCGGGGGACTACTCCAGGATCTTATGCGTGCTTGCTGTTTGAAGCTGCAGAAAAGTGAATAATCAATTAAGTATTGATTTCTTGTAAGATTTGGTAAATTTCAAAGGCAAGACAAAGAGGATGGCTTAAGGAAACACTGCAGGGACTTGGCGTAAATTAGACAACTAACGGAAGCACAGAATAAAATAACACCTCAACTGAAGATTTCCTTGGAAGAATTAGCACCAGCTATTGGAAGACAATGGTGGATTTAATCAAAACAGCAGGCACGCAAGAATTTTACCCGTGAACCAGAAAAAGGAGCTAATTATAACCACCTTTTTAATGGAGCTAATTTGACTGAATGGATGCAAATGTGCTTTATTTATGGATGAAGAAGCAAGCCTTACTGCATGATCTTGGGATCATCGTATCTGCTAAGCTTTGCAGCTCCTGTTACCTTCAGTACATTTTTATTTCCGGAGAAGGTATTTATATGTAAACAACAGCTAACCATGCAAAAGATTCATCGGAACAATATAGTATGGTATATGAGATATAATCATAATTTGGCAGCCTCTCAGGATTTCCCCTAACTTGGGGGTTTTGCAACCTTTGCGTACAATGGGTTATGGTAAACAATAAATGAATGATGTTAAACTGTTGTGATTTTTCAATGTGTAGTTTATTAATTTTAGCTTTCTTAACATGTTGATTCTGAATTATCTGGCAATAAATCCACAATGAAAGGGAGGAAATTGTTGGGTGGGGTTATTTTTATGCATTTGCAGTCATCTTAGAGATTGGAATGTGTAGGTCCCACTAGCCCAAGAGTTCTATAATTATAAAAGAATGGTAAAAATTTTTCACAATTTGAAGAATTGGCTTTATAATGGGAACAATGTGTTATAATCAGTAAAAGGAGAATTGTTATGTTTTCTCTCTGGGTAGAATGATCTTGAATGGTTAACTCCTCCATTGCTGATGAGAAGTAAATATCTTATAACTGGTAATAAGGAGAGGTTGTAATGACAATGCTTTGTTCCTGGGCATACTCACATTTCAAGCTGAAGTGCATTTTAAACATTTCCTTCTATTTCTATTATTTTCCTTTCTATTCTCCTTTTCATCATTTCTGTCTTGCAATCTACATTCCCTGAGCAACCATAGGAACCAAGTTACATTAAGCTTCAACACAAAGACCCTGTAAGAATAATGAATCCTCATTTGCATCAACATTTGTATTCAGATTTGCCAGGCTATAAACTTGGCAGATCAAGCGGAATATTAAGTAGAGGCTTCCATGGTAAATTGTGGCTCTTGAAATTGCTAAGTATTCCTCTTTTTTCCCTCTCTATCTCTGGTGGCAGGTAAAGTCTCATGACTACTGGCTTCTTAAGAAGTGTATTGGTCCCTTCATCTTTCAGTATATTTCATTTTCAAGTAGAAGAGGGAAACCAGTAGCAGGTATGGTAGTTGAAGGTGCAATGTGACATGTGACTACAGCGTTGACTTAGGGTTAGAGACCATGAGAGAGGGGATTTTGACCAATTCAAGTGGTGGAAAAATTAATCATCATTTCTGGGTTAATATTTAATTTTTCTGATATATTCAAAATAGATTCATTTCATAAAAGCTCACAGTCAGTTTTATAGTTTCTAAAGGTTATTAAAGAACCAAGGTAGCTTTTTACCCACAAAATAACTGAGTCATGCCATTCTGAGTTATCCTTTCCTAGTCTTGAAATATTTTAAATATGTTATTCTAATAAATCATTATGGATGGACTGGAGTTTTATTTGGTTCTAAAATGGTAAAATCAGAATAGTTATACTTACTTCAAGCAAACTCAGGAGTTCAGAAATATGACCTAGAAGGTCCTATCTACAGGACAGAAAACAATGGGGTGAAAATGTAAGCTTCAGTTTCCATGCGCGGTCTACAATATGTGATGCCAAAAAGTGAGTAATTGGAAACATTTGTGCATGCCTTAATTTTTCATGCATTATCCCAGTGTTTCAGAATCTTGCAAACAGAGCCTAAATCTACAACTTATTAACTACTCCTCATTTCTTACCATGATTTTTTTTTTAAATCTCAAAACCCTTCAATAATAGGGAATCTCAAAACATATTAGAAAAGCAGTCTTGTAACAAAATATAATAGAAATTTTATCATTGGCTTTCCATTTTAGTGCTATTTTTAAAAACCGAAATAATGTAAATAATGAAATGTAGACTGAATTCACTATAAGGAGTTCCCTTGTTGCAAGGAAAGATGAACTTGCAGCAACCACTCAAAGCAACTGACTTAAGTACTTCAACTCTTACTTTAATTCCAGGTAAGACTTAATTACATGTGGGGAAAGGTAAGAATATTTTATGGAAGATGCTAGATTTCCAAAAATATTTTTGGAAAACATGTACCAGGAAATATGGATACTAAAAGATAACACTTAAGTCTCTATAAATTTGTAAAAATATCTATAATAACTCTGTCTTAGTGTATATTAGTATGATTTATATTAATATATGACAATGTAATGCATTCTAATATAAGACATTATATTAGAATGTAATGCATGCTAATATTAGACATTCTTCACAGTAACTGAATTTTGGAATCTAAAAAGAAAAATGTAAATCATAAATTTGGGGAAAATTACATGTTTGTATTTTACAATCTTATCATTTAAAAAATAATTAGATTATTTGATACTAATCACATTTGTACTAAAAAAGAGTGTTATCACTAACTGGCAAAATTTTACTTTCATATGAAAAAGTAAAAACATAATAATAGACATAAATTCTCAACATAGTGATCAGGAATAAAGTTAGACAATATTTTT
Organism: Heterocephalus glaber; assembly: GCF_053883595.1. Taxonomy (NCBI): domain Eukaryota; kingdom Metazoa; phylum Chordata; class Mammalia; order Rodentia; family Bathyergidae; genus Heterocephalus; species Heterocephalus glaber. The sequence continues at coordinate 20,665,074 of NW_028258344.1, forward strand.
TAAATTTTATTTTTAACTATTGTTTTTCTGGTTTTGACTTTTATTAGTACATGTTTGCAGTACATAATGATTACATTCATTGTAGGGAATTGGTACATGTACATAACACATTTCAATTCCCTTCTTTTCCACCCTTCCTCCACCTCTATTTTATTTTTCCAGCATCAGATGCATGTATTTATCTTACAAATTCAAAATATTTAAATTGGCTTCTTTTCCAAGAATCTTAATGAGGGCACTTTACATTGAAGTATAACCATCCGTTTTATAACACAGTGTAAGCAAAGCTTGGAGGCTGATATATTACTTTGAAATATAATGTTGCTTATAAAAGTCAAGCAAAGACACCACTACATTTTTTCAACATATATTTTCTATTTCTCATGGATCTGAAATTCAATTCAAGAGGCTTTAAAATGGCGTTTTTACTAATGTGGAAAAGAGTGCTGAGTTTCATAGAAAAAGTAAGAATATACTTGGTTATATTCAAGAAATGCAGATTGGTTGTATATTCAAATAGGATTTAGAAAGCAAAAGATTCATATTTATACCTTCCTACAACATGGCCCATTAACTTGAAACTGTCTTTTTTAATAAGTGCTAATGATTTGGTTGATTGCATTTGTGAGTGTACTTACCATGCAGTTTTGGGAATCAGCTACTGATGAATCTCTACCAAGAAAAGAAATTGTAGCATTAGCTCATTTGGTTTCTGAACAGCAGGAGTGAGAATTCAAAGTGGTATTGGTGATATTTTTTAACATACACATAGAAAAAGCCTGTATTCGTACCTAGTGTTTCTTAGATAAGGCGACGTTTATTAGCTATGGTCTCTTCTTCCCATATAGGAACAATTGGATATACACATTAAACCATAAACTCAAAACTATTTAAAACTTGTATTTAAATGGAAGTTTCATATTCAAGTCTAAGAGCAAACAAGCATAGGAAAATCTCACAGTGGCATGAAATCAGGTCAGTTTTACTATCTTCTATTTATATCAGAGGATTTTTTAACTAACGGGTCAAGATCCACATTACTACATGGTTTTCTTACTATATCCTATTTAGCCACTGGTAACTAAAAAGGTTTGTTAGCCATGGAAACAAAAACCAGAAGACAGGTGTGGGGGTCTAAGAGCAGGCTGGTCCTTTTCTTGTGTGGATCAAAGGAGTAAAGCCTGTGTTTTTATATGGAGAAACTGGGCTTTGCTAAATTTAAAATCAACACATTTCCTTGATCATTTTTAGGTAAATGAGGGCTTTTGTCATATTTCCAAAGTGCTCAAAACAGTGACCTAGGCCACAATTCTTGGAATGCACTTTTATTTGAATCTTGACCTTTAGGCAGTTCAAAATTTTACTTCTGAGGGAAACAATCCACAGCACTGCTTTGATTATATTTTCTTCTAGCCAAATAATAAAAAAAATTTCTAGAACTATCTATAATGATTATACATCGTTATCATATATATATACCTTTACATAATTTCCTGTCTACTATAAGGAGATATAGATAAGTTTCAATGCAATCACATTCTTCTCAGATTTTAAAGTTTATCATTTATTGCTATTTAGGGATATATTACCAGCTCATAGCTACAAACTTAATTTTAAAGATATGTATGCACCTGTATGACATATATATTTGTGCGCATGTATATGATCAAAATATGCTTTGGTAGTGAATATATATGGCTTCTGTATGTAGAAATAATGAAATAAAAAAATAGTGGAAGAAAAATAATCCAAATGAATGGTATCAAAGAAAATATATTTTCACCTGTGGTATCATTTGATTATCTCTCTTCTCAATTAAAATCCTAGCTTTAATATTTATATTTAAAAACTTAGCCCTCTTCTTTTATAGGCAATTCATAACAGAAGTCTTTCCACCAATAATAGAAAAACTTAATGATATTGCTGGAATTTAGAGAATATTTGAAGGATTTCATTCAAATTATGAAAGAATACATATTTTTTGACTAAAATTAATGAAATTAAATGAGTGAAAATAATGTGTATTAATTTTCTGTCTGGAAAGTTCCTTTTAATATTATTGTTACTTTAAAAATGGAATGTTATTTTAAACAAATGATGCAGTTTCTTTTGCACATTACCAAATATTGCTGTAAACATTTTAAACAATAATTCAAATTACTTTTAGAATAGCCCTGTTCTTGATTGCACTAAACATTATTAATCTAATGACACTTATCAAGATAATTATAAGAAAGCAGTTAAAATTACTATTTTTATTTCAGAATTATCTTTTTTTCAAATTAGACTACAGAGATTCTTTCCAAACCACTTTGGAAAATATTTCACACACACACCCCCAGCAAAAACTCACCTAAATCCAGTATTTTTCTTTCAATAAAATAATCATAAATTGGCTTTTTCTTTAAAATCACCCATTGGACATTTGAATGTTAGTAAACCTCAGTTTCAGTGCCCAACTTGAAATTGAATGCCTCACTGGAAAACAAATTTTATATTTTTGATTAAACTTCCCAGATAGTGGGCTGAAGTAATCTGCTATGATTTCACAGGTGTGGTAAGTGCCTCTTGCCCTAAATTTTAAAATATTGTGGAGCCATCTTTCCAGTGTCCTCTGGAGGTGCTACTGATGGCTTCCTTTTTCATACAGGTAATTATCTCTCAATTGTTTCAGCTTTACAACTTCAACCAATGGCTGTCTTCTTCATTCCTCACTCCTCTGCCTTGGGTTTATCTCCTTCACTAAACTGTTGTTTTGAATGCTATTTCATTCTACCCTTTAGTCTTCTATTACTTTTGATGCTATTAATGGTTAAAAGTACTCTATCTTCCACTTAAAATGCTACTTCGCACGTGAAACTTTACTAATGTAATGATATAAGAGTTAAGAGTTTCTTATGAGTTAGTTTTAATGTGGAATTTGAAACAATATCAAAGAATTTTTATTTTTCTTTAATTTAATTTATTGTTTGTTTTTTATTCAAGGATTTTTGACTCATGCATGATTTTATTGCAACATGAATTGGTCTTTTAGAAAATATTGGCTCACTAAGTTATCTAGATGTTCCAAATGTTCACATATTTAATTACAAAATACCAAAAATAATCATATTCATTATTATTATCATGACCTCTTCTAAAATATTGTGATATAGTGAGAATCTGTTTCCTTTGATGTGATAGGTTAATTTTTTAATTTTCAAGAAAATATCTTTACAAAAAGGCCTATTTGAGCTCAAACTCAATCACAAAATTGCTTTACCTCAAGATAACCATAATGATTTCTACATAATTTTTATGGACACTTAGTATTCTGTCATAAAGAATATTAAAAGTCATGTATCTAAGAAAAAAATTAATGAATTCATTGGTTAATTAATTGCTTCTTTGAGGAGCAAAAACTGTGTGTGTGTGTGTGTGTGTGTGTGTGTGTGTGTGTGTCTAAGCATATTACCTTTGCATTAGATGAAGAATATAATGACTTTTAGTACAGTTTGGTGCTATTTCATTTATGCTAAACTGAGACTCTCCCAAGTCAAACACTCTGTCCAAATTTCAACCCACTGGAAAAAAAGTAGCAACAGTATTATAATGAAAATAATGTTGACCTTAAAGACTCCCTAAAATTACTTTATGATTCCTTAGAGGTCTGGGACCATGCCTCAAAAATAACTAACCAAGAGGAACCTGAAGCATAGCTATCAATTGTATTAATCATTATCTAATACTCAATATCATATAATGCTCAACTAGAACTCATTACCACTGATAGTAACAGCATTTAAGATTTCTAAATTACTTTGCATAGTATAATATGCATATAAACAAGATTTTATATATAATGTTCTCAAAGGATATATATATACATTTATATCTATATCTACCTTAATTCTTTAAAACTCAATCATCTCTCTCACTACTTCTATAAAACAGAAAATTAAAGCTACATTTAACAAGTTTGCCAAGGTCACAAAACAAGTAAGTGACAGAATCCAGATTTATATTGAAGATTTTCTGAAGTTAGTGTTTTCATTTTATCATAGCTGTTCAGTATAAATCTTTTACAACTTCCTCTAATTTAAGAAATAGTGAATAAGTTCTGTATCATCAGCTTATTAGCAAGTCTCTATTTAAGTTCTATAAGAACATTACATATAAATCTTATATGTATTTCAAATCCTTAAAAGCATGGAAGCCCCATTTTACATCTATTTCATCATAATTCAAAGGGTACTGTAGTTATATGATGTCCCTCAACATGCCCAGTTAGTATTCTTAACTGTTGTGATGATTGATGGCTGATTTGGTCATTATATTGCCCAAAATTTTTACTGATCATTTCATGGTTCAGTTATTCTAACTTTCAAAATGACCATTTCAATTAGGTCTTGTGATAAAATAAACTGCATACAGATCAGCTGCAGCTGTGCTGATCAAAAGGAACTTCTATAAATTTCAGGGAGTGTAGAACAGGGAAGAGAGGCTTAAAATAATTTCTAAAATGTGCAAAGAGCTGTTCCATACAACTTTTAAGTGAAGACAAATGAAGCACTAGATCCCAGCCATGCTGCTAATTACTTATGCAAGGAAAGAAAATACTTACCATCACCATGTTTTGATTTTCTTGTCCATTTAATGAGAGGAATTTACTACTTGAGCTTTGGTTTCACTTTTGTTTTATTATTGAATGAATTTGACATAGAAATAAAAGTGCTTTCCTGTTTGGATTCATAATTTATAATTTGCTGTATTTAGAAATTCTCCTTTCCTGCCAGTCGGACTTCTCATTCTATAATGACGTATTTAAAATTAAACTCATTGTCCAAATCTACATATGAAAGATTTATACAACTCTTTCTTGGCTATATAAACTTCGTTAAGAATGAAATTTAGTGATCTCTATGTCTTTCCTTACACCAACACTGCCGTGATTACTGTAGCTATAGAAGAAGTCTTAAAATTAGGTACTAAAGGTCTTCCAACACTGTTTTTGGTTTTGCTTTTGTTTTTGTTTTTAACTTTTCTAGGTCCTTTGTACTCCTACATAACTTTTAAATTTCAATATCCAATTCTTCATTTATAGCAAGTATACACAGGCCTGAATTTTTATATATACCTTGTGTTTTCTAATCCTGCTAAATTCAAGTACAAGTTCTAGGGGCTCCTAGAGATTTCTTAGTGTTTTCTCTGTAGATGATCATTTCATCTACATATAAAGATTTTGCTTCTGCCGTGCCAATCCTATCCTAGTTGTGTCATTTTATTGCCAGACTATTTTGGTTGGGCTTAGGTTTCAAAGTTTAATGGTCAGATAAAGAGTAAGCATATCTGCCCTTGTTCCCCACCTAAGGGAGAAAGCATTGTATCTTCTCCATTCATACAAGGTGTTCTCACTGGAAGTATGGAGTACATGTCTTTAACCTGTTGAGAAGTTTCCTTTCTACTTCTAGTCTCCTGATAGCTTTAACCATGAACAGCTGTGGAATTTAGTCCAATACTTTTTCTCCAACTGGTGACAGGATCATATGGCTTTTTCCTTTCCTCTGTTTCAATGATGACGTTTGGGGGTGGATCTTCCAATACTGAACCAACACTGCTATCCCTATAACAAAACCACTTTCTACATCCTGCCAGATCTGACTTCTAATAGTTTGTTTTGTTAAACAAATTTCTATCTATGTTCATACTTTTTTCTCCTATTATCTTTATCCAGTTTTAGGATTAGCACAATGTTGAGTTCCTACAATGAGGGGAGAAGTGTTCCTTCTTTTTTCTGCTTTAATTGTTTGATATAATTTATCAGTTAGAATGTTTATGAGCCTGCTGTTGTCATATAGGTAGGTTTTCAAGCTAGCAACATACTTTCTTTAATAGGTGCTATTCAAATTTTATATTTCCTCCAGAGTTAGTTCATTAATTTGCCTTCCAAGGTACTTCTTAGAAGTTGTCAAATTTATTTCAAAACAGATTTTTGTAATATGCTTTCTATATCCTTTTAAATTCTTTAAAATCTGTGGTAATGTCTCCTAGATCTTAATATTGTAATTAAAAAATGTATAAGTGATATTGTGTAACAGGAAGAAAAGATCTAAAAGAGCAGGGGAATTGGGAGGGGTAGGGGAAGGAAAGAAAGGGAAAGGAAAAAATATGAGAAGAGGAAAAAAATGGAAACAAGATCTTTGCAAATAGGGAAGGGTGGAGGGGGTGAAGGGAGGGCAAGGGAAGGGGAAAAAATAATAAAAACCAAGATACTCATGTAATGGTACAAGATCCCAATGATGAATGTAACTGTATTTCATACCTAAAATGTACCAATAAAGTTAATTGGGGGGGGGAAGAAATGTAGGGATTTAAAAAAAAAAAGAATGAAATTTAGTAAAATATACTCTGAATCTTTATGAATTCTTCCATTAAGTAAAAATGAAATTGTCATTGTGATATTTGTATTATGATAAACTTAGGGTTTTTCAGATATTGATTTTATCTCCTAAAGATGCAGTATAACACATCCTGAAAAAATGATATAAACCCCATAAGAACATTATTAGGGCTGGGGAGGGGAGAGAAGCAAGTTGTTGTGTTTGTTTATGATTACTGTAATTGAGGAAGCAGTTTTAAAAAGTCAAAAGTGGAATCTCAGTTATCTGACCTGTAAGGAATCATTTTTATTTCTTCAGCCAAGGGACAGCAAATTATTGACAGCAGGAGTCCTTTGTGTAGAGAATTCTCTGTTGCATGACTATAATATTTACTATTTCTGTTTTTATTATTGAAAATAATATTATTGAAATCTGACACATTCTGTTATCATTGAGAATATGTTTGTAAATTAGATCATGCTCTGAAACCTGGGCTTTACCACTTGCAAATCACACAATTGAGGCAAGTGACTTGTCCTTTCTCAATCTCCATAGAAAAGAAAAATCATTAGGTGTCTGGGCTGCTGAAGACATGTAGACAGTAGTTTTATGGCCAGGTCACTGCTATTCCACCAAAGCATCTTACTCCACCTCTGGATAAGAACAAGTGATAGCATAAGAAAGGGACTGACACAAAGTAGGCAGTCAATGCCTAGTTTTTCAATGGAGAGTTCTTGTCTATCCTTGAGTCTAAACTGCAAATTTCAAACAGGAAATGGCATCTTCATCTGTGGAATCATGTGGGCACATAGTTATGAAAATAATGACAGAATGGATAAGTTTTGCAGTTATTATTTAAATCATATCCACAAAACAAATAGCAGGGAAAAGCATCAAATGCCCAACATTAGAGTACTATTCAAATAAATTAAGGAGCATCAATACAACAGAATATTATATAGCAATTAAAAATAATATAAAGCTGTAAACTGATTATACAGAGTGATATCCAAGATTAAAAAGTATAGAAGAATGTATATGATATGCATTCATGTATGTAAAGATACATACATACATTTGAATATGCAAATAACTAAAGGGTCACAAACTGATAAAAACAATTGACTGTGAAAGACTAAATTTTCAGTGACTATCCTGCATAGTTTGTTTTCATAACATTAGTAAACTAATTTTAAGAATATAATAGTTAAATTTAATATAAAATAGAAATTATTTATACATTTATAAGGCAAATGTCTTGTATATTTTCTGTTGAAAAAAGAAAGTTGACAAAAGATCGGTGTATCATTAGTTGCTTACATATTGTAAAACCAGAGAAAGGCTATTTTTAATATTTCAACTCATGAATGCATGATTTGGAACAAACAGAGCCAAAATCTATTGTTACTAGGACTGCCAGATAGAATACCATTATTTATTTATTTATTTATTTAGGTACCGGGGATCGAACTCAGATCCTCCCGCTTGCAAGGCAGGCGGCGGAACCACTGAGCTAAATCCCTGGCCCCTAGAATACCATTATTTTATCTGCTGAATCCAGCAGGCCTCATTGTTGAAAAGTAAAAGAGGTTTCTCAATTCTTAAGATACTATAGATTTGATGTCAAAAGTTAAGATGTTTCCAGGTGTTCAACTATTACTATTTAAGTAAAGTATACTGCTGCTTTAATTGAACTTTTAATATTATTTTTAGAGTTGTACAACAGAGAAGAAATGGTTATCTCAGATCTACCGTATTATAGTTCATTTAACATGCACCCTGGCTCCAATTTGTTTTTCCAAATTTATATTCCTGCCCTTTCTTATTGTACCTCTGTGTTACAAACAAATTAATCTTCTCTATTGTTCAGTGAGTATGTCTTCTCCTTGAATACTCTTTTACCCTTGCCTCTTATACTGATATACCCATGTTCATTCCATTCATGGAAGTGAAATGTCCTCAAGCAGTCCATTTTATCTACGTCAATTGAAAGATTATTTTTATTCTCTGATCTCATATACATAGCACTTGTTTTACAATGTCTTCTATTATGGAAGTGTGTGCACATGTCAATTTCTCTAACAGATAAATTGAAGTACCATGAAAGTAGGAAGCAACCACTTCATCCATATCTTCGATATTTAATTACTTCACATGTTCTAGCAGTCTGGCTACTGCCCTCCTAGAGAACGCATCTGCTGGGGACCAGTAGATGTGTAGGTGAACAACAACAGCAAATTTAGCCCCTCTGAAGATTAAACTCATCAATTTGGAAGCACATAAAAAATAACCCGCTCAATACAACATATGATAACCCCTATTTATGATTAAAAGTAGTTCCAAAATTTATCCTGAGATGTATTTTTTTACAGGCTACAAAACAACTTAAGTTCCATGTCCTTTGCTGAGCATTTACATTGTAATTTCTAATCTCTTAACTATTCTGTCATTATTCATATGAAGCCTGAAGTTCTTCAATTGGCCTTTAGGCCATGGAGTACAGATCTGGCTTTCTATTCCAGTGAATCAGACTAGTGCTAAATGATTTCCTCCTTGAAGTCATTTTCTGCACTATCTTTAACCAATTTCTTTCTCTTTTAAATGATCCTTAGTCAGTGACCCCTGTACACTAATTTAGTCCCCTCACTTTTTAGCAAAACCATTTTTATTTCTCTTCTTAAATACAAGAAGCTATTCCTCTATTATCTTGATGATATTGTCCAGCACTCTCCTTGTACAATTCCTTTTACCTTTCGGTTGATTATATTGAAAACAATAATTCTTAAATACCAGGATTATTCTGTTTCATTGAAGCTGTGCTTCATGCTGCAATAGAATGTGCAACATTTTGCAGAGTTTTTAAAATAAAATTTTGTACCATTTTGTACATTTTTATATCTTTTTTTCCCCATTAACTTTATTGGAACATTTTAGGTATAAAATACAGTTATATTCATCATTGGGATCTTGTACCTTTACAGGAGTCTCTTGGTTCTTGTTTATTTCCCCTTCCCTTGCCCTCCCTTCACCCCCTCCACCCTTCCCTATTTGCAAAGATCTTGTTTCCATTTTTTTCCTCTTCTCATATTTTTTCCTTTCCCTTTCTTTCCTTCCCCTACCCCTCCCAATTCCCCTGCTCTTTTAGATCTTTTCTTCCTGTTACACAATATCAGTTATACATTTTTTAAGTACAATATTAAGATCTAGGAGACATTACCACAGATTTTAAAGAATTTAAAAGGATATAGAAAGCATATTACAAAAATCTGTTTTGAAATAAATTTGACAACTTCTAAGAAGTACCTTGGAAGGCAAATTAATGAACTAACTCTGGAGGAAATATAAAATTTGAATAGCACCTATTAAAGAAAGTATGTTGCTAGCTTGAAAACCTACCTATATGACAACAGCAGGCTCATAAACATTCTAACTGATAAATTATATCAAACAATTAAAGCAGAAAAAAGAAGGAACACTTCTCCCCTCATTGTAGGAACTCAACATTGTGCTAATCCTAAAACTGGATAAAGATAATAGGAGAAAAAAGTATGAACATAGATAGAAATTTGTTTAACAAAACAAACTATTAGAAGTCAGATCTGGCAGGATGTAGAAAGTGGTTTTGTTATAGGGATAGCAGTGTTGGTTCAGTATTGGAAGATCCACCCCCAAACGTCATCATTGAAACAGAGGAAAGGAAAAAGCCATATGATCCTGTCACCAGTTGGAGAAAAAGTATTGGACTAAATTCCACAGCTGTTCATGGTTAAAGCTATCAGGAGACTAGAAGTAGAAAGGAAACTTCTCAACAGGTTAAAGACATGTACTCCATACTTCCAGTGAGAACACCTTGTATGAATGGAGAAGATACAATGCTTTCTCCCTTAGGTGGGGAACAAGGGCAGATATGCTTACTCTTTATCTGACCATTAAACTTTGAAACCTAAGCCCAACCAAAATAGTCTGGCAATAAAATGACACAACTAGGATAGGATTGGCACGGCAGAAGCAAAATCTTTATATGTAGATGAAATGATCATCTACAGAGAAAACACTAAGAAATCTCTAGGAGCCCCTAGAACTTGTACTTGAATTTAGCAGGATTAGAAAACACAAGGTATATATAAAAATTCAGGCCTGTGTATACTTGCTATAAATGAAGAATTGGATATTGAAATTTAAAAGTTATGTAGGAGTGCAAAGGACCTAGAAAAGTCAAAAACAAAAACAAAAACAGTGTTGGAAGATATTTATACCTAATTTTAAGACTTCTATAGCTACAGTAATCAAGGCAGTGTTGGTATAAGGAAAGACATATAGATCATTTGAATAAAACAGAGAATCTAGAAATAGAACCACACATATATGGTCCACTAGGTTTTGAAAGATTATTTAACATTAGCATTTTATAGAATATAAACTCAATTCAAGAGCTGAGGAAGAGATAGTGTTTTCAGCAAACGGCACTAGAACACCTGGTATCTGTATATAAAAAATTAACCTCAACCATTTTTTTCCATACATGAAAATAACTTGAAGGGATCTATGAACCTAAATAAGAAAGCCTAAAAGTATAGAACTTTAAGAAGAAATTATAAGGGAAAATATTTATGAATTTAGGGTAGGCAAGAACTATGTATGATATAAAAGACATGATGTATAAAAGAAAAAAATTGATAAATGAGATTCCATCAAAATTTAGAACTTTAAATGATATCATTAGAATGAAAAGTAGTCCTTAAACAGACCATATTTACAATGCATATAACCTATGACCAGAATATATAAAGAATTCTTAGAGCTCATTAATAGACAACCCAATTAAAATGTAGACATAAGATTATAAATAGCCAGTACAGCACAAGGAATGGTGTGCAACTCTAGAATCAGAAAAATACTAATCAGTACAATAAAAAGATTGAATTATACACTCATTAGGGAGATGAAGTTAAAAGTTTTAAAAGCCTTGTCATGACTTTTTCTTTTTGTTGGATTCTCCCTCTTTGTGTTTAATTTGTCACACCCAATGGATTCATTCTGCTGGTTTCCTGGGATTGTGATCCTCATTGTCTTTTCCTAGGGTATTGTCTAAAATTCTTTGGAGTGCCAGTTTGGTATTCATAAAGTTCCTGAGGAGCTCTTTATCATGAAAGTATCTTATTTCTCCATTAATTTTGAAAGATAGTTTTGCAGCATACATCAATCTGGGTTGGAGGCTGTTTTCCTTTAGGGCTTGAAATACTTCACTCCAAGCTCTTCTTGCCTTGAGGGTTTGCACTGAAAAGTCTGCTGTGATTCTGATGGGCTTTCCTTTGTATGTGATTTGTTTCTTTTCTCTCACTGCTTGTAGAATTTTGTTCTTCTGTTGGATTTCTGGAATCCTAACTATTATATGCCTATGTGTAGATTTTTTTTGGTTAAGGCTAGCTGGAGTCCTGTATGCCTCACTTATCTGTATGTCAAGTTCTTTTCCCTTCCTTGGGAAGTTTTCTGCCATCACTTCTGTGAAGAGTTTTTTTTTATGTCATCTGCACTCTCTCCTCTTTCTTCATTGATTCCAATCAGTCTTATGTTATTCTTCTTTGCATCGTCTAGCAGCTGCTGGATTGATTTCTCATGTTCCCTTACAATTTTAAAGCAATTTTTCTTTTCCTGGTCACTAATTGCAATCTTATCTTCTATATGTGAAATTCTATCCTCACATTGGTTCATTCTGCTGTGCAGACTTTCAATGGAGTTTTTAATCTCTTGGAAATCTGTTTGTATCTGTTTTATGGCTTCCATTTGTTTCCTATATTGGGATTCCATCATGTTCCTCAGATCCTCTATTTTTTTAATCTGTGTCCTCTCTAGATTTATTAATCATGTCTTGCACCATGAGCAAAATCTTTGCTGTTATCTGAGTAATTATTTCTGATTTCATTTTTCCCAGATCCTCTTTTGTTGCCAGTTCATAAAGTCCAGGTGGTTGAATATCAGATTATTCCATCTCATTTCCCTTTGGGGTTGCTGTAGGTGATCTGGAAGTCTGTTTTTGAGGCTTGTTTATGTGTCTTCTCACTTCCACGGGGGGTGGGGGGTGCTTCTGGCACCCATGCGGCTCACCTTCTCTGCCCTAGGAGCTTGGGATGGCAGCGGGGGAGCTTCCTTTTGGGTGCTGGGACTGGCTCACCTTCTCTGCCCCAGGAGGCTGGGATGGAGGTGGGGAGCTTCCTTCCAAGTGCTGGGACTGGCTGAGCTTCTCTGCCCTAGGAGCCTGGGATGCATGCGGGGAGCTTCTTTCCTGGTGACATTTTTATATCTTAAAATATCTTTTTATATACTTGGTAATAGATTGTTGGAATTATTTTTCAACTATTAATAAAACATTAGATATCTTATGTCAGGTACCCCATTGTATTCTTGTATTGTTTTGTATTGTATTGTATTATATTGTACTTTATAATTCCATAGAATCACTAAGTTGACAGTATCTGCAGAAGCTATAAAAATATGAACAGTTAACACTTAAAAGTTACTCATTAGGTATAAAGAAAGAATTGCTCCAAGAAATTTATATATATTTGCTCAATATCAAAACTCTCTGAGGAACTCACAACTTTCTCTGTTCAAATACTAGTTACGGAGAATTTAAATATGGAGAATTAAAAAACATATCTAAAGTCATGACACCGGGGCTAGTGACATGATGTTGCTAAAATTAGTGCAGGGATCCTCCCCAGAGCTCCTGCTCCTAATCATGACATGAAAGTGCAACCAGGGTCAGATTTTCAGCCATTTGTTATGTCTGATATTAAATTAACCTGCTAAATTCATTTAATTCTACCACCTAGACATTTAATAATTTTTATGCATTTTATAAATATTTTGAAGTCTGCTATATGATTTAAAACGTAAAAGTCACAATGGATTTCTATCTGTCTCTGTTGTGCAGGCTCCCATTAGATGTCATGGGAATTTCACTCTCCTCTAGAAGTACATGTTGATTTTTAAAATAATTCCTTCTGAAGTTTTCTCAAAGTACAAAGAAAAAAAAGAACTATAACTACTCTGGAGAAATCCAGACATATATCCTAGAGTTTTAAAATTTAGGATATATAAATCTTAAGAATAAGGATCCTGAAAAGTTTTCCTGTCATTAGCAAAGGTTGTGAATTAAAATAAGAGCAATAGTGCCACATCAAAGATAGTGGGGCAGGTCTGTTTCTAATATAAGCACAAAATACCACTGAATATTATGTCATTTTCTCCGTATCATTTGGGTGGGTTGAAGCACTTGATATTCGAAGGCAACCAGGCTTCTACATGTACTAGACATTATGATGTGTCATTCACAATTGCTTTGAAGGGAAGGTGCTACCCCTACATGGTCAGTATATGGTCTCAGGTGTCTCCTCAATGATCATCTGCAACTTTAATGATAAGGCATTGCTGAGTACAAATGGAGGTTCTAGAGTACACTGTGCATCGCCACTGCAGGGCAACTCACACAGATCGCCTGAGTGGACCACCTGTAACATGCTTCCTATGTGTATCCTAATGCTTTCAGTTTAGGAGAACTGAGATATCCATATTTTAAAAAGCAGAGTCTTTGGGCTAAGGCTGATTTACTCCAGCCATGAGAACTGGTAATTCAGTCTTAAGAACCATTACATTACCTTCTATTTTGTTTTGTGTTTATACCTGAAAACTAAATGTTGACATCTTTCTTAACTTTTAAGATTATGAAAACTGACCAAATCCCTGGCCCATTCCAAATTTTGCCCTCTTTTTGGTGGAGTCTTTGTATTTATAAGTATACAAGTATAGTAATGGCATTGTAATTCCATGATCCTTATGTGTACTGAGATACAGTCATTCCGCACTGTGGTAAGAACTGAATCACACATTCACCTTCAGCCTCAACTTCCCGTTTCTGACCACAAACACTGATGCCTCAATGTTTGCTAATATCATTATGCTACTGAGCTTGCTTCTGCTTTTTTATTATGTTTAACCATTCACTCTTGCGTTTTCTTGCTATGTATCATATATTGTTTTCTTTACTTCACACTCTACTCAAGGCATATTCTGTCATGTATCGTTTCAATCATTTTCATGTTTTTAATTTTTATGTCCTTGAAACCTATTGCAAACAAAAACAGTGTTTACAGAATGTCAGTAAATACATAGCAGAAAATATGGGACATTTTCTCCTATCACAATAAGACAGAGCATCTTGAGCACTTAGTGAAATGTAACAATCACTGACACAGGTTTCATCCTTTGTGAAGAATACATGATTTTTTATTGTTCACTATCCAAAACAATCATATTTCATTATGGATGTCATTACATGTGTCATTCATTGGCAAATGTCATTATTGAAGTCTATTAAACATAATACTGTATCAACATATAAAGTCCAGTGGAAAGGTGTATTGACAAAGCATTCAAGATGTTTCTAAGTTGTAATTTACTTAAATATTTTTTCATAAGATATTCACCTCTTCTTTTTCTTTTTACCATGTCCATAAGACACTAGCTTCAGTTTGTAATTCTTGACTCAATCTTTAGTAAAGACTGAATTAATTAAAACAAATCACTGAAAGCCTGGCTTTTAAAAATTATCGTCTATCTTTACATACTTTGTTAAAATACCAAAAGTTGTTTTGACACAGTTTAATTATATTTTTCTTTGGTGCATTACTGGACCAAGGATTGAAATGCTATGAATAAAAATCTCTCTTGCACTATTCCTTATGACAAAGATGAAAACATTATATACATTTATAATGTAGCTCAGAAAATATGGGAAAGCCACTGAAATTTTGCAATTGTTTAAGACATGCCTGTTCACTAACTTCTGAGGTTGTCTCATCACATATAGATACACATCAGTGTTAGGGTTTTTTATTAAAATCTTAGCTTTCTAAGATCCAGGCAAGCTAACAATGGAATATTTTTGCAAATATACATTATCTAGAAATCATGAACTATGAAAGTCAGGTTTTTCTGCTCTATCTTTTCTGACATCAATTCATAATAAATAGAGTGTCTATTGCCTCAGCCTTGAAGTCTCTAGCCCACTCTTAAATAGCCAGCAAGGGAATTAGATGCCAATATATTTTATACTAATGCTGGTAAACTTTAACTTTTTTGTCTTTGTCTACAAATAATAAGTTTCACAATCCCTAGAAAAGTAATTTGATTTCACTAATATAAACATGAAAATTTTTTTATTTTTTTAAGTTTTCATATATGGCAGAAAGAACTAGGAATAGTTCTACAAATGTAAGGTAAAATAACAATTTTCGTATTTGTTCTGGTGATGAAGGTAAGGGCAAATTTATTTTATTCATATCTTTCTGTAACAGGAATTATGTCTTTATGAAATAAAACAAAACAGGTGTTTCTAATCAAAGGTAAAATTCTGCAAACATACAAGATTGTATATATACAAAATAAACTATCTATTAGCTACTCTTGTTTTCTAAATATGATGTTATGAAACTTTGTTTTATTTTTTGTGTAAGAAGAGTCCTTTGTATATTTTCTTTGTTAATTACTTACTTGTATTACATTAAGTGAAAAAACAACATAAATACTTAAAAGATAAAGTCTTATTTCAAGTTGTTTAGCCAAGACATGTTGAATCTAGACTCTATAAATTACTTCAAATTTTTCTTAGACTTGGAGGCCTAAAATCATTTATTTTTAAAGAGGAGAAATTATGCATACTTCTTTATCTCAGCCACTTGATAGATATTTTTTTAACTTTTTTTTTCTTTTTTTTTTGATACCAGGGATCAAACTCAGGATCTTGTGCTTGTGAGGCAGGTGATTGAACCACTGAGCTAAATCCCCAGCCCGATATTTTTTAAATGTACTAAAAATAAATGAAAACTGGTAGTGGAAATTCAGTTACTAGATACACAAAAATTAAAAAGAAAAAAAAGACATGCTATTGCCCCAGAAGCCTGGTGGGTTAGCAATAAATGTTTTGAGACCAAGAAAACATACAAACGTCTGTTTCCTCTCTTCTGCTACAGTTTTAATATTTCAGTGCTCAGTGAATCCCTGCTCAGAGAATCGTCAGTCACAAACTCCAGATGTACTCACTACATAAACTTACTACTGACTCTGGACATATTGTAAATCACAAAACAGATAAATAAGCTGAAAAGTCTCTGTTGCAACAGCCTAACAGCATCATGTTAGAAGATCCTAAAAGTGGTTACTAGATTTTTGAAAAATGGTGGGTCTGCTCTTTGCAGTTAATTTTAAATACTGCAATTATTATTATTTTCTTTTTGTGGTGAATCTTTCAAAGCAAAAATTCAAGGAAATTTTTGAAATGTCATCGCAGGCATATTGGATTTTTAGAAAGAAACTGTAACTTCCAGTTATATGAAAATTACAATTCATGTGACCCAAGTTAATAATACATTTTGTAGAAAATTTTATAGAAAGAAATCTGTGGAAATTTTTTTGTACTTTCTATTTTGTTAAACAGCATGACAATGTTAACTCTGTTTTACTTGGCCATTTGAAAAAATGAGACAAATTATGCATTCATCCTGATTGATACAGGGATAGCTCATCAGTACAGTGTGTATTTGTAGGCATACACAGCATATGCATATATACATACATATGTATGTATGAGAGTTAAGCTTAATTGTCAACTTTCTAGATTTGGGGTCTGCCCAGGGGATTGGAGAAGCACACTTCTGGGCGTGTGTGGGTAGGTCAGGGAGGCATGATGCTGGGGTCTATATGTGGCCACTGGCCCCTTCTTCTCTGACACTGCTCCCCTGCTCTGCTTCCCCGTTGCTATGAACTCAGCAACTATGCTCCATCAAATATTTCTGCAGTGGTGTTCCTGCCTTTGAGTCAGTTGACCATAGATTAAACCTCTGAAACTGTAAACCAAATACCCGGATTATTGGTTGGTTGTATGGGGAGCTGTTTGAATCTTGGAAGGGCAAAGCAGTAAATGAATAGGCTGATAGCAATTTTGGTTAGAGGCTGGTAAATAATATGAGTAGGTGCTATATCAATATTTTTGTAATTCCCAATGAGAAATGTAATTGTGCTGTATACCTACAATGTACCAATAAAAGAATTTAATTAAAAAAATAATAAAAAAATTTTGTATGTTGGGTACTGTAATAAATGATCTACAGGAATCAACTAATTTAATATATCCAATATGAGGAATTTGCATATGATGAAATCAAAGGACATGTATTAATTTCCTATTGCTGCTATTAACAAATTACCACATATTTAATGGTTTAAAACAACACATGTTTATTATTTTATACTTCTGGAACTGAGAAGTCCAAAATCAGTCTCACTGACCTAAAACCTAGATGTCAACAGGATGACATTCAATGATGTCATTCAATGATGACATTCAAATCAATCTTCTTGTCATGCTCAGCTTTTAAAGGCTACTTGCATTCATAGGCTCATGGCCTCTTCCTCCAAAGCTTTTAGCATTATATAAAGTATACTCTGATATTTATCATGGGAAAGATTCACAGAAGCTAGTATGTGTAACCTAGTCTTTAAAGAACTCCACCATTTAATGAAGTAGGAAAAAGTGTTGGAGCAATGGGAATTAATAAAAATTAGCTTATAATCTTTATCATTAAAAAGGACCCACAAGCTCATAATTAATGACTGAATGATGCGACGGACAAAGTTCTGGTTCCTGTTGTATAATGGGAGCATCTATTTGTATTTGTTAAATACAGTTGTAGAATTTAATGATACACTTACATGTGCCTATTTTTTGAGAAATAAATTATAGCTTATATGCACAATATTAATGTTTGATATCTATGTGGTCCTTTAGAACTCACAGTATATGTTCATGTCTATAACTTCCTTCAGAATCTGTTCCAAGAGAGGTAAATTTCTAGGGTTTAGGATATAAAAGTTAAAGAACTTATTTGGAACTATCTAACTACTAAGTGATGAAGCTGAATTCTGAACTCAGCTCAGCCTAAATTTCAATGTTCTTTTCATTCAACCATATATATCATGAGAGGTAATCTGAAATGTTCATAAATTCAGATTTATTTCAGGTAAGCAAACTTCAGAGAGCCTGAATACCAAAATATGAATAAAAAAGGACCAAAAACAATAGACATGAGCACTTCAGTAAATAGAATAGAAGATTCTGGACTCTATACTGTTTGTTAGGCTCCGGGCTCTGTGGGGAGAAAATGGATTCCTCTATCTCTTGACTTCTCCCCAGTCTCCTCCTTCTTCCGCCAGGTCTTGATAGCACAAATTGATGAAACTTCTGTAGGTATGACTTCATGAACAGAATCTAAAGCTCCTAAACACACATACACACTCACACTAGATAGATAGATAGATAGATAGATAGATAGATAGATAGATAGATAGATAGATGAAGAGAGGAGAAGAAAAGATGACAGAGCACTAAAAGCGTCTTGAAAATTAACTTGATCAACCTTTTCATTTTTACAATAAGGAAAACAAGTCTAGAAAGGCAAACTGTAGATGGTACCTTAATTAGTGGTGGAGCTAAGTCTAAACTCCAAGCTTGCTAACTTTCTATCTGTTGCAGTTTCCACAGCCTGTAGCTAAGAACCTGAGGCTGCATTCTGCCGCAAGGGAAAGAGAAAAAGCAGGGCCTCACCACACAGTACCCGTCTGGCTGGGGGAACTTGAGAGAGGTGATCTATTACAAAGATTCCCAGACTTTCAGATTTCATGGAGCAACAAAATTTCAAATAACTATATAAATTTCATCTTTTTCTTGACGACATTTTAATTTTGCCAAGAAAAAACACTTAAACATAAACAAAAACAACTATAAATGACTTTTGCAACTGTTTCACACAGAAATAGGCACTGCCATGCCAGAGTTACGAACACTTTGATTGTTGAATAAAGTCTGCTTTATGAAAATTTCACCTGATTGCGGCTGTTGTGTATTTAGCTAAGGATTAACGAATAGTTTGTCATGGACTGGCCCTGGGCTGCTGCCCAATATTTCAGAACTACTTCAGTGTGGGAATAAGCCCTAAATTAAGGGGCAGGGAATCTGATTTTAAATTCTACCAGTCAAAGAATGCACCATGCGGGCCAAGTGGTTCCTTTGGAGCTCAGCAAAATCATTTATACAGTGAAATCCTGAAAACTGCTCTCCGACTCTAACATTGTAACAAAAATGAAATGCCTGAATCAGACAACAGTGGAAATGCACCTGAGAGCCTGGGCCTTCAGGAAGTTCCTTCACAGGCCTTGTCTCTGCACCCCAAGGAGAAAATTTTGGCAAGTGAGAAATGACTGCTGCTTGACCTGGCACTGAGCATGTCTTCTAATTCCAGCAGTAGCTTTTAAATCACATTTCATGAAAACAAATGTCTGGCCCACTAGAACTGCTTATTTTAAAATTCTCAATCACCCTATTTTTTGTGGTAACTATTATTTCTGATGCCATATTGCTATTTATTGTCCTCATAGGATAAAAGTAAATGGTAGAAGGAAAGAGCAGAGGGAAGGGAGGAGACACTAAGATGTATCAACAAGGGAGATGAACGCTGAGTCTCACTATGTGAGGACCCTTTGAAAATAAGCTATGACAGACAGCACTCTTCACAAAGGACCCCCAATCTCACTCAGAGTCACTGGTGGTACATTCAACCCATACTTCTCCATTAATGAAAAATATAAGCCAGGAAACGGACCAGGAGTTTAGAAGATATCAAAAGAATAATTGTTTCATCCTATTATTACAAGGGTCTGCAGAAGGGAGACTGAAAATCTGCACATTCATTTATGCCTTAATGAAGTCTTAAAAAGTTAAGTTTGAATCTTTGCATCAAATATAGTTTAAATGTTAAATGAATTTAACCACAGGAAATCTAGAAACAACAATGTAGAAACAGATTTAACTAAGGCTTTTCTTCCCTTAGTCTTTTTAGTCACACTCATAATGTAATTACAGATTACATTTGTATTTAATTACATAGTACTGAGAAAAGCTATGAATTTTATAGAAAATCTTAACCATAAAGCTTTATTACGATAGGTTTTGTGCTTCTATTGAGAGAAATGCATTTTAGACCCAACAAATATAAATCTTGATTAAATATGACAGAATAAAGACGTTTATAGTCTTGTCAAGCATAGATGTGTTTGCAGGAAAAAAACAGGTATGAAGAAACGTTACAAATTTGTTTAGGCAAATAATAACCTATCAGTAAGTGTTAGATCATATTATCATCATCATTTTAGTAAAACATGATTCAAGAAGTGTTTTGCTCAAATGTCAGTAAAATAAAATCTGTAGAAGGGCTAGTGTAAGGCTTTCAAGCTTTATTTTTAAGGAAAACCCACAGAATTCAGTAGAGCCATATACACCTCCTTTGGTGCTATTTCACATCCTTTTCTTTCTCTCCTAAACTTTAGAGGTGTTAAAAAGAGGGTAAGGTTCTTACTTGTGGTAGAATTTGTGGTACTGACCAAAGGAATTTAACATGACTTTAGTGCATAAGTAATTGATATCATGAAAATTCCCGATTTTTCAAAAATAAATGATGCATAAAAGGCACATAAAAGTTCAGTTAATAAGTCCCAAAGCATTCAAGAGCATATCTTAACTCAGCCAATGGAACTGTTTTTTTATTCAATGGAGACCTCTTAAATGCATTGCCTCAGTGTACAGTAAATCTATTCTTTTAGCAGGTTTATTCCTTTATCTGGTAGTCAATTAAGTGGCCTTTCATGAAATGTAGCAATGACATACATTTGTGGAGGGAGCTATATTCTTATAACTTGCATGATTATCTGTGGGCTTTAGCATGTATTATTTATGAGTGTTATTTCTTGAGCAGATTTATGCCTTCATCAAGTAATCATGAACAACATTTTAAGTATAAATATGAGACTATCTCAAGTGGAACCCTCCGTGGTTTTAACAAGGTTCATTCTCCCACAAATATCTCATTCAATTTCTGGGAATTGTATTTTGAGAATAAAATTTATTTTGTCATTTGCCTTCCTCACTTTCCAAACTGTAATATCTACACTACCCAGAAAAGCAATCATTACTTTCGCATGCATTCAACTAAATATTTCTAGGTATAGAAATACCATTTCATACATCTGTGATAAACTGAAAGAAAGCTTTTGAAATGCAATAGCATCTACATCTACAATAACTCCTCAGTGTAAGAGGAACCTCACAGAATAAATGTCAGAAAATATATTGATAAATTTATGTGTGTAAAAATGTGATTAGATTTTTGTGTTGGGTGGCAGAGTTTTGTTGTTCCTGTGTTTGTTTAAATTTTAATGTAACCAAAATAATCACTTTCTCTCCATTACAAAAACAGAAAAAACTAAACATTGATATTCTATTTGAATGATTAAATCTCTAATTAACCTTTGCACAATTTAATTTGTGCACAAGGCAATTGAAATATTAGATGGGTAAAAATTGTAGTTTTTCTCTGTAATTGTCATTAAGCTAGCATTTTATGCAATCATCCTAAATTTAATTCAAATCATTATTTTATAAGTAATTAAAATAGCAATATGATTGGATGTTATTATCAACCAATACTACATTATCTTTAAAGGTATGTACTGAGCACAATTTACAGATGAATTAGCTGTTCTTAAATTAAGGAGTATTATGTGTCAGTAATGGTATGACATTCATTTTATGAGTATAGCTTGGACTATAATGTGACAAGAAAAAAAATGTAATGTTTCCAAAATGACAGTTTTTAAGATTTGTGTTGCCTGAGGTAGTTCAGCTGAACAATAAACTATAATTTGATTGATGGGCAATTGAAGTGGTTCATCTAATCTGCCAGTCTAGCCTACTATTGCTTTGGTTTTGCATGTATGAAGATGTATTACGGTTTTAGTGATAATATTGTTTGTATTAGATATTTTTTCTCCCACATAAAAAGGGAGATTTTATAACACAGGAACAATCAAAATATGCCAAAGTTTAGCATGGAATCAAATTTGTTGAAGTATAAATTTGTAAGTCCAAATGTAGAAAGCTAAATAACATAAATAAAGCCTGAGAACACAGTTATTGGCAGGGGATAAATTGGCCATGTACTGACCATCTGGTTCCTAAGTCTGAGGTAGAGGATATCTTCATCAGAGAAAAAACAGACTGCAGCTATTTTACCTTTAGTGTAAATGAATGATGCCTTGAGCAAGAGGAATCTTATAAACATCAATTATAGTAAGAATTCTAAACACCAGCATTTAAAAAAATAACAAAAGGTTAATAATGTTAAACATCTTAAATGTATGCAAATTTAGGTAGAAAATTGATAATCAAACAATGTGAAGCTATTTATAATTAACTGCTGAATATTGATGAATTCTGAGATTTAAACATGGCAAATTGAAATTAAGATTCCTGAGTTAATTTCAGAGAACAATTTTTAAATATATAGTTCTCCTATGTAAAACAAATTTCCTCATATGTAAAAATAAATTCATCAATGAACTTATATAAAGGTTCCAAAGAAAAGGCACTGATCAACAATAACTTTAAAGAGGAAAAAGGCCTTAGGAGACATCTCAAGCAGAATGCAACGTTTATGGTATGGCATCCTGCGCTATCCACTGCTGAGGAAAAGATAAGAAAGATGGGGAAGAGTGATGTACTCTAAAACCAACCAACAGCTTCTCACTTTTACAAACTAGATGTGAAAGAGACACACAATTGGCAAACTATAAGGCTTAGTACCAGGACATAAAGGCATTTTCTCCAAATTTAGAGATCATTGCATTCAAATAGCAGTTTTCATTTACTTTAATTCCTAAGTTTATGTAATTGTTTTATTCTGGAAAATTTTATCTATACTTTCTTTCTCTTTAAATTACTAAAAGAATTGAATCCTGAAAAAAAGGTAAAAGGAAAAAGAGCAAGAGATTTTGGATTTGTCCTAATTTTTGTTGTCTTCATGACCATTTGCAATATGGCGGGTTTTTCCCCAGTAACTAACTGTTCAGTTAGTTTTCTCCTCCTCAAAATTTTAAATAATAATCTAAATAATATTCTCCTTTAGAAAAATCAATAATTTATTGTGATTAATCATGTTTGTTTTTTTGTGCAACCACCAAATCAATCTAGAATACTTAAGATCTTGCTGATCTCCATTTTAATTATTTGTTTCTGCACGGATTTCTGATTTGAGTCAAGGCTTTTTGGTCAGTTTATTATAGTTATTTATGATAGATTAAATTTTTTTCTATTTTACTTACATTACTCCAAAAATTCATCTTACAAGCTTCACTTACTTTATGTTGCCTGCTGAGATTTAGAAATTGAGACACCAGGGAAGACCAACTCAGTTTATCTGTAAATTTGTAAAATCATATTTTCATGGTCTCAAAATAATAGCTATGCATAGAGTTGAAACAATGTTGGGATCCATATACTTTTATTTTTTTGATGAGCACTATTTACATGGTAGATTCCTATAGTTTAAGTCAAATGTCCACAAAGCCATAGCATACCAAATTTAGCCTACCGTGTTCTATAAATAAAGTGTTACTGGAACACGGTAATTGTCCATTTTGTGTTTCATCTATGCTACTTTCTTGCTACAATAGAAATATTATGTAGTATAATCAGAAAACCAGAACTATTTATGATCTCATCCTTTATGAATAAAGTTTGCCAACCTATAGTATAAGTAGTTAGTACATTTCATTATATCTTTATAGATAGGCATTAATTTTAACTTCAGTATCACTTTCAACTCTATGAAGGGAAATATTTTCTTTAATTACCAGTAAGCATTTTTTTCTTAAAAAGGTAGAGTCACTACATTTGAAAATTGAAAGCAACCTGTATAGTCAAATTTTTACAAAAGCTTGAGTAAACCAACAGTTAACAAAAGAAAATTGTAGTAGAGTCATATTCACAGAAAAGCAGCTCGTGTAGAAAGGAGACAGTTATATTTTAAAGAAAAGTATATACATACATATACATATGTAATAGAACATATTTTTATAACAAAAACAGAGACAAAGGCAGAGACAGACAGCTGCTATTATGAACACACTGGGTGGAAGTTCCAAGAATATGCAGCCACACCTTCCTTCCATCCTCTGGGACAAGTTTTGACACACAGAAGTGAAACTGGTCTCTAGAGACTCCACAGACTATAATGCTTCTCTCTTGGGCACAGAGGTACCCTGTAAGAATTCACCAATACTTGTCACAAGACAACCAGACATAGTTGGCATGATTTCATTGTCATTCTCTGCAGTAAACCTGTACTAAACTTCCTTTTTAACTTCTTCCACCTGTTCACATTATTCCTACCTGTATGTCTGCAGTCTGCCTAAATAAATAATCATTTAGGAAAAAGAAAAATGTTCAGTCTTCTTTCTTCTGTACTCTAATTACTTTTATTGGGATTCATTTCAAACACTAGGCCCAAACTTTCACCTCTGGAGTATGCCTCTCTGACATTACAGAAATAAATAGCATAAAAATTGCAAGCATAACTATGAAATTAGAAGCACTAATAACTTACACACCAAAGAGGTAAAGTTAAAGTTGCAAATGAAACTTTTTCCAAGATTGTGATCTGTGACAAATCTATTCTTACGTTTAGTGAACAACTGTATTTTTTCCATCCTGCTGGCAATATTTTTTAAATCAAAAACTCTAATAATTTTCCAGAACAGTTGGTTGGCAAACTGTTTTTCAAAAGTGTTTTCCATAATTTCCTGTAGTGACTATACCATGAGGACATAAAACTGAGCATTATGAGTAATTATGCCATGGTGTAAGAGAAGCCTCCTGGGACATTAACTTTATTTATAGATTACTTGAAGAAAAACAACATGAAACAAAACACTCTTTTGCATGTGTAACAGTAATGAGAAATTCAGGTTAGCTTTTAAGAAAACTCAAGGTATATAAACTCATTAATTTTCCCATTAGACTTCTCCTCATTTCATCCCCACTAAATATTCACATTTTGCCTCTGAATAAATTTTAATAGAAATATTTCCAGAAGACAATACCACTAAAGATACTTGGTATATAGTGATATCATGTAGTCTATGTGTCCAGATAATGTGGGGTGATCTTTTTTTACTCTCCAGTGACCTCATTTTTGATAGGAGATAGCAGTATGACTTTAACAAAATAAGAAAGCCTCTAAAAACTATTGTCTCAGCATCCTTCACAAATAAATTGAAACTGGATGACATATCTAGAGGAGAGATTTTTGGGGCCCAATAAGCTAAGAATTTTGAACCAGTCCAAATTAAAGGGAAAAAGTTTGCAAATAAAATCCACCTAATTCCTCCATCAGGCTTCCCTTGGGTACTTCTATCTTTTATCAGAAACCACTGTGAATTATATACACCCTTGTGAATGTTTAATTTCTAAAAGCATGTACTTGTTCATTGTCATCATATAAAAATAATTTATTCATATTCATATATACTTAAGGGTTACTCATTGCTTTTTTTTTTTGGTACTGGAGATCGAACTTGGGACCTTGCACTTGCGAGGCAGGTGGCAAAACCACTGAGCTAAATCCTCAATATTCATATATACTTAAAATGCCTGCAAAGCTTACCTATCATACGAGGAAATCAGTGGATGGTGTCAGCTTGATTTTGGCACAGAAACTTGGATAAAGTATCACACCAGTGGTTTTAATCCTTTAAGTAGAGAGACTAACTGAACATCTGGAAGTTTTACAGGGTAGGAATTGAAAATTGCTGAGTTAAAGAAGAAGGTCTCTTATTATTCAGCACAAAAAAGACTGACACGATAACATTGGGATAAGCAATTTTTTGTTAATTCTAGAAAACTGCTCCAAAGCAATTTAAGATTTCTGTGTTTGTTGATATTACCTTTTAATGTGACAACCATGACACCAGTTTCCATAACAGATGGATTAATATCATTCTTTAAAAAAATTACTTCACCTAGACAGGTGTTTCCTGTGTATGTTTGACATGAAATTAAACATAGCTCCAGATGTTCTGTTTGTAGCAAAGCCAGTTAATTTTATTAGAACATTTAATCACAGATCAACAGTGTAATAGAGGGCAGTGAATGTGAAGCAGAGATTTAACAGAACTTCCTAATGAATTGTGAATTAGTTTATATAAGGAGATCCAGGAGCACAAACATTGCTTATGTGAATCCTGTGAATGTACCAATTTGAGCTTGTTATTTTTCTTGAATTCTGATGTTATTAATATTTAGGCATATTGTTAAGTTGTGGCATGTAAGTGTGTGCACACATATGCATGTTTAAAACTGGCAGTGCAGTAATTGTATAGCTACATCATGTGAGTACAATCTTTTTTAAGTCCCACATTTGTAAACAGTGCTCCTTAGGCACAAGTTTAGGTGGCTCTTCTGTCATGGGCCTCGGGGTGCACCAGGGTGTCACTGACATGCAAAAGGGACTGCCCTGCCCGCCATCCACATAGCCAAGACATCAGCACAGAGCTCTGTTATGCCAGGCTTAAACATCATTATATGCCTAGTTATTTTTCCTCTAAGATTAGCTATAGATTTCCCATTAATTATAACATCAGGTTGATTCATCACTAATAAAATAAATCTCAGCGAACTGTCACTGATTTCTTGACTAAAATGAAAACAAATGAAGAAAAGCCAGTTCCTGTCTTTGTTATACTCTTATCAAATTTGTCTTTGTAGCACCCTAGTCATTCCAGAGCCAGAGCAAAATATTCATAATTTTCTACTTTGAAATATTAGTGTGCCCATATACACTAATAAAAACTTAAAGCCCTGCTATGATTGATGTTTTTGGTTGGCCCGTCACCTCATTGTATAGAAGTTTGTTTTAATGAGTTTCTCTAATGAATATTTTATATTGCTACTTGGATGAATGGCATATGGTAAATGCAAGGTAAATTACAGCTCTTTAAATAAATATTTTTCATAAATTATTTATTTTGTGATGCCTGTATTGGTAAGATGTCATGTCAGATAAAGATTGGAAAGTATTTACTGTAATACTTATTTGTAACTTGAAGAAGTAAAATTTTTTAATTATTAACAAGCCTTCACTATACCCATTAAACTTACAGCAAAATTACCATAAACTCTATCACATTACAAATTTGTGTAGACAGTTTCCATTCCATAATGCAAAAATAAGATAATATATTATGTTTGTAAGAATTTTTATACAAACTGTAAAAATAAGGGAGAACAAGTATTTTTACAAGTATTTTTAAAAAGCATTTTGTAAAAGCCAAAGTTGAATGACATAGAATGTTGAGAATTAGTCAATCTCTGAATTCTGCTATTTTTTAGAAGTATAATATAATTATCTTCTTTGAGTAACCACATCTTTATGGTATTTCTTATTTTTGTGGATATATATTTGAATGAATGGGTTTTCATCTAATAAATGTTAATAGCTACTATTTAATGAATGTCTTTATACACATTATGTCATTAAATTCTCAGGATAATCATAAAAATGTGGTAGTGTTATTTGTATTTCTACGTGTAAGAACATTAAAGCTCACATTCTTGGGCAGTAATGGAAATTTGAATTCAAAATAGATTGTCTAAGGGAGGACAGGGGAATGGGGAAAACATAAGAACCAAGATACATCATGTAAAGGTACACGTTCCCAGTGATAAATGTAATGTATTGAATACCTAAAATGTACCAATAAAAGAATTTATGGGGAAAAAAAAAGACAAAATAGCATGTCTATAGCATTTGTGGCTTTCCAGAAAAATCAGTAGGGCCCAAAATATGTCATTTCTTACAGAAAGATTTTAGATACAGGAAAAGGAAATATCCTTTATTCTTACACTGCTTATTGTTTTTAATAACGGTGACAGCTAACACTTAAAAGAGTGATGGTGTTGTGCCAAGATCTAGTGCTCTACCTATGTCAACTTACTGAATCCTCACAGCAATGCTCAGAGATAGATACTATCATAACTCTGACTATAAACTTAAAAGTGAAGCTCAGATTGTTTAGAAAAATGACCAAACATCGCACACCTTGTGAGTAGTAGCAGTAGCATTCAAACTCAGAAACAAAGATAAGTCTTTGCTCTGAATAATGAAGACAGTTATGTTATTCTGTGGCATGTGTCTCCCTCTTCCCCTGAAATTATAAAATTCCTAAAGTTATGGGTGTGCCTTGTTCTTCTGTGTAACCCCAGTACTTAGGATAGTAGTGCAAAAAAGTACACAATCAGTGTGAACTGATCTGGTTCACCGATGCCTACTGTTTACAAATATAATCAAAACAGACTTTCTTAATGTTTTAATTCAAAAAAGAAAAAAATAGCAAACATTAATAATTGTCTGATGAGACTCAACCTTGTAGGGTTCTACTCTTGCTGACTCAAAATAAAATGATAATTTGAATATATGCATGTAACAACTGGATGGGGCAAAAAATTATGATTTATCCCTACTTGCATTTAAACTACATGCATTCTCTAGTTCATGTATGCAATTGTGTTCATAACACCATTGCTCTGTAAACACTTAAGGTTCTACCTCAAAGATGACAACAAACACATTAGGCTAGAGAATCTAGGAACCCTGTGATAACAATTATATTAAGAAATTATTTCTGATCTCCTACAATGCTGTGCACATTAGCATATAATAAACATTATATGTAATAAAATATAAAATCATTATTTAAAAATGACCAGTAAGTTGAAATGTTATTATTAATAAGTTAAGCTGATATTCATGAAATAACTAAGATTTAATAATTTTAACAAGAAAAATGTCAATTTCATGTATTTCAACCTAATAGGTTAATTTTTGTACCGTAGCTGGATTTCCAATTTCCAAACACCACAAATTATTCATTTTAAATTATACAAAACAACATGCAATTTAAGCTTCCTTTAGTAATTCAAAGAGAACCTGAAGATTTCATTATAGCTTCAGAGATATTTTTGTCAAGAATGTAATTTTTTTTTTTTGGTACTAGAGATGGAACTTGGGTTCTTCTGCTTGGGAGGCAGGTGGAGGAACCACTGAGTTAAATCCCTGGCGCTCAACAATGTACTTTTAAAAAATCATTATAAGCATAAAAGTCTACATTTCTAATTACTCTAACACTGCCAATTTTTTTAAATGGAAATTTGCTTTATGCTGCATATTTTCAGTACTAATAATATAGGTTACCTCCTACATAGTTAAAAATCTTACCTTTTATACTCTGCAAGTTAATTCAGACCCAAATATAAGCATGGGCAATCAAAAACCTGTAGTTTGACAACATGTTTTAGAACATATTCATTCCAAAATATCTTGATAAACAAAAAGCAATTACCCACATGTTTTTTTTTCAGTTCTGACAGTTGACATGCTTGAGAATAAATGAAAACAAGTGCTGTAAATCAGAAGACTACTTGTATTTAATCCTTAATTCCAGCTATCAATGTAAATGTGAAATATTATTTATTCACTTAGTTGTAAGGTAAAATACAAAAAAAATCCACCATATTTTAATTTATTATGAAAAAGAGGGCAAGAAGTCAAGAGGGCAACATGTAGAAATGTGGTTTCCCTCCTTGTTCAGTGGAAATAATGTCAATTGTTTTGTGATAGACTGAAGGTGGGCATATCATATTGCCCATATTGATATTGATTTTGATATTGATATTGATATTGATATTGATTGCCCATATTGCCCATATGATATCATATCATTTTTGAAAAGCTACATTGAGATATTGCTTTCCCTACTCCAAAAGCAATTTTGCAAAATATTTTAGCCTTCGTAGTAATACGTTACCAGAGCTCTTTGATTTTACTTGTCCTTTATTGCTGTCTTAATGATCAGATACTCAAAGAAAATACATATGTAAAAAAATACACATGATAATAAGAGTGCTTACTATCAAAGTTTACTTTTGGAGAGTCATTTATATTTACCGAGGAAAAGATTGTTTGTCCAAATAATTAATTTGGAATATATAATATATATCTATATATATATATGTATTTCTTAGAAAGTATACAACCTTTTTTGTCCTAAATCACTGCACAATGAAAGAAATTTTATTTTATAAATAGAAGACTCTAACATAAGACATTTTATGTCTTTTTAAAGCAGCCATGGGCAAACATGTGGAAAACTTTAGGGAGGAGGAGAGGTGGAGAAGGACGCCAATCAAAGTATTTGACAATCAATGTCTTCAGCCCTCCTAAATTACAGGGGTAGCTCAATTGTTGAGAGGAAGGGGTGATATCAAAATCACCTGGTTGTTCTCCTCAAATTATAGGCATGCATGCTGTCATTGCCCACACCCTGCCATAACATTCCTGTAGGAAAGTACTATTAATAAAAAGCGTGTCTCTCATCACTCAGGTGTTTGGAGGTAGGAACAGGGCAGGGGCAGAGAAATTGCAACAGATCATATTGCAGTTCCGAAGCCTGTGATTTGCAGGTTAAGGCCATCTTTGAAACTTAGTCATCAAAGCAGGGTTTCTTAACCTTGGCAGTACTAATATATAGATTAAATAATTCTTGGTTGGGGATCCTATATACTATAGGATATTTAGTAGTTTCTCAGTCTTCTACTCACTAGATGCCAGTAGCTACCCTCCCTCCACACCCACATACCCTTAGCTTGTTGGTTCTCAAGATGGGAAGATAAAAGTAAGAACTTCTGTTAAGAACTGCAACCCTAATGATATGGAGGGTATGAAGAGGGGAAGGAGCATTGATTTGGATCAAGCAGTGGATGTCTTAAGAAAATACACAGATGGAGAGCAAGGTAACAAATTGGGATGCCAGGCTTTTTTTGAAAAAAGTAAGCACAGCTGGGTTGTCAGTACTACAGTCTCAGTTGTCAGTACTATAATATAGCAAATAATCTCAGTTGTTTTATGTTTTACTTGAGGCTTGAGTGAAAGCTGTTGTTTCAAGGACACGAAGATTATCTCTCTCAGGAAAGACAGGAGTGCCATCTGTTCTCAGAAGAGCCTGCTCTTTGTCAATTAAAAAAGAAAAATTTTCCAAGTCCCCTTTCTCCTGAGATAACAATGTTGAGTGATATAAGTCAGATATACAAACTTAAATACTACATTTTCCTCTTATATGAGACATAAATCATAAATAAATAAAAGTAAAAATAAAGGAGATGAAATAGGCAATGTAAAGGCAGACGTTCTGGAGATATGGAAGAAGATGGGGGAGTAGAGAGGGAGGTAAAAGCATCAAAAATGATCAAGTTATGCCATATACATGTATTGATTCCACAAAATGGATGCAATTATTATGTATTGCAAAACATACACTAATAAAACTTTTAAAATAAGAAAAAAAAAGTCCTTTTTCCCTAACAAAATAGTCCTTGTGAAGATTGTATATAATCTTTTATATCAGAAGAGATTCCCTCATTAGAAACACACTTGCCATAGGGAGACACTGGGTCATAGTGTTCGATGCAACTACTTTTATAAGGACTGTCCATAAACAGTGTCCCTAAAGTCTGCGTCCTGTGCATAATTACTTTATGTTTACAATTACCAAAACTAGTTGAAGTATAAATAATTTATGAAAAGAAAAATTACATCCAGGAAATATAAAGAAGAAACCACTATCAAGTTCACTAGAAATTAATAAAATAAAAAACATAACTAATATTTTTCCCCATTAACTTTATTGGAACATTTTCGGTATACAATACAGTTACATTCATCATTGGGATCTTGTACCATTACATGAGTATCTTGGTTCTTATTATTTTCCCCTTCCCTTGCCCTCCCTTCACCCCCTCCACCCTTCCCTATTTGCAAAGACCTTGTTTCCATTTTTTTCCTCTTCTCATATTTTTTCCTTTCCCTTTTTTCCCTTCCCCTATCCCTCCCAATTCCTCTGCTCTTTTAGACCTTTTCTTCCTGTTACACAATTTCAGTTATACATTTTTTAAATTACAATATTAAGATCTAAGAGACATTACCACAGACTTTACAGAATTTAAAAGGATATAGAAAGCATATTTAAAAAATCTGTTTTGAAAAAATTTGACAACTTCTAAGAAGTACCTTGGAAGGCAAATTAATGAACTAACTCTGGAGGAAATATAAAATATGAATAGCACCTATTAAAGAAAGTATATTCCTAGCTTGAAAACCTACCTATATGACAACAGCAGGCTCATAAACATTCTAACTGATAAATTATATCAAACAATTAAAGCAGAAAAAAGAAGGAACACTTCTCCCCTCATTTTAGGAACTCAACATTGTGCTAATCCTAAAATTGAATAACGATAATAGAAGAAAAAAGTATGAACATAGATAGAAATTTGTTTAACAAAACAAACTATTGGAAGTCAGATCTGGCAGTATGTAGAAAGTGGTTTTATTATAGGAATAGCAGTGTTGGTTCAACATTGGAAGATCCACCCCCAAAAGCCATCATTTTAACAGAGGAAAGGAGAAAGCCATATGATCCTGTCACTAGTTGGAGAAAGAGTATTGGAGTAAATTCTACAGCTGTTCATGGTAAAAGCTATCAGGAGATTAGAAGTAGAACAGAACCTTCTCAACAGATCAAAGACATATACTCCATACTTCCAACAAAACTCCTTCTATGAATGGAGACGATACAATGCATTTTCCCTAAAGTGGGGAACAAGGGCATATATGCCTACTCTTCATCTGTCCATTAGACTTTGAAACATAGGTCTAAACCAAAATAGTCTGGCAATAAAATGACACAACTAGGATAGAATTGGCACGGCAGAAGCAAAATCTTTATATGTAGATAAACATAACTAATATTAAGATTTCATTTTCACTACTTATCATGTTAGTAAATACCATATTTCACTGAGACTAAGGTACCACATACTCATAATTTTATGTACCATGGAAAAGGTAAAAATGCTATTATGTGTCATTGGTGATAAGATTCATATTTCAGATCAGTTAAAAATGCATAAAATGAAGTGCACCTAAAAATCTAAAAAAACTGAACTTATAAAATTGATATGATTCAGTGCTGTCAAGGGTATGAAAATTTTGAAAAGAAATTTGACGTACAATGACCTAGCAGTCACTTATCCAGGAATCTATCCAAGAAAAATACAAGAATATGAATGTATCGCTGTAAGAGATAAAGAAAATGAAGCATTATATAAAGTGTTTCTTTTTTTTTTTTTTAATTTGAAACAAGGCCTGGTGGTGTAACTTAGTAGTAGAATGTGTGCTTTGAACGTGTAAGCCCCTGGGTTTGGTCCCCAGGACTGAAAAAATTAGAAGAATTTCAATGTTCACCAGTAGCTAAGGGGGTACATAAATTTTAGCACTCAGTAGAATGCTAAACAGTCATTAAAAATAATAGGCTCCATATATATTACTTTGGCAAAATGTTAACAATGCTAAATATAAGCAAGGTAAAGAATAGTAATCACAAAATCCCAATTTCTCTTATAAAACAAATGTTTAAAACCATGTAATTGATTTTTACTTTGTAAAATCTGAAGACTTTCACGTTAGTCTAGTGCTTCTATGTTACAAATATCTGTTAATAATTTTATAACAATAAATAGACAAGCAGAAAAGTGAACATAGTATGACACAGTTTAAACTTGGAATAACAATATCTATATACATTTATTTTATATAGTTGTGCAACACCTCTTGAAGAGACTCAGGAGTCTGGTAATAGAACTGCCATTGTGGTAGGAAAAATAGGAGGATTAGAGAATAGCAGTGAAAATGAAATTCTTTGGTTGGTCATTTATATATTTAAAATCAACTTGATGTTTATATCCATTATCTACTCAAAAACTAAATACAAAATTTAAATATTGTACTGTTTTTTGTTTGATTTTTAAATATATTTATCTATCACTTTGAATCTGTGTAATTATAATTCTATAACTTCAGATATTTTATTACTTTCTCTCCATTCTTTTTGAGTTTCTACCTATGGATAAGAGCACAGCGTTGTAAACAGTACTAGGAAGGCAGTACTGAGATGCCTGGATGCCACTACCTAGCTTGGAAACCATCAAATACTTCCCAACAGTGTGACCTTGAGCAAGTCCATATCTAAGTACCAAGTATTGCTTTAAAATTTCCTCATATACAAATACGTTTTAATCTTTACTATATTAGGTAGGCTTTTATTGATGCCATTTTAAAAGTGAGGAAACCGACTTGCTGGAACTCAGAATACCATAAATTGTATTATAAAAATTTTGGAAATGTGAGATGAGGAAAGCAAGTCTAGTTTTAGTCCATGGAGACTCTGGGTCCTCTCTTACTCTAAGGTAGAAATCCTGAACCTTGGGGTGGGGTAGATCTGGTGGATGGTGGTACATAGAATAAGTGCTTACCAAGGGTCAGGGTTTCCTCTGAACCCCAAGGAAAGTACAACATTTGAGAGAGTGGCTAATATCAGAACAACTAGACTTTGTTTAGTTGGTAAGTTAGTTGTTGGGAATGATCCCAGTACTTTTTTTAAACAGAGGATAGATGGCTTCGACTATGTATACAATCTGCCTTGGCACAGTGCAAAATCCTAGGATTGGGGGCAGAGAGAGAATGGAGAGTCCATTTATCTTCTAGAAAAGCTTGTTTTAATTTAAACTTTTATTGTGTTGTTTTAAGCATTTAACTGCATCATTAGCAAATAAAAATTGCTTGCATTTATTCAGCAGCTTAATAAGTCTCCAAATTCTTCAAGATATAATTTGTTATTTTCATATAATTATCCACAAAACTGAAGCACTCACTGGGAGGTTTAGGAACTTGCCCAAGGCTACATATATATAGTAAGACTCAATGGCTCCCACGCCAGCGCTTCTGTGCAAAGCCATGTGTCTTGAGAGTGTTTATGCAGCTTTTCACTGTGGACATTCCCTTTCCCAAATGACAGGAGGATCAAGTTCTGTCTGGATCTTCTGGGACCTGTATTGACACAAATTCCAAGTCTCTTCTCAAAATAGCTGAATCAGTGACAGACCAATAATCACTATTTCTAGCAAAGCTAAACTGCTTAAAATATATTAAACTATATATTAACATAGGTAAAACTTCCAGAAAAATACTATTCTCTTCTCACAGTTTATATACATCAATTGTATACAATATGTGTATATATACAATGTCAATTATGTATATCTACGTCTTTTCTAAACACACAAAATTATAAATGTTATGTTATATTTGACCAGCTATAATAATCATAACTATAGGTATACAAATATACCTAATTACATTATTTTAATCAGAAATAAATTTGTGGATTCTATTTTTCAGTCAGTGAAAATATTTTGATAACACTATGTTAGGACAAGTGGGATAGACTTGTATTTTATTTGACACTGCTTTGAATATCTTAATAAA
Source organism: Heterocephalus glaber (assembly GCF_053883595.1). Classification (NCBI taxonomy): domain Eukaryota; kingdom Metazoa; phylum Chordata; class Mammalia; order Rodentia; family Bathyergidae; genus Heterocephalus; species Heterocephalus glaber. Next base: position 20,700,814 of record NW_028258344.1, read on the forward strand.
GGACAGAAAAAATTGTGGAGGTGATTTAATGTGAAGCCAGAAGTTAGACATTTGAGTATCTTTATTTCTACCATTCAGTTACAATATAATTAATACAGAACACAAACAACACTCCGGAAAATAATGGGTAATACTCTGAAATGCATTTTCTCAGACACAAAATTTCCTCATTTGAATGCTGTTTGATATACCTTGCATAGCCCTGCAAACTTCTCTCTGGAAATCCCCTAAAATCTGTAGCTAGCTTCATCTGTATCAAATTGAAAGTATTGCTGAAAATTAGAGAATTGCATTGAGTGGCTGTAAATTGTTCATTTTTTTAAAAGGATAACCTGTTTTTTAGAAGTATTTTTAGTCCAACAGCTCTCTTTCATGCCTCTGGGCAGTATTTTCAGAACTCATTTGTTTGAGGGGTTTTTAATCTGAGGACATTGAAAAGTTGCACCCGCTGTGCTATCGTCAATCACGCCAGGAGGAAAAATAGTGGCATGATTTGTTATCTGTTATTCTCCTTGCTGTGGTGACTGTCTCCCAGTGCCAGCTCTATCCTTAAGGCCATCACTTATAGGGACCACTGTCTGTCAAAACCACAGCCAACTTTAAGAGCTGCCTTTGTTGGAGCAGACAAATGAGTATGACCTTTAACAATAAAATAGGCACCTACCGAGAAAGATGAAACAGCAGCTGAAATTAAGAACACCATAGAGCCATTTCAAACACTTGAGAAAGTTAGAAGTTGAAGTAGAACTTAATTATAAAAGTAAATGTGGCTAGACGTTGTCAATAATGAAACAGACATGGTCAGAAGTATCGATTCGCAGCCTGGACTAAAACTTCATCCAGGAATCATCCTACCTTTCATTAATAATGGATGCTATTGATGGGACTTATTTAAAAAGGGGTAAGGGATTAAATTATGGTAGCTAAAGGTTTATCAAGTGGTGATGTTTCTCCAGTGAGTGCAGAGGTGCACAACTTGTTTATGAATATTCTAGGAGGGGAAGGGAAAAAATTAGAACCCACTAAACCTTTGATATACACTAATAGCTACTTCAAACGACTTGAAACAAGCGCCTCTGCCTGGGTAGGTATTGGCTGTGAACTGCCCATTGATAGTTTGTAGTGTTTCAAAGCTTAGTGTAAGCATTCCAGGCATTGCATTGTGAAGACCACAGCATGGTTTGTGGTTTGAAAGGCTCTTGTAACCCAACCCGGCAAGTGGTCAGTGGAGACTGCATTTTACAGAGAACACAAATCAATCTTATTGAGCACTTTTCAAGTAATATAATATTCTTCTGTGACAATAATGAAATTAGTCTATGGATTTTTTAAAATATTGAAATGCCATTTAAATATTTAATGAAATGCAGAACTTTACAAATATCTGTATGTGGGTGGTTCTGGAAAACAGTTTGACAGATTTTTTGTAAAGAAATCATTGGGCCTGGGATTTAGCTCAGTGGCACTGAGCCTGCCTCACAAGCCCAAGGTCCTGAGTTCAATCCCCAGTACCCGAGAGGAAAAAAAAAAAGAAATCATTGAGGATAATTTAAGAAAATTCCCATCATTCAAAAATGAATTTTATCTGTTAACTTTGCAATACATGCTTGAGATAGTTGAAGAATTCATGAATTTCTAACCTCTTATGTGGTAGGCACTTGGGTTGCTCATCTATATTTCCAGATCAACTCCTTCAGTTTGTAGTGGGAGTAAAAAGAGTGATGATCATTGACTTTCTCATCCCCTCAATATTCTTTGGCCAATGAAATATGTGGATGGGATGTGTCATTTACAGTTACATGCATTTATTGAACTGTATGAGACTTCCAGCTGCTTCTTCCCTTGCTGTGGATGTAAAGAGGAAAAAAAAACCTTGTGTTGAAGTTTGGGAGTCTTGGACCTCTGAAAATGTAAGACAGATGTCTTTAGAGTGACCAAGGCTTTTGTGAGGGAGAAGCAAACCTTTGCTCAAATTCACTAGGACTTTAGAGTTGTTACCACAGCATAGCCTAGCTTATCCTGACTAATATATTCTTATGTTACTTTTTAGTTCTAAATTCCCAAAACACAGTATTACCATGATTTCTATTGTCTGATCTATTCATTTATGTGTGCATGTATGTACGAGTAGTTCAGCATGAGATATTGTAGATTCTATGTAAAACTTTTCTACATTCTTGAAAATTGTTCCTAGGAACATTTATGAGTTTAACTTCAGTTGATTTGCCCCGTAACATATGTGTCCACAATAAAATCACATGTTTCAAAAAGAAAAGGATCTAAGGTCTGAGTTCCAATCCTTGAACTGGCTGTGCGTGTAATTAGTCTAGAGCTCACAATATCACCTCTAGTTCAGAGGTGTACATCATCAAAAGTACATGGAATTTTTGTTATAATCAAAAGCTTACAATGCTGTAAAGGCCCAAGTTTTTAATAGGCTTGGAGTTTCAATTGTAACCCTACTCTAAAGTGGATCTCCTTTCAGCATAGGGTTAAAAAGCTTGACAAAGCACTGCAGGGAACATTGGATTGCCCTCACCTACATTGTACCTAGCTTGGGATGGATAAATACAGTCTCATTCTCTAATGTTCCCAACTGCCTCCAGGAACACTAAATGTTAAGAGAGAAAAACATGAATCCTGTATTTCAAGAGAGGTGGAACTAAGCCATTGTTAACTCCCCTTAAAAGGGATATTCAGTGGCCAGTTCAGATTGCCCCTGAGACACCTAAAGCTGCATTAAGTACTTGTGAAAGTGAAAATCCACTGGGAACCCAATTCCAGTGTTTAAACCTCAGCATGAATAGTAGAGTTCCTAGCAGGGTGCATTTTTACATGCCTTTGTAAGCACATTCAAAACTTACTGTACAAAGTCAGGCTGCACTATTTCTATTAACCAATAGATGACTGCAGTCTTCAATAAAATAAGTAATCCAATTATCATATTTCATGAAAACCTCTATGAAATTAGAAGAAAATGCTGGTGGGCATCTGAAACCTGTATACTACATACTATTTAGATGATGTTTGAATAATAAAATATTTTAAAAATTTAAGCATTTAACATCTCTAGGATCCTGTCTTGTTACAATATATGGCATACTATTAATTCTACAAATTACTTAAAATACATTGATATTTCCTTTTGATTTTATTATTCTTATTTTCAATAAATACTTTTAGTTCAGTACTTTGTCAATATACCACTTCGTAGAACTGTATAAATATATAAATAAGCATTAACAAGCATAAAATAGCTCCAAATTTACTGGGTATGTAATACATAAAATTTGTGAATGTACAATTTTAAATGACTATTATAAATACACATATATTTATATTTTTCAAAAATATGTCTAAAAGTAGCCAAATTTCAAATATTTGAGTTATTTTTCCAAAAATATGAAAAGACTTAATCATCCTCCCTATATGTTGTGCTTGTGGTCTGTATTTTAAGCTCATATTTTCTCAGTTTAACAATTATTTTACTAACAACTACTGAGAAATCTGCATTTCATCCAATATTGCTTATCAAATGTGTTTTCTGCTTTAAAATCAGTTTTTAAAATAGCATCTTGATTGCTATTTGACAATAGAAGGTCAAGCATGAGATATTTTAGATCCTATTGAAATTTGTCAGCCCAAGCAAAGGTGACAGAAAAATAACCACTACAGTATCTTTACTGTATGTGATGGGACCACAAATAAACTTTGCATCCCTACTCCCAGTGTGTCCAAACTTGACAGAAAGAGAAAGGGTGAACTTATCTATTGATTTTCACATGTAAACTAAGAGGTAAAATAACCCCAGCTCATTAAAGGTGCTAAGGCCATAGATGATTTGACACCTTTTATCTTCTGAAAATATAATTAGCTAAATTATAGCCATTATGGTGGACTTGTTAATGGGAGAATAGAACAACTTGAAGTGCCCGCTGCATGAGCCCCAGTTTAAGTATTCAGAGCTCTGTCCATTAATTCGTGCATGTTTCCTATATGCAAAAGGGACAGTTACTTTTTGATCATTGTATTTAAACACCACTTTATTTTCTAATAGTTGTACCACTTCAAACTTTGACAAGTAATTCCTTAATTTATTTTTTTAAAGGCATTCTTTTTACAAAAGGATCTGTAAGAACTTTGTCAAGGTAAAGATTCTTTCATCCTGCGTGTGAGAGATAAATGCTAGAATCTACCTTTCCATATTGAGTCATTAAGGAGATGAGGATTTGTTTCCATTAGTTAAATGTATCAGCAAACAAACCAAAACCCTCAGTTCATATAAAAACAAAAAATTGGAATTATTTTCCCAGTAGCGTTATATTCAAGAAATGCTTCCCCAGCCCCCAGGTATGCCCACTTTTTTGTGTGTTCTGTGAGGTTATTTACTTCTGTCTCCATTTTACAAATTGTACTTTTGTATCACACACTTCAAAGAAAGAAGATAGATGATGATTAGATGGGGAAATAGTCTTTGAAAGTATATTTAAATTAAAGAATATGAGGTTATTGAGTAAATAAAAAGTTTTTATAATAAATTACTTTGAATTTTTAAAGGAATTTTAAAGTTAAAATTTTCCTTTTCTTTTTCTAAGTAACAGATTTTCCTTTTTTAAAAAATATACAAATGTGTATGTGTGTGTCTCTGTGTATTTAATGCTTAATCTCAAAATACTCAAGATAGAATTTCTGATGAAAACTTCTTTAAGAGCTATTTACCTTTGAAACTTTATTTTTCACATTTTCATTCCTCTTCCTCAGCATCCATCTACCTTCCCAATATCATTAACTGTTCTTGACCTATCTCACTCTCCAATCAGTGCTCCAACAGATGACTACATAAGAAAGGGATTACTACAACCTTAGATGTGAATAGCTATGCTAAAAGGCATGGAGATCCTACTTAAAGAGTAACTCAGAAAAATAAGCTATACCATGCAAATACAAATAAAAGCTCTTTTCAATGAAATATAAAGTAAAGAAACTAGATTAAAAGCCCTACAGGTAGAAAAAGGTGATGCAAAAATTTACTTTGTGATAAGAACTCCCTTTCTCTTTTCTTTTACTTTTCACCCAAATTGTAAGCCAATTCTTGTTTCTGTCATAAGTAACTTGCGGTGTGCTTGCACGTAACCAGGGCACAGTCTGCAAGGATCTTTCTCTGAGGCTTCCTGACATGAGCATTGGTGTGTGCACTTCACATATGAATCAGGGTGACAAAATTCATGTTCTGTCATGTCGGGGAGGAACACCTGATTAAACTTTGAGATCCGAGCTTGGAACTGCGCTCCCACTAAATACTGTAATCTTGGACAAGAAGTTAACTTCTGATGCTTAAGGAATGGATGGTTTTAAAATAACTCCATGCTCTAAAACTGATCCTAGTCAAGATGAATGCTTAAAGAATCACAAAATGTCAGAGATCAAAAGAACTTTCAAGAACACATTCAAGACCTTTAACATATCACTGAAATACTCACAAAGTAAAAACTCAACAGACCTAATGGGCCAATCATTACTGTGAGATAATGCCAAATTTATCTCATCGCCAGGCTGAATGAGTTAGACTAACAAGCAAAAGACAGATGATATTTTAATTTATATTCACTGTTTTATGTGCTGTGGAAATACTGATTGGGATATAAATTACAATCTTTGTGAAGAAATAAATACAGAATATTTTGACACCTGTGTGAACTTCTAGTCTTAGGAATCATCACAGATAAATAAGTATTTAAAGTCTTTTATTAAATTCATTACACATCCTGCTTAGAAGATATAACTAGTAGCAATTAGTATTGCTCTCCTTCCCTTTGGGCATTTTTGCCCAACTGTAAGTCTTAAATGGGACCTTATTCTTGGTTTAAAAAAATTACATGCTTGGCTTTAAAAACAGACAAAATGAGATGAACAAAAAGGAGCTTGAACAACAGCTTAATATTAAAAACACAGCCTCAAAGTTTACACTTGCTTGTTGTGTTGAAACACCAAGAATTTTGGTTTAGAAGTTGAAAAAAGAAGAGAATTTTTCAGCCCTGGTATTGACTTTAGATTCTTATCATAGTTAAGCATGTGCTATAAACTTCCCAAATGAGACGTTTTGATTACTTAGTTCCAGGTTAAAATTTTTCTGGTTGCTATTGTCCAAAAAACTTGGGGCACAAACTCCAGATGTGCATGAGACTGGCACATTCTGTACAATTATACTATGTTAATACTTTTAGTGAACCATACTCCTTTCCAGACAGGTCTTGAATCAACGTCTAGAGTAGAAATTTTTTAATTGTTTGGAAGAAGAGAGTCAGATATACACCATGTTTTGGTGTTTTTGTTTTGTTTTGTGGTTCTTGGGATGGAACCCAGGACCTTATGTATACTAAGCAAGTGCTCTACCACTGAGCTATGACTTTAGCCCCTAGACCACAATGAGAAATTTTTGAAATTCAAAATCACACACTCACACCCAATGTACAATTTCAAAAGTTCATCTGTTTCTGAAACTCAATTAACTACGTATTAGTAACAAAAATGTTTTTAATTCTGCCTTCATCATTAAGTAATTCACATGTTTACAGAATTAATTCTATGATATAATCAATGTAAAATGTTTATATCAAGTTTGACACATAGAACTCACTTAAAAATAATTTATTTTTTATTCATTAAGTTTACTGGTACATTTTAGGTATACAATATGGAGAAAAAATAAGAACTAAGAGTAACATAATATTGTCATTAGTACACTATTTTCCTTTAAGAATAGAAGAAAATCATTTAAATCAAATACAGAAAGTTTATTCTAACAGCTAAATACAAGGAATGTATATTAGTAGCAGTGAATGTATTAGTGAGTATATTATTTTTAATCAAATAATAACCACATTTATTGAGTGCTTCTTTTTTTATTACCTAGTACATGTTTGGGTATGTGATAAATGCATTCATTGTGGGTAATTTGTACATCCACATATCAAATCTTAATCTCTTACTTCTCCTTCTCCCCTCCCTCCCATCTCTCCTCATACTTAAAAATGCTTTCCAACTCCACAAAGACTACCTTCCTGTTTCCTATCATCTATCTTTTATTTAGGTTCTTATTTGAGTCCTCAAAGTGGCCAGACTTCATCCTCAGCTACCTTATGAGGAACATAACACAAATACATCCATTATGCAGATGAGTGAACTAAAGTTTGGAGAAGTTAAGCAATTTTCCCAAGGTAATAGTGCTTGAACATGGGTGGCTTGTGCAATTCCAGTCTGTGTTCTTATCACTAAGCTATGTCCATAATTCAGCTGCCCCCTTAAAAATGAGACTTGATAAGATCTGTCTTATAGGCAGGGCATTGGTTCAGTTGTTCAGGTCACCAGAGCCTCTGGATTCTGTCCTGTAAAAGGAGAGAAATCATACTCACAGAGTCCTGAGGATCCACAGAGAAACTCTCTAAATGTTAGTTACTTTCCAAATAGCCTAAAAGTATCATTTGAAAAACTATACTATGACTTTTCAAAACATAGGGTGACCATTCAGAAATGTTCACTGACTGATAAAATGAAGACATTTATTGGCTATAGAATATCAGCCCAGCACATTGCAAGGAAATGGTAAATGGAAAAGAAAAACCAAAGCCAAAAGAAACAAATATTTATATACCATTTTCCCAGCTCTTAAAGACATGGAGTTCAAACAAAAGTCCTAACAAATATTTCTGAGTCTACATATAATACTCTACAGACATATTAAAATGTATACAAGCCTCAAAAGCATTATACAAAAAATATCTTTTCCAGTTATCTTCAAGAGTTCTTAAAATATCTTCAGACACAAGGACTCAAAGCTGAAGTGATCTTTAGCTCCAGTGTCCCTATGTCCCCCTGGGAAAGACAGTGTATGAAGTGTTTTAGGTAAACATCCAGCAGCCCAGATTTGAACCTACTCTGCAGTTTACAATCTCTGGGAATGTTGCAGGCTACTTACCTTCTCGGAGACTTCATTTTCCTCTGATAAAATGGGCACAAAAACAAGTATATCATAGAGTTTAAATTTAAGATTCACAAGGCACACCCTAGAGCTTGGAACAAATAATGATCAATGAAAGATAACTTCTTATTACTGTTAATTCATCTTCAAAATATCTCAAAGCCAATCCTTTCTATTATTTCCATTGTTACCCCTAGTTTCACCCTAATGTGTTTATACAACCCAGGAAATAGTTGGATAATATTTTTATTTGGAGTCTTGAGATTTGTGATGCTCTTTCATGAACTAGATTCTTTTGGTTTAATGGCCTAGGAATGCTCAGCTGTCCAACAACATGGGCTGTGGCTGTTTTGCTATCCCTGTAGACTTTTCATTCCTGCCTCTGTTTCAGTCATTAGATCACTAACTAACACTTAGCAAGAGAAAGCTGGAGTTGGTTCCTTTCACTTAAGTGAGTGTTGGATAAATAAGAGTGAGAGTAAAAGAGGAAAGTGACCGACAGGAAGAAGAGAGAATTCTAAAGCAGCCATTCTGTGCCACTCGAGGCTCATCATTTTGTTATTAGTGACCACTTCAATGGTTGTTTTAGATAAAACCTGCTGTGGTCTGGATCTCAAGTATTCCCAAAGATCCATGTGTTAAAGGATTGGTCCCAGGGTGGTGTTACTGGAAAGTGGCAGAAGCTGTGAGAGATGGGGCCTATCCACCGGTTCATAGGTCACTGGCCACATGCAGAAGGGAACTGTGGAATGCTGGCTTCTCTTTTTCTTCCAGACCATTACATAAAAGGTTTGCTTCATCACACACTCTTCTAATGCTGTGCTGCCTCATCACAGGGCCAATGCAAAGAAGCCAGTTGGTTATGGACTGAATCATCCACAACTGTGAACCACAACAAACGTTTTTCTCTTTATAAATTAATTATCTCAAGTATTTCATTATAGTGATGGAAGGCCGACTAGCACAGCATCTAAACAGTACAGGCCCTAGAGTTGTCTTCAGATTTTCCTGGTGAAGGTGACGATTTCAGTTTCCTTTCTTCAATTGAATTAGGCTACAGTTTCATTTCCAGCATTTACCACTCTGCTGTCATGAATTAATTTATTGCGAATGGTATTTATTTGTGAGTCCATTCATACACTTACTGATCATCTTCCCAATGCTAAGGTCAACAACAGGGCTTGAGGGCTCATATGTAAATACATGGATCTAAGCAACTGAGGGAACAATGCAAGAGCAAAATGTAGAAGCAGCAATGAGACAGAAGCAATGTAAGGAATCTTTGTTAAGGAGTAGAAACTTCAGGGTTGAGCCAATGTTTGCAATGCTTCTTGACCCTTGAAGATATTCTCAACTTCCCCCATGCTCAATTAGCCTGTAACATACCAAACATTAGTATTTGCTCTGTGAGCAAGGTGAATGAATAAATTAATTGGGTTTACATTTAATTTAGGGGAGAGACATGTAGAATGTCTTTTATAATGAAGTGTACAAATGAAGTAGGAATGAGTCTTTATTACAGATCATGGAAATGATGGAAAATATTCCATCTTTAGCTCTTTTTCTCCAAAATGTCTGTGAGGTACCATTCACCAGCACTGTGATAATTAATACTAATAAGAATAGTTACTTTTTATTGTACAGCCATGAGACTTGAATATGTAACTCTTCAGAATAGGTATTAATCAGTCCATTTTGGATATAGTTGTGAAATTGAAGTTCAGTGGCCTACTCAGGTCATAGTGAATGCCTAAGCATGGACTGATTAGTCCACAGCATCAAACTTGTATTGCTCATGCACATAGGGAGGATTCTCCATATTCCCAGATCTACCCAGTGTTGAAGATGAAATGTGTGCTGACCTTCCACAAATACAAAGAAATTCTAGAGCCAGTACTGCAGAGCTTTTATAAATGTATACTATCTCAGGTAGAAAGTGGTCAAGTATCTTCATCTAAATTAAAAGCATGAAAATAATATCATGACTAGTCAAGATTTAGATCCCCCCTCCCTGTTCCTGCAGTAAAACTGAAACTATCTTTTATTGACTTTAAAAAATATTAATCTTCTAACAAGGCTGAGATTCCAACTCGTCCCAGAAAGAATGGCTGCTATTATGAATTCAACCAATAACAAATGCTGGTGGGGCTATGGGGAAAAAGAACCCTACTACACTGCTGGTGGGAATGTAGACTGGTGAAACCACTGTGGAAATCAGTATGGAGATAGCTCAAAGAACTAGGATTGGGGCAGGGGATTTAGCCCTAGAGGCACTGCACCTGCCTTGCAAGCACAAGGTCCTGAATTCAATCCCTGGTACCAAAAAAAAAAAAAAAAAAAAAAAGAACCAGAACTGGAAGTCTCATTTGACTCAGCTATTCCCTTGCTGGGTATCTTCCCAAAAGAATTAAAAGAATCATACCACAAGAATATATGTGCACCCGTGTTCATAGCAGCACAGTTTGTAATAGCTAAAACTTGGAAACAGCCCAATTGCCCATCAACTAGAGACTGGATAAAGAAAATGTGGGTTTTTTTTTTAATGAAATGGAGTACTACTCAGCCATAAAGAATGATAGCTAGAGACATTTATAGCTAAATGGATGCACATTAAGGTGATACCCTTAAGTGAAATAAAGAGGACACACGTGTAAATACTGAACAGTTTCTTTGGTGTGAAAAACTAAAAGTGTAAATAAGGATCAGAGGTATAATTGATATTGTGAAATAAGAAGAAAAAGGGCAAAAGGGGAAGAGGGAGGGGTGGGAGAAAAGAAAGAAGGGAATGGAATTAATGTGAGAAAAAGAAAAACTGGAAACAAAGTCTTTGTAAATGGGAAGGGATGAAGGGGCTGAAGGTAGGGCAGGGGAATGGGGAAAAATAAGAACCAAGAGAAATTATGTAAAGCTGCAAATTTCCCATGATGAATGTCATTATATTGTATACCTAAAATGTACCAATAAAATTAATTTTAAAAAAATACTCATCTTCCATTGGCAAATAAAAAAGAACTGCACTCACTTCTGACTTCATATCATAGGCATGGTGTCTTTCTCTGTAAAATTCATACATAGAAATTCCCTTCAAAAAGCAACTGATTGACTCGCCATTAAAGGTTGGTTCTCCCACTGAACAGAAAACTTGAGTGGCCTGAAAATGAGTCTTTCCAACTCAGGGAGAAGAAGTTTCAGATGATTAGGAAGTAGAGCAGGTAGGATAGTAAAACACTTAATCAGTGGCCAAGGAATCAATAAACACAAATAGGTCAAATCAGTTGAATTGAATTAAATTGACTTTCTATCTTTGAGAAAAGCCTAAGGACAGAAAGAGAGAGTGCAGGTTAGGGTTGACTAGGCTTGCAACAAAACAGAAAGTCTGGGAGTGAGGAAATTTTAGGTTATAGCTTATAAAATCCTAGTTTGAGACGCATGCATCTTTGATTTGAGGAGGCTTCAAATGGGAAAAAAAAACCACCACCTATACAAATTTATTACTTGTTTACACAGAAATATTTGTGTGTTCTTTAACTCTGATTCTTTTCTTCTGGAGCGTTTCTTTCTCAACTGATTAACATAGTGAAGTCTCTTTTAGTGCTAGCTCCTAGTCCACTTCATCCCCCTCCTTCACAAGCTTTCTTAGTTTCTCTTCTTTGCTCAATAATGTCAGTATAATTTCTCTCTGTTGTACTGAAAACTACACTACTGGCTTCTTAATTGCTTAATTTCTAATTGTAGAGATAGGAATTCTGATCCCTAAACTCAGATGTTCAAGAAATTTCACAATGTCATCATAGTCTTTAAATCAGCTTAGTTATAGCTATCACCCATACCTTACTCAGCCCTTGGAACAATCAGTGTCATTCTTGCATGATCCTCCAGGAACTTGCATTTGGGAATACCACTGGAGTCTTCTGTACCACTGCTCCCAAAACAAGCAATTCCATATCCAGCCTGCAATGAAACTTTTTACTACAGACTCTGTGATACTTCTGTGTCACTCGTTCATGAGGACAAGACATCTCCTTGAGAATGAGAATCCTGTGCTTATGGTCTGGCAAACCTGGGTACACCATTTAATCATCCACTATGAAGTGTAGAATCTAATCAGTACATCGAACACAGCAGAATAAGAATTCCATTTACAGAAAAACACCTTCTCGCCTTCTGAATATGGTAGACATGATATCATTTTCTTTTTGCTTTTAAAAACTCCCTTGTCCCAATCCATCTATGATGTCTACCCTGTCTACCCTGTCCTAGGTTTTCATCCAAAAAAAAAAAAAAAAAGTGAGAAAGCTCACTTCTAGTGTCTCTTCTTGCTAATACTAGAGTCAACACAGAACTTTGGCCTTGGCATGTGGAAAAAGAAAAATGCTATAAGGAAAAACATTTATTAATCCTACAATGAATTACTCTATCACACAATCTCTTGAGCACTTCCCACCCCGAAACCCATGGTGCAACTGGGCCTATGTTTGTAATCACCCAAGTGTCATAGTGGGCACTAGGCTTCAGTGTTTATGTTGTATATTCTATAGCTTTTGCCACTTGTGTTGACATGTATCCAGGATTATAATTCTATACAAAGTAATTTCACTGGTCAAAAGAATACTTTGTGCTTTGTATTAATTCCACCATCCTCCCTAGGCCCTGGAAACTACTGATGCTTTTCCTGTCTCTGTAGTTTTCACTTTCCAGACTGTCATATAATTTGAATAAAGGACAATGTAGCTTTTGCTAACTAGCTTCTTTTATTAATATTCATTTAAGTTTTACCCATGAGGTTTTTTTTGACTTAATAGCTTTTTTTTCAGTCCTGAATTGTGGAGAGCGGTGTTAGCTGTGGAGAGCGGTGTTAGCCATAGAGGATCCATGTTTAATCTTACCCTCCATAATATAGAGCAAGGAGACTATGTTATGAGGAACCACGTACTTGCCGAATTAGATTGCCCTGGAACGTGATGAACGTTCTGTAAGCCCGAGAAACAAGGAAGCCCATGAGGGTGGGGAATTCCCAAAGAACTGGTAAACAACGAAGCAGGTGTTTTGGATAAAGGTCATGGTTAATGACCTAACTCACTTAGTGTATAAAAGGGAGGTGAGAATAAACTTGGTTGTTCGGTTTTAGGAGCCCGGACAACTCTTTTTTCTTTTGAAGTGTGTTTTTTCTTTCATCCTCACCCCTCCTCTCAGGTACTGTTCGACTAGTGATGGCGGGTCCCGTCACTGAATAATATTCCATTCTCTAGAATAAACTTTCCACACTTTATTCATTCACTTATAAAAGGACATCTTGGTGCTTTTAAATTTTATTAATAGCAAATGAAAGTGCTATAAACATCCATATGCACAGTTTTGTGTGAATATAAGTTTTCAACTCTTGGGTGAACACCAACGTGTTTGGGTAAATACCAACACTACTAAGTTTTATGGTAAGAGAATGTTTAGTTTTGTAAGAAATTATCTTCCAAAGTGTCTGCACCATCCAAAATTCTTGCCACTAATGGTTAGAAGTTCCTGTTGCTCCACATCCCTCCATCACGTAGTGTTGTCAGTGCTCTGGGTTTTGGCTCTTTGAATAGGTGTATAGGAGTATCTTATTATTATTTTAATTTGAATTTATTCATGATTTATGAGGAGGAATATATTTTAGTATGCTTATTTGCTATCTTTCTGGTGAGTTATCTATTAAGGTCTTTGGTTTTGGACCTAATTTTTAGGGTGATTATAGTGAATCACTTCTCTCTTTGTAAGGGAATTTTGTATTTTAACTTCAGTTCTGAGCATCTTCCTACTATTCTTTAACCATTCCTATTTTTCTTTCTCCATCTCTTTACATGTAATACTTTCCCATCCAACCCTTTATTTTTGTGTTTTCCTGGGTTTCATTCACAGTTTTTCCTGGAACCTTTCGTCTACAATTATCCTTTCAGCAATCATTGCATTGATCTCTATTTACCCAACTCAGGAAATTTCACTACTCAGTTGTGCATGTTAAAATCTAAGTGTCAGCTTTGACTCATTTACTTCCTTCACTGTCATTCTCAAAGCTACTTATCAGCATATCTTGCTAACGTTATGTATGTTTAAAATGTACATAGTCTTGAATCCTAACTCCATTCCCAAATGCACATGTTTGTAGAGAAATTGAATTCTATTATATAAATACTGTATACAGTTCATAGACAAAACATTTGAAGATACTTTAAGTAAAAGAAGCTAGCAAACCATCAGTTTTGAAGCAAAGGCATAGAATCCATGGGATATGTTAAGTATAAAGTATAAAATATGTAAAATAAATAGTTGGAAAGTAAAGCATGTATATGTTAAAACAGAGAAGGCATGACCACAAAATACTTTGTTGTTGCACCTGACACAAAACATGCAAGAAGTGTTAAAATAGTCAAAATATTCTAAACATATACAAAATGTAATAGTCATGAGGTTTGAATTCAATTATCCATTGATAAAGCTCATTCTGCTTTCCTGTGGCTTTCAACCATGAACTGTGTATAAAATCCATGAATGTTCATTAAACTATTGGCAAAGTATAACCATATATACTTTTCCTTCAGTTTCTTTGGTAGAGGAAATGCCTGCAGTTGGGCCAGCATGCGTTTTGTCTGTGAATTCATTACTAGCAGGGAGAGAGAGAGACAGAGAGAGAGAGAGAGAGAGAGAGAGAGAGAGAGAGAGAGAGAGAGAGAGAGAGATTGAGAGAATAAAGATTGGATAACGTCCAGATTTTGTTTAGAGCTTTACAAAAAGTGGTAGTTCGAGTGTTTTCATTTCTTCCATGTGTCTTTCTATAGCACAACATCTGTAATAGCTCACATTACTGTGTGATTGGAGGTTACCATTACATCAGATGTTGTCAGCATAGCACCATCCCTACTAATGCTTTAGAGACTCTCTCATCATTGCTCATGTTAGCCTTCCAACTAACCTCACCTTCTATCCATCTGCTCCCATTCAGCAGTCAGACAATAACCAGACTGAATACCTGCTAATATAGGTTGAGCATGTTCATTGTGAACAATTCTGGACACTCACTGTGTGCCAAAGACTGTACAAAGTCCAGGGACACAACAAATGTAGATCTCTTCCTAATCATAGATTTAAGTTTAGTTTCTTTGAGGTAAAGACGGGGTAGCAAGTTGGGATTGATTTATCAGATAATAAATAAACAATCACAAGTATAGTTTAAAATTTCCATTTTAATAAGTGTTATGAAAGAGGGGTAGAGGTTAGAATACAGAATTAACTAATAAAGGTGAGAAGAAGATGGAAAAAATACTCCCTAACAAAGTGAGTTGAGCAGTAGAAGAGCAGGAAATAGCAAGAGCTAGAGGAGGGATGGCCTTTTAAGCAGAAGGATGAACAGGTGAGGGAAGCTGAGTGTCTGAAGGAACTAAATGTACTTTGGCAATTGATGAAAGACCACAGGTATGAGAAATATATCAAATATAAGTAATTTGTAAATGACATTATCACTGACAATTTTGCATATGCAAATAAGTGATGAGAATGAAAACAAATAATCAGGATATATGCTCATATTATCCAATAGAAATCAACCAAAATCCTATGTTCAGTAAATCCCTTTGTTTTTTCAAAAGGAAATACAAATATCATCATATGTCTGCTTTTTATTTATACTTCATACCTAAACAAACAAATGCAGAATTAAACAACTTTTTGAAGATCCTGGGTGAAACTTTTCTTTCTTTTACCTCAGAATACAGTTAATCTAACTAGGTAAGCTTGTTCTTTATATGTAGCTTTAATTAATGTAATAGCTGGCATTCTGTGATTCAGAACATAATGAGAATTCTCAAGTTGACTGTAATGAGTTATTCTATGTTTAAGGGATATTCCCAAAAGAGACAGCTTGATGTCCCTGTCATGATTGCTTTCTATGGGAACAGACAACGAGTGCCTGAAATATAAAGTATCTATTGTATAGTTTTGAAAATTGAGGAAAGAAAGAGTTCTGCTCTGGTATTCTAGCTTTCAATTTTATTGAAATGTATTTTACTGCGCTTCTTTCTCTTTTTAGTGTAATATCATTTTGTAGTGAAGTCATTGTCTCCATTTAAGGGGTTATGGTAAAACTATTCATGCTGTTAACAAAAAATACTAATACATGAAACAAATGACCTGCCTACCTAGACAAATGGTAAATTTTCAAATGGCCAATGATAACACAATGGGCTTTTTTTCATTCCCACAGAATAAGGATTTCAGCAAAATGTTGATGGAAGTATTTGATTAGTACCTCTCTACTCCAGAACTAAGACAGGGCTCTAGTTTTTTAAAAAAAAAAAAAAATGAAAGAAGAAAGGAAGAAAGGGAGGAAGGAAGGAAGGAAGGAAGGAAGGAAGAAAGAAAGAAAGAAAGAAAGAAAGAAAGAAAGAAAAGGAAGGAAGTAAGGAAGAGGGAGAAAGAAAAAAGAAAGAAAAAGGGAAGGATAGGAGAGTCATTTAGGCAGACAAGAAGGAAGGAAGGGAGAGAGGGAGGGAGGGAGGGAGGGAATAATATTAGGAAGTCAATTCAAAGAAGATCAATTTTATAGACCATCCCTGACTTTGACACTATTCCACTTTAAGATTAAATTTATGAATATTTAGAACCACTCAAGCTCACTTCTGTGTTACTTGTGTCTCCAGTTCTTGTCTACATATTCTTGTTTCCCATCATTAGATTTTAAATAAATAGTGAATATAAAATAAACAAGTGGAACTTGAATTACCATTTTACTCATTTTATTTGCTCATAATTCTCTTGCCCTTAGGGAGTTTACTTGTTTAGAAATATCAATCTGTTTTTTTTCTCTTGTTCATTTTTTTCTGATGGGTTTTATTTTATTTCACTACTACTATGAAAAATAACAGAAGAAGTATGAAAATGATCTGCTCTAGGGGTGAAATAATAGAGAATGGAGTTAAAAATTATCTGTCCAGCTTCAAATGCAGTAGATACGACGTTAAGGTTGTCCTAAATAATCTCATATAAGGGAAATAGGCAAAAAGGAAAATAGAATTCTTCTTGTGGGGTAAAGGAGGAAGCAATTGGAGAATCAATTAAGAATTTTAATTTTTGTTCAATTCTTGTATCATATGGCTATGTATAAGTAATACAAGAAATTCACTTTTGTAAATTAAGTTGTAAATAAAATAAATTAGAATAGTGACATAAAAAATTCATTTTTTGTTTAATTGTAAATAGTATAAATTAGAATAGTGACATTCCAAAGTTTATATTTAAATAATTTGTTTTCCAATCTTCCCTACTAAATAAAAATATAGAAGGTCAACAACGCCTTTTATATCCTGATGAAATTATTTTACCAATATATGATAATGAGCATTTTATAATAGTGGGAGATATTTAGTGAATATTATTAGAAATATCTTCATGTTATCTATTTTAGAAAAACTAAAATTGTATCATGCATCAGATTTTTAAAACTTGATTCATCAGGAAGGAGAGAAAGCATGGGAGAACAGATAAAAGTAGTTGACCAGACACTGAAGTTCTCAACCATAATACATAACCAGGAATTTATACAGTAGACTCTGTACAAAGGAAAATCATAATATACACCAAAGATAGGTTGAATAAATGCTAATAATATGTGACAATTTTTCATATTCCTAATAAATATGTTCACTTATGTACTGAATTATATTCACAGTAGAATATTTTATAAAATTGTTAAAAAACAAAATTATTTTGTAAAAATGTATATAGATTCATGTATTTATATGTAAAATAATTGGAAATACATTCATATACATATATGTGTATATATGTGTCTTCACACACACACACAAACAGAAAGGGGAGAGGAAGAGAGGGACAGAGAGTGAGAGAGGGAAAGAATATTGGTGTTATGGCTTGTGTTTAGACTCCTCGAAAAGGCTCATGTGAATGAGGTGGGGCTATTTTGGAGGTGGCTAAATCTAGAGTGTATGATTGATTCATGGTGGGGATAGGCCGGAGGGGACTAGGATTAAGGGCTTGAGTGTTACCTGCCCTAAGTAGTCTGAATAAGGTAAAAGGGGAAGAAAGATGCTCTTAAGGTCCGTTGTTGCTTTCATGGCTTCCACCGCCACGAACTGTTTCTCCTTTTCCACTTTACCTTGGAGTCAGCCAATTATGGACTGAAACCTCTGCACCTTTAGGAACTGTAAGCCAAATAAACTTTCCCCCTTTAACTTTGAGTATCGGGTATTTTGTCTCAGGAAAGAGAATAATAGCAACTAACAAGTTGCTCACATTTTTTTTTAAGAGTAAGAAAAATTTATTGAGAGAACAAAAGCTTCTGTCTAAGAGAGACAGAAGTGGGACCGAAAAGTGCGTTGCCCGCCCACCCCACTTTTCAAAGGTGTTTATTTTCCATTAAGTTTATTGGTACATTTTAGGTATGCAATACAGTTACATTCATTGTTGGGATCTTGTAACTTTACATGACGTATCTTGGTTCTTATTTTTTTTTCCCCTTCCCCTGACCTCCCTTCACCCCCTCCATGTTTCCCTATTTACAAAGATTTTGTTTCCATTTTTTCGTTTTCTCATATTTTTTCTTTTCCCTTCTTTCCTTTCCTCTACCCCTCCCACTTTCCCTGCTCCTTTAGACCTTTTTTTCCTATTACACAATATCAATTATACATTTTTAAAAATTACAATATCAAGATTTAGAGGACATTATCACAGATTTTACAGAATTTAAAAGGATATAGAAAGCATATTATAAAAATCCTTTTTGAAATACATTTGACAACTTCTATGAAGTACCTTGGAAGACAAATTAATGAAACTGACTCTGGAAGAAATATAAAATTTGAATAGCACCTATTAATGAAAGTATATTCCTAGCTTGAAAACCTGCCTATATGAAAAAATATGGAACGCTTCATGAATTTGCGTGTCATCCTTGCGCAGGGGCCATGCTAATCTTCTCTGTACAGTTCTAATTTTAGTATATGTGCTGCCGAAGCGAGCACTCAAAGATGTTTTATACAGCAAAACCATGTGGTGAGGCGGGTAAATTGCTCACATTTTTATTGACTTATTCTCTTCTTTTCTATTTCCACTTTTAAATATTTTCTTCCAAGAACCTGCATTACTATATTTAATAACAAAATAATTCAAGTAAGCACATTTTACAAGTTATTTACTATATACAAAAAATATAGTTCAATTGAGCAAAAATTAAAATTTAGGAATCCATTTATGGATTTTAGCAACAGAAAAGAAAAAAGATTTTCCTTTTAGTTATTGACGATAATCCTTAGTTCTGTACAGTACTTTATATAAGTAATTGTTTGTTGGAGGATTAAATTAAAAAGAGTAATAGTATTTGAGAAATATGAAAAATTAAAATTTTAGACAAAATTAACCAAATTTTTTTCAAAAGCAAGAATCAGAGGAAATATTTACAGTAGTGAATAGTTAATCTGCTTATATTGAAACTAAAAACTTTCCTTAAGAAGAGGATTAGCAACTATAAGTACTCTTATTTCAATAACTGGGTGGCACTAAATCCTGTAGAGCCAAATATTGTTCAGTATTATACATTTTGATTGTGAGCATTTAGGCTCTTCCATTGAGACACTGTGAAAAATCCTGCTGTCGGAAGAATTAATAGAAGATCTCATTCTAAGATCATTCAATCAATGTCTTGCTAATGTTCACTTCATTTTATCTTTAACAGTAGCATTAATTTTTTGATCATTGAAATGATCATATGTGGTTCCAATTTTAGAAGATTCTTGGTAAACGCTTTGCTCCTCATACTTGCCACATTTCCCAGGTAGTGATGAACCTATTTAGCATCAGAGAAGTAGTTTTCCAAAATAATGTCAATATAGGAGATCACTGACAACATACCACCTTTTTTAAAATTTGTGAAATTTGTGATTTGCTATGGGAAATCACAAAGGAAGTGAACAGTTTCATTAGCTGTAATGTGTCTCCTGTGTTATTTGTTGGGAGAACAAAAAAGAGCCACTATATCTTTCTTCACAATTTTTAATAAATTTAATATTTTATGTATCTTTGAGTGTAAAAGGCTTGAAAAATTGCTCAATGAAATGCAATGGGTGTCAGATTAGTTAATCAACAGGCTTCAGAGAAGAATTGTTAATTGTTCTATTTTTTGCCCTTTTACCAAATACTCGTGGATCCTGACTGTGGCAAGAGAGATGCTCGGTATACAAAATGAACAATATAAAAGATGAGCACAGCAGACACATGCTTGCCTCAGCAAAGATCATGCTTCGATGGAACACAGGCTGTAGACAGGTAAACAAAGAACACAATTACAGAGATATCTATACAGTGTGCTTTCATGGAAATAACAGTAGGGGCTGGGAGTGAACTGGGTACTAAACTGAAATCAGAAAACAAGGAGTCATCTATGTAAATGGCTGTGAAGGAAAAGTTCAAGGCAGTGAATACAGGAATCATAAAGACAACAGTTTTGAATAGGGCCTGGCCTCTTGAAGCTAGCAGATAGCTTGTGTATCAAGAGTACAAAATCAAAGTTGGGTTGATATATAATACAAAGACAAGACTCAAGTTTCTTTGAAAAAGGTGTAATACATTTTAAGATCTTTTTAATTTATAGGAGCTTTCATTACATCAAAGAAGCTCATATTTCCATGTGTGTACCTTTTATTATTTAAAATATCCCTTAACTAATCTCTAAAATAAATGAAGAGATAAAATGCAAGGTACAAAATGCATGCCACCATCTATCTTTAGATGTGTAGAATATCCCCAAAGTGATATAAATAAACTGATAAAACAGTTCCCCCAAGAAGGGAAACTGGATGACAGGGAAAAGATTGAAACTATACTTCCCACTTATGCTAGCATCTTGGAATTTCTCAATTTTGTTTCATATATTTGGATTACAGCTAAGAAAAATATTAGCAATTATTTAAAAAATGAAACATTAAATGTTTTTTAAATTATGTTTTATTATGGTTTCTTTATTTACTCTAAACATCCTTAATTTTTTCTTATTTCCAATTAGTCCCTTTGAAAATAGAGGAATATGTTCAATAAGGCTTTCAATGCAATAAAGCAGAGATGTAAAGTTTGAAAAGTTCCATCTCTTTGAAAAGTTCCATCTTTTGGGATTACCATGGTAATTTTATTGCTTTTAAAATTCGCTTGGAATTAAAAAGTTTTAAACTTTTCTTGGAATTATCATAGTAATTGTATTGCTTTAAAAATTTGTTAATATACTTCTGAACATAAAACACCAGTCATAATAGTAAATTGTACAAAATCACAAGTTCTTTAACTGTCAAACCTCTGAAATGAGAGGGTAGAGGTAGATAATTTATAGGTCCATTATTTTTGTAATTCAGCCATTTTTTCATCAAGTTTAATGATTCCTACTATGCACCAACATTATACTAGGCATTGGGAAATCAGAGATGTGTTCTGTGATAGTAAGTGATATATTCTCCCTAGTATTTTTTCTCCTCTTCCAAAATTGTAGTGTTTGGAATGGGAAAAAATTAACAGACAGTATACAATGCTATCTTCCAGTGTTCAAATCATTATGGTGAAAGTGATGTATGGAGTCAATTCTAGGTCTTGCACATCCCCCTCATCTCTCACCTTTTGCTCTCACTGACTGGAATGGAGAGGCAATAAACACTAATTTTAACTTCATGGATATTACATAACTTTAATAAGAAAAAGTATAAATACTTCAGGTTGACCAGTTCTAGAAATGGCACAAGCTACAGTATCATAAATGGACAAGATGGAAGCTATATTTGAAGAACAGAAGTAGTAAAAATCAAAGACGTTTATTTCCTGATGTTATAAAGTTGACATACCCAATGTGATCCCTTTATAATCCAATGGATGACAGAAAACCTGTTTTGCTATACCAGTCTTTGTATTTTGTCTGTTTATTTATTTGTCTTTGTATAGCAACTTAATTGTATCCTAATACAGGGTCCATATATCAAAGAATATCACAATAGAGAGGAAAATGTTAACAAATGATTGCAACATAAATTAACTACTGTATTAATTATAGTTCCACTCAGTGTTCCAGAAAAGAAGAATCAACTTGCTCTGCTTAAAGAAATCAAGAAAACATTGAAAGTAAGAAATGACATTTAGCTGGATCTTTAAGGATAGATAGTATTTTTCTACACACAAACGAAGATAAAAATATCCCTGGAACAGAAAATAGAATGTAAAAATCCCCAAGTTGTGACAAGACATGTTTTGTGTGGAAAATATTGAGAAACTCATTGTGATTGACATTTGAGGCATATAAGGAAAGAATGGCAAGATACTAAGTTGGGCAAAGAATCTGAAGGCAAATAAATTTTGGCTCTTTTTCCTTTCACTAATGTGGAGCTAAGAAGATTCACAAACAGGAGAGTGACACCATCAGATTTTTTTCACAGGAAGTTAACTCAGTAATATGAGAGATAGATGGACTGGAGGTGAGAGATAAGTGGGAACAAGACTAAATTTTACTTTGATGATAGTATCTACTTTGAACAAAAGGAAATTGACATTTTTTCAGATTACCTGATTGTTAAGAAAATCAGTCATAACAGTCTCTCCTACTTATTCCATACTTGCATCTTTAAAATACTAGTCGATACTTATGAAATAAAATTATCATTAACTGAAACTGTTAATTTAATGAACGAAAACTCAGTTCTTTATGTGCTTAGATGCATATCCTTTTGCGTGAATATGTACACACCCACAGAAAGATAGGTAGCTATACTTGGGTTTCACATCCATCTTTATATATGGATATTGTAAATAAGTTAATTTCTAGAAAAATTTACATGTGTTCTGATCTGTATGTGGGAAGAAGGCTGAACCAACCTAATAATTGATCTGTTCTGTGAGATAAGTACTCGAAGGGAAGACCAATTGAACTAAGACCAAAATTATACTTTTCTATTACACAGGTGAATCAATCCAACTCAACATGTCAAAGCATAAAAAAATGTTTCAGAAAAGATAGGCAACATACTAAATTTCCCTACCCATTACCTAGAAGTAAGTTGTACTCGGAAGAGTAAAATGTCATTCTGTCAATATTTGTGAGCTTTTGAAGGTTTCTCAACCCCATCAATCAAAGTGCCTTCCACTTCACTCTGAAATACTTCCCTAAAACATGATACTTTAAGAATTATCTTTAAAATAGTTTTGAATTCAAGAAAAAAATTTTTTTAAATATGCAGAGACCCATCAGTGTCCCCAGTATTTATAACCTCATTTTTTCTTTCTGCATTTTGTTTCATTTTTAAATCTCACTTTCTTGAATGAGAGTTTTTGATTTATAGGATGTGGTTACTGCATTGAAATATGTAATACACAAGGAAGTAGTTTTTTTAAATTGCCTTTATGTTCATGCTATAATAATGCAAAAACTGAGAGGCAATTTAGGGTGAGATAAAGCAGGAGCAGTAAACTGAGGTAGATTATGGAGAGTTTTTAAATCCACTTCAGATTTTAGTCCTTATTGATAGCATCGTGATACTAGTGAAGGAGGTTACACAAAAGAGTGTTATACTCAGATTTGCATTCTTTCACGATCTCTCTGGATCCAGTTGGGAAAATGGATTACATGATGCTAAGGATAAGTATGTCCAGATATAGGAAGGTATAGCCACAGATGTTGGGAAGAAAACAGTCACTTTGACTAGGTTGTGATGATAACAAAGATAAATGGACATATTTGAAAGGTATTTAGGAAGTCAACTGAACAGGACTTTGGAAGGGATTAGATAAGTATGAGGAGAAATAGAGAAAAGTTGAGGATAGTAGTAATATTGTACATTAGCATGGGAAATGCTATTTACAAAACATTGGATTTATTTCACTTGGTCACTAAGGAAGAAATGATAATTAATTTTACTCTCAGTTTTACAAAAGAAAAAAGAAATTCAGATAAGCTAACAGATCACAACAGGTCTTAAGCAGCTGTTAATATTTGGAGCTTGTATTTGAGCTCAAGAATTCTGTATTTCTTTTTTCAAGTTCAGGATACTTGGTTTTGGAAATTCACAAATCTGACCTTTTATGAGCAGCTAGTCCCTGAAAAGGTCCTTGGATCAAAACTTAGTACTAATTTATCTACTCACTTTTAAATTCTAATCTCTCTGGGCAATAAGCCCAATTGATTTGGTACAAACTTCAAAGCAAAGAAAATCAAGGTCACAAGCCACACAACATTCAAAAATAGGAAGGAAGAGAAAAACAAAGAAGAAAAAGAACTTTTCTGCCCCACAATCTACTCTTAAGAGGAATCACAGCTGTTCATGGTTAGTTATATCACCAAAATTTGTGCAATGATACCAATAGAAGTTAACTCATCTCTAAGACAGTAAGTTCAAGTGACAATTACCTGAAGCTTTAGTCTCAGATATAGGGGCTGTTGAATTTCTTATAAAGAATTTACTAGTATCAGAATGGTAAACAAACATGATTGAAACTGAGAATTGATATAAAAACAAAATGATTCACCAAAAGTGAGCTTGATAAAATTCACGTGGGAAGTTCTTTCTCTCTGAACATATGGTCACAAATGTGTCTATAATGTCCTATATGGAGTGCTAGAGATAAATAAATTTTAATTTATGATCAGGCAAAGGGAAGGAGTTTCCAGGAATGATTTTAGCAATTCTGGAAATTTTTCCATCAACTTCTGCTAAAACTATAAACTTATGACTCAATCTAAGAAATGAAATATTGCTAATAGAGTCTATGTTATCAGTAAATACTCTTTGATCCATCTCCCACCACATACAAGTGCCATTATCTTAAATTTTGTTTTTCATTCTTTTACTTTCTTCACACTTTTACCACATTATGTATGGATTTCTAAGCAGCATACTGTTTTACCTTTGGGGTTTTTTTCTGAGTTATATTGAAAATTCTATCATAATATATAGCCTTCTGTGATCTATTTCTTTAAATTCAGAGTTTTATTCAAAATATTTCAAAACAGATATTAACACAGTTGTACCCTATGACTTTGGCACTGAAAATCCACCAACCTAAAAGAATAAGACAACTCAGTGAATTAAGATTATGCCTAGAAACAGCTCTCTCCCAGCCAGAGATAAATCTATCCCTTGTATTTCATTTAACCATAGGCCCTCACATGCTCACCCCACATCACTAAAACTCCTGGGTTCATAAAGAATTCAAATTGGTGTTTGTTAGTGTTGGGGTCAGTCTTAAGGGAAACAATTTTTGACAGTGTCTGTAACTAAGGAGAGAGGAAGCAGAAGTGGTTGGCTTTTCAAAGGACTACTGGGAGCTATCCCTGGTGCTGCCTCTGAGGAAACCTCTCTAACACTGATTTTGAGTAGAATTTTACCACTGAGCTGAACTACTTTAAACCTCACTGGTTGAACTAATGAATCTGATTTCAGTTCTTCAAGAAATTTGCTGTATGCTGAGTTTTGTATCTTTACCATACTTTCTCTTTTGTTGTTTTTGCACCATACTCTTCTTTAAGCATCACCAATACCACAATGGTTTTATCTCAAATGCACAAAATCATCAGGCACTGGCTTATTATATATATCAGACAAACCTGTATGACAATATTATCATTTCATTTTACAGAACATGAAGCAAGCCTAAGAGAAGCTAAACCAAAGTTACACTTCTAATAGATGCAGAACTTGACAGTAAATTTGCTTAATTCCAGATCTATACCAACTTTCCTACTTCTTCAAATGTAAACTACCTGAACTACACTACTGTGATAGTTAGCTGTGGTGTCGATGTGAAAAAGAAATACTTAGCTGATTGGTTTATCACAATTCTGGGTGTGTCTGGATGACTGACTTTGTAAAGAGAGAAGATCCACCTTTGGTGTGGATGGCACCAACTAATAGGCTTGTAGCCTGGCTGGAATAAACAGGAAAAAAAAAAAAAAAAAGAGAAAGTCTTACCTTTGTTTCTTCAGAGGAGCTCCAGTCTTTACCAACACCTTTAGACTTTCATCTTCTTGCTTCCAGTGCAGACTCTTCAGCTTGCCAATAGACTCTCATTGGACTTTACAGTGAGCTCCAGGCCTTCAAATATGGCTGGGTCTTCCACCTCTCCAGAGTGCAGATGGTCCTTTTCCATTCTGCCACCCCTGCCTCTACAAGTGGCCATTGTAAGTCTACCTTGTAAATCCTCTGTATATCATACATATAATATATTTTATTAAGTCTATTCCTGTAGTGATCCCGAACTGACACAACTACTTTCTAGAATCCCCGAAATACTCACTATTTAATAAAATAAAATCTTACTCTGAATTGTAACATGACACCATTTAAAGATACCTTACTTGAAACAATGACTAACACTTACCAAGTACTCTACATGTTCCAGGAACTGATCTAAGCATTTACATGAAGTCCTCACAACTTTATGAAATGTGATTTTATAGCTTCTCTTCTTTCATAGATCAAAAAATTCAAGCACAGAGAGCGAGTGTTGTCAGAAGCAAAGATTTAAACCTAAATATTTGATTCAAGATCCTATATTCTAAAATAATATACTACTTTGTTTCATTATCTTTAAGCATTATCTTTGATTGGTATGTTTCATGCATAATCCTTCACAAATGTTTTTAATTTTTAAAAATAACAGATTCATGTTTTCACTATTATGTTGCACTTTAAATTAGAAAGTAAAATATGATGATGAGATTTCCTAATGGTTTTTAAACTAAATTACTGTTAAATAAAAGATTTTAATATTTTCACAGGCCAAATGGTAAAACATTCCAATATTTGTTTATTAAAGAGTAGAAATATTATAGAAATCAGATTTGAATGCCCATTAAAAATACATATAGCAAATGATATCGTAGTTGAAGATAACTTACATACTCCCTGATAGTTGTCTATGTATTTAAAATTTTTATTTTCTTTTTTAATGACTTCAAAGTAAATTAGGAAATGTCAGTCTTTTAAAATCAATTCAAATAGAATGTCAAACAAGCAGGTTTCATTCAGGGCACTGGGAGCCTGTTCAGTTGTTTCCTCTCACCCTCACTCTTTAAAATCCTCAATCACTGCCATTTCTGGTCTCAGATTTCACAATACTTTACAGGCAGTTGAATGAAAGGGCAGGAGCTTCCTCTGAAACTCCAGTTATTTCAGCTCTAAAATCAGCTGAAAAGGATGCTCTCCCTAGAGACACGAATGCATTCTCTCCATCATGAACCCACAATCCCCTCAGGTTGTGACCAGGGAGGAGTTTAGCACTTGAACCTGGAAAAAGCTATTTTTTTTAATCAAAGCGTACCAATCTTGTTCCATATGGCCTGTGGCACAATTTATTTAAAACAGTATGGTGCATCAGAGAAAGTAAACAACAATAATAATAATACAGATACAGCAATTTGCCCATAAATAATACAGGAAGCCACATTGGCCCCAGCACCTTCATGAAACGGGACTCCAACATATGTATTTCTTATACAGCTTTATGCATGACTTCATTTCTATAGTTTTCACTTCACTGCTCTGTTGTGTCACTCTACCACAAAAACTATACATCATAAGAACTGAAATTTGTTTGCAGTCCCCTTTCTTGAAGAAAAAATGAGCAGTATTGTTTAGAAGAATGAGCATTAATCCACAAGTCTGAAAGGTAGAACCTGAATCCCAGCCCTGCCACTTTCTGGCTCCCAGATGTTGGTTGAGTTGCATATCCCCTCTGAAATTCAGTTTTCAGATGATTGGGATAGGTTTGTTTACCTCCTAGAGTTCGTGTAGTGACTAAATAAGCTAATGCATGAGAAATTTGTTTGAAAAAATACTGTGCTACACAGGATTCTGTTTGGAAGTGAGAAACTCAGCACTTCACATAAATGTACATACTTTTAAATTTTTAGTTTCCAGTTTAGAAGTTTTCACTTCTCCTGAATTTACTTACCTAATTAGACTCATTACTGGCTGACATTTTTTTTTGTGGTTTCTTGCTATTTAAAGTACCATGTTTATCTGAAAATTCTTCAGATTCCTAGAATTTCCTTAGATTTTTATTTTAGAGACTGAAAAAAAGCTTAATGACTTCATTTTTCTTCAAAGAATTGTAATTTCACTTTTAAATACTCTGAAATTTTTAATGTCAAAAAATTAGCAAAATTAAAATGGAAAAGAATATTAACTTATATTGGTAGTGTTTAATTACATTATATCCCATCTGTTTGAATTTAAATGTCTATCTAATTTAGAAAATCATTATCTAACCTGTTCTATTTGACCAGTAATTTTGGCTTTAAATATTTTCGACTTTGTGCATTTTCTGGTAAGCTTTGTGATCTAGGCCCATGTAATTGTGTTAACCTTATTGAAGTCATAGTACATCTTTGAAATTTTTAAAAAGGGCATTTAATTCTTTTAGGACTTATTTTTTCAATATATTTTTCTATAACTTCAGGGCTATACAAAAGCATACAAAATCTGTACAGAATGTTAAGAACTTAAGTATTTTCTCAGCTCACAGAATCCACATGCCACATTATAGTTGTAAATTAAGGTCTAGCGTGGAGCAGAAACCAGCCTTCCATATCACAGTTTTCCTCCCTGAGTGAGGCAAGAGTCAGCCAGTAAATATATGTGGTCAACCTCAGATTTGCCTCACTGGGAGTTCACATGTATTTTTAACTGCCTTCAATTGTTAATGTATTCCTCAAATGAGATGCATCACCTTGAAGAATGACTTTTTGCCCTCTGGGAATAGGCCAAACAAGTATTTCATTCGCTATGATAATCAGTTCTACCTTCAGCAACATATAAACCCAAATTTAATAGGCGCTGGTGATTAGGTTTTAAGTCAGAGAGGCATCACTGTCTGCTGTGAAAAATAATAAGAAAAAATACAAATTATAACGAATTTGCCTTCAGGAGGCCTTGTTAGACATAATGGGATCATAACTATTGCAGGAGATGGTGAATAAATGTTTTTCCTTCTCATTATAGACATTTCTGAGTCACCAATTTTCAGTGATAAGAAAGATTGCCTTTAACTTGTGCTAAAGATATCTTAAGTCATTTGTTTTGTCCACTTAGTTTATAAGTCTTGAAGGAAAAAAAGGACCACTTACCATAAAACACTTATTTAAATCTTTTAAAATGCTTAAAACCACATAGAACCATTCAAAGCTATAGATAAATATAATTTTATCCAAATCTTCCTCTCTCAAAATTATCTAAGGCTTTTCTCCATCTTAAACTTGCATAGAAATAAGAAACGATTGTTCAGAACGTTATGGAAAATAACAAATCAACCCTTAAATCAGCAGCTTAGGTTGTAGACAGTAAATGATACAGTGGTTCCACTTTCTTGGAACTGAGTAGCAGAAGAAAATGAAGAAAGATACTACTGACAGGGCAAGGATGATGGGAGCAGGCTCGCATTATGAATGATATGTTAAGTGATTGGCTCCGATGGAATCATGGGATTGCTGCTGCCTTCTGCAGAAGCTGATTTTCATTCTCATTGTTCACCTCATAAGCCTCCAACATATGGAGGGGGCAGGAGAAGCCATGTGTACATGTATTCCCTATAAATACATATATTTAGAAATATTCTGAATATTTCTCCCAGCTACACAGAGTGGTAGGGAAAAATACCTAATGCCAAATATATATCTTGTCAGCTAAATTTATTAGTTTTAATATTCATGTGTGCTCTCTCCCCTCTTCCCTGTGAAGTGAAGTGCCATATTCTTCTTTATTTAATAATCCCAGGGATATATATTCCTAACTCTAAAATAAGTGAAATAATAATTCAATTCTCTATTATAATATATTGAAGATAATAACAAAGATGTGTCATAGGCTGTTTTGATGTGCTTAGAGATCCATTCTATATATTTCTTTCTTCAAACCAGTAGACACTACTTGACTCATTTGGTTGGCCTGGTGTGTGTGTGTGTGTGTGTGTGTGTGTGTGTGTGTGTGTGTGTGTGCATTGGCAGAGTGAAGGGAAGTGGCGGATGGACCAGTAGTCAAAGGAAATGATTGTTACATGATGCAATATATTAGAAACACATGAATAAAATTAAGCATAATACTGGTGTCAAAGTGTTCATTTGTTAAGATTTTCTTTAAACTAATTTTCATCCCTACATAAAAGTGATTAACAGAGAGAGAAAATGTATTTAGATACTAATTATTTTGTGCACCAATGCTTAAATTTATAGCATGACTAATGCTGTATCTTATTATTGTGAATTTCTCAGTATAAAATAATAATCAGTTTTTCAAGTAATTCATTTTATTTTCACATGTTTTAAATCCAAATTACTAGCCTTTGTATATAAGAATTTTTAGAAGGCAAATATGGTAAGCTTCACTAATCTAAAAAAAATCAGAGTAATTTAGGGCATGAACTTATAGTCTTACCAATTGCTGTTTAGATTTGGATAAATATATATGCATAACAATGCTAAATAGGGAAAGAAAAGTATTGATTATACTTAATGATAAATTCTTTTACCATATTTTTGGCAGCAAACCATGTTGTTTTAAATACTTATCTCAAAATGGGACATGACTAATTTTTGTAAGCAACAAATAAAAATATAAACCTAAAAACTAATTTGTACTTGAGTGTGGAGAAAATTCTACTTATTAAAATGCCCTGAAAATTTGGGTAGAAAGCAAGAACAGTGACATTTAAGGGAGATGAGAAACTGAGCAGTGGGGCAATCAGCAGACAACTATAATCACTGTCCCTTCTAAATTGATGATACAGTTATACACTTGTTAGTATTAGGAGACCTACAGATTCTATTTTCTAGGGCACAGCCTAGCAGGCATGTTCAGTGAATCCCCCTGTACCAATCAGCTCACCCCCTGAGGGGAAATGCCACGTGCATTCAAATCAAATGTTTTCCTATCAAGTTCTGAACTAATGGCTTTCCTAGGAGACCCAAGACTGCCACTCACCTACTACCTATTTAGACATGTTAAAACAGAATTTGTTGTTTATATGTATTTCATTGAAGTGAGTCTATTTTCTCATATTGGATTTGTATCCAAACCTCAGGTTGTCAATACTGCTTAGCTAAGGTTTCTGTGTGTTTTGTTTTTCTCTGCATGTAATCCAGAAAAATAGTACTGTTCATGCCAATTTCAACCTTTCTGTAAATGTGTAAGTAATGTATTAATTAATTGTGTAAAGGTACTAGTGCTAAGGTCAGGACCTAAAAATGCATTTCTTTTATTCAAAGCTGTTTTGTAATATTCAAAAATTATTATACTACAGCCATAGCTCAGCCTAAATTTTCATATGGAAAAATAAGGATTAAAAAAAGATGTCCATCTTCAATAAAAAGGTGAGAGTACCACTTTAATTTAATTATTTTCTGTGTGATTGAAAGTGTATCTGTTCTCCTTAGAGAAAAGCTTAGTGATATAAAGCCACAAACCTGACGAGCCTGTGATTTTCTTCTCAATGTAAAAATCACCCCCATACACATTCCTGTGCTTACAAGCTCTAAGTTAGTTACCTGTGTTTAAGACTAAATGTATGTATTAAACATTCTCCCAAAACAAGAACTGTTATGTTTGATATGCACTTCAAAAGCCTAAAAGGCCAAAGAAAACCCTTCCTTAATTATTGAAGAAGTGTCTGCAAAGGAAACATGAGCAAATAGCATTCATGCTTTCATCCCCAGTAACCTTTTATTGTCCTTTTCTTCAGATGGCCAAGTCAGTATATTTAATAAAGGCAGCAGCAACCATCAAAGAAGGCAGGGCTCTAATAAATGGTCCTGATTAAAGGCCCTGACAGGGTATGAACTTTGCATAAATTTTCTTATGGTGTCAGGCTAGGATACTGATTGAAAACTCATTAACATAATCACACATTTAGAGGAAATGCTGTAATGTATCAAAAACATTTCCCTTAGTGTAATAATTTTAAGAGCATTAAAATGCAAATGATAATAAGGAGCCATGTTTAGTGATGTTCTAAAAGCCTGATTATTCAAATATTTAGTATAAAGTATGGAATTGTATTCAGTAATGCATCTATATGAATTCAAAAATTTAATCTCTACATGGTCTCAAAACTCTTCATTGATCTTACCAACTATTTTTTCAATTCACAGACCACAAAATTACAGAATAACTGTTGGCTTGAATTTTATAGAGAAATAGTAAAAAATAATAATAATTTAAGCTTCTACATTTAAGAAAATAAATTCAAGCCTCTAGCATCATGTTCCTTCAATGCTTAAAAAGTTCTGAAAAAATAGTTAACATGTTTGTTTTGGGATGATTTTGCTTTGAAAATATGCTGAAGTATTTTGAGCATCCTTTTTCTTGCTTTTATTAGAGTGGGTATAAAGCAGTAGAGAACATGGCAGGTCACAGCAGTGCTGTCCCTTAATGCTAATTCTTAACAATAAAAGAAACACTGCCCTCCCCCACACAAATAGCCGTAATTATGTAAAGAATGACTGCTCCAGACTGATGACTTTCAATATGCTCAAGTCTAGCATACTGGTATAAGAGGCCAGAAAGGTCAACAGTAATTCATAACTGCTATAAAATTGTGTAGCATCCCAGGCCTTCTGCAGGATGCTGACATTATCATGAGTCTTCTGCTGGTTTGTATATGTAAATTTGTGATAGGAAGTGCACT
Source organism: Heterocephalus glaber (assembly GCF_053883595.1). Lineage (NCBI taxonomy): Eukaryota > Metazoa > Chordata > Mammalia > Rodentia > Bathyergidae > Heterocephalus > Heterocephalus glaber. The sequence goes on from NW_028258344.1 coordinate 20,733,476, forward strand.
GCTTTTACCGTATCACATGCAGAGCATCAATCAGGCAGTGGAATACATCAGAGTATTTTCATTATGCCTAGTTATTTACTGCATCAGAAGAAATTACCCTGGCAAGCCAAGCGGTCTTCTCTGGGTAGCATGATATGACCAACCAGGCTTCAGCTCAGGAGTCTTGTAAACATTACAGGATTAATCTCACAATCACAATCATCAATCTTTCCTAGTCTTGCCTGGGTGCAACTGTGGAGATTGGTAACCAAGCCATGTGGATTTAAATTTAACCCTGAACATCAAAAACTAGATGTCAGACCTAAACTGCATATTGCAAAACACCTGTGCTTTTTTTTTTTCTATTTGGGTTGAAGACAATAGATGGAAATATAAACGGAAAGACTTTAAAATCATATTTAATTTGTCAATTTCATTCTAGAAACATGTTTCAGAAATTAGAAGTTTTTTATTTTAGGCACTTTTATTTTTTAACATCATGGGAAGTGAGAGAACACTCACTCCCCACATAAACAGATTTTCTGTGTTGTAATGTGGACCGCATAGGCAGGTAGGCAGAGCTGAGGGATGAGGACCACCGGCTGGGGTTTGGGATCAACTTTAACCCTGAGGTTAAAGCCCCGGGGAATTACAGAGTTAGTCCCAAACAAAGGACCACTAAATGTGTCTTGCTAACTCATAAGATGACACTGGCATTGATTGCTGAGCCAAGTGTTTGCTTGCCTGCTTGCCAAAGGGAAAAGGCTGTCTCCCTTTTCTTTCCTTCCAGCAGAATGAGGGGGAGAAAACATGGGTAAGACAGACAGTCCAAATGAACATTCCATCATTTTAAGTTTAGTAACTGGATGGAACATAGCCTATTCTATTTAGATAATGCAAAAGATAATGTGCATTCATTTTTGAAAGTCAGGTGAAAACCATGATGATAATGATCATTTTTCCATAGTCAAGAAACAATAAATATATAATGAGCAGGCCATGGATAGACTGCCTGGCAGTTTAATTTCAACTGTGACCTTTTATTATTTTTTGTCCACAGCACTTTTTACTGAACACGTAGCATAGAGTTAATTCTTTCTTCCTTTCTCAATATCTCACAAGCTCCCATCTTTGAATTAAAAAATGTACCAACCATAAAAGTATGCCTTTCCCTTTTATCCAATAAGATTTTCAAATCTAGGCATTTATATTCATTCTATATACAAAATGTACACATTCCTCCTATATGCTTTAACCCTTTGTTGATTTACTCATCACTGTAGGTACTTACCTGCTCAAATTGTACAACTACAGTAAAAAAAATCTCATGTATATTCAGAATTCCATACGAGCTATTCATCTCTACTCAAGTGATGATTTCTGTATGACTTTCTTGCTCACACAAAGGTTAGCTTTAAAAAATACTGAAGAGCTTTATAAATATTTTTTCCAAATAAGTCATCTGACAATAAAAGAAAAATCTATCTAAAGGAGATTATAATGACCGAAAGTTTCAGTGTTCTTGTTCCCTTGTTTGTCTTGTTGTGTGGTCTTGTTTTATTTTTTCATTTTGTTGTCCTTCACAGTAATGAGATTTTTTCATAGTATACCCTCCTCTAGATAACCAGTTTTAAATTAGCTAAAATATTGATGCTGTACTTTTGCTTATAGCATTTTGGCTTTTCAACTCCTGAAGGTTTTGGCTTTTAAATATGGCACTCCAGGTACAAGGATATAACAAATATTTAGCTTTTCACAAAATAGGAAATAACACTCATGTTTTTGACACTTGCACCAGTATAGCTAAATAAAATTGCACTCTTAGTATTTCAGGGCATAATATAGTACATGAAAGTGATTGTTCTTTAAAATTAACATCTATGATGGACTGCTGTTGTTTGAAATAGTGAGGCTGGAGATAACAATTTGTTTGCATCACTATGGTGTAAGTTTGAGCAACTTACTATGCTACTTATTTTTTTTAAAATTTTATCCTACCTGATACTATGTTTTGCTAATGATTTGAAACAACAAATAGCTACTAGACATTCATGGTGGTGGAGATGGTAGGCCAGCAAAAAAAAAAAAAAAAAAAAAAAAAATTAGCATAGTGATCAAAGGTTTGGTGTGTCCAGAGTAATCCAATCACTTAAAAAAGGAAAGTAGGACAGTGGTTTCCTCATATGAGCAGCAAACTGAAAAAACCTTGGGCTTCAGAGTTAGGGACTTAATTCCCAGTGCTACTAATTCCCAGGAATACAACCTCAGACATATCCTTTGACTGTATTACCCTCAGTTCTAACAATTCTCTTTTGCTCTACATTTGCTCTACAAACATCAAGTGGACTCTTACATACTCTGCTAAATACAAAACACTGAGCTAAGAGAAAATATTAAAAAGGAGTGATCCTTGTCTTCAAATCATAAAAATGGCTAGTATGTGAGCCAGGCACTGTGTGTGTCCTTTGTGTACATTATTATGTTTAACCTTCATGAATTCACAAAGCTGTGAAAATTTATCCTGGGTGTATATGGAATGAGGGTGAATTTTAGAGAGGTTAGATAAGCTAGAGGGAGATGCAAGACCTGAGGAAAGATCCATTTGACACTAAAGCCCCTACTCCTGATACTGTAGGGCAATTTAACATAAAAAAATTAACATAAAATAAGAAAGGTATGTGACAGAATGTTGCATATATATGTATACACTGTTTTATATATAGACATACTGTAATGTACTGTACAAATGACTGTTTCCACTACTGTGAACATGAACGTTAACAGAGATTTTGCCTGAAATCACTTTCAGTCTTAATTATTACCACTGAAATAGTTTAAACCATACTGAATAAATGACAACCATAAACCAAAAAATTATATTTATACAAACAAAACACTTCCAGGAGTTCCTTACCACCACTTTTGAGTCAGTTCTACATGGCTCCTTAGTGAATATTAAACAAATAAAAACCCAAGTAAGACATTTTCTACCTATGAAAATCTCCAGAATGCACAAGTCTACTTTTTCTATTAGGCCTGCTACATCTTTAGTAATTCCTTAAGCACTATTTTTTTAAAGTTTTCTGGCAATTAAGTGGGAATAATGATGTTAATATAGCACTTTCAGACCTTATAAATATAAAATGTTTTTCATCCAACAGAATCTCTGTTAATATTGATGACATTGAACACAGAGTTTTGCTTTTATACATATTTTTATGTTTTTATCCCATATTCATATGTATAGCACAAATGTATGAGGTTAAATAAACAAAATGAAAACAAATAAACCATCCATTTCTCATTGCTTCCTAACTTATACCACTTTTATCATTGCATTTGTGTGAAACTTTATAAAACAGTGTGATTTTATAAACAAAACAACAGAGTTGGAATAAAATTTAAAAAGGATTGTCTCTATTGTTAAGCCAACCACAAGTTTATAGTTCAATTTGAGTAATATTTTTTCAATATTTGATTTCTCATATTTTTAAGTTTGTAAATTTCTCACATTTAATTAGTAAACAAAACACCAAAAATTCCTAATATGTGAAAAAACATTAAAGAAATAAATATTTAATATAGATATTAATAATAAACTATTTAAAATAAATAAAAAACAGTGGTTTTGTTCTTGTTATTTGATATTTGAAGACACGAGAAATAATTTAATTATTTGGGTCTTGGTTAAAATTTTATTATAGATTTACAGAAGAATAGTTAACAGAAATCTCACTTCTAGCACATTTCTTTGTGAAATTAAGAGAAAATATTATTTTATTAAAAAAAAAACATTGACTTTAAAAGATTGAGAGAAACTGAACAGGTACTAAAATCCTAAAGGGTTATCTCAAATTTTTAAATTTTAGGTTTATCTCCAAATAAGCTGCCTTTTTATATTTTTAGGATACATTATTCCAATTAACATAATTGAAACTTCTGTTTCTTCCAAATGTTTCCAAATGACTAAAATTCTGTCATACAAAATTTAATAATGATGCCTGTTGTGGCTATGCATGTTTATAGTTATGTTTATAATTATATATTTAATTATATTTAATAACTATGTTATGGTTTTCAGGTAAGCTCTAAAAGAATTTTCCATTGTGTAAAAAAGTACGACCTTAAGTATAAGATGTGTATCAGTCTATATTGCAATAATATGTGTTATTAAAGTTTTAAAGTTATTAAAGTTTTAACTCTACATAGGCAGCATGAACCTGTGAGACTGATCTCTGTGTGGACTTTTAAAAATATGTGATCAATAAGAGTATAGTAAAAATTGAAAGTTTCTTCATATAATGACAAGATATTTATAAATGTCATCATTTAACTGAAAAGCTCCAATTTCCTTTATTTTTCAAAAGTTGTCATCAGAAAATTTGCAGATTTTCTCTCTATTGATTGATTATAACCCCAGATGCTTGTAAACACTAACATTCTTAAACCTTGATAGCTACAATAAGGCAGACTTAAATTGTGGAGTTGTTCATAGAAAAAAACAAAAAAAACTAAAATAATATTTTTAAAGAAGACTACTTTGGGAATTAAAGATATTCCATTTTATGGTACTATTTTCTCTTTCAAACAATACTGACACTATAGATGTGTTAGAATGAAATGGCAGCGCTTTTCAAAGTCTACATTACTTTATTTTAATGTCAAATATCCACAGATATACTTCTTCTAACAAACTTAGAGAGACCTTTATAGGTATACCTAGGACAAACTGGATTATGATTTGAGCTGATAGTAATAGCAATATTTTCAACAGGCATATGGTTACTGCTCAATTCATTTTTGGACATGAAAAATTTTGTCAGATTATAGATTTCTTTATTTAGGTAATATCAAAAATGCAATAATGTGAAATAGGAAGAAAAGGGGCAGAGGGGAACGGGAAGTGGGAGGGGTAGGAGAAAGGAAAGAAGGGAATGTAATTAATATGAGAAATGAAAAAATGGAAACAGAGTCTTTATAAATAGGGAGGGGTGGAGGGGTTGAAGGGAGGGCAGGGGAATGGGGAAAAAATAAGAACCAAGAAAGATTATGTAAAGATGCAAATTTCCAATGATGAATGCCATTATATTGTATACCTAAAATGTATCAATACAATTAATTTTTAAAAATTGCAATAATATCTTCTGCAAATGGCATTATGCAGTTGTGTAGAGTGATAGCTGAATTATAATGGATAAGTAAAAGTATTTAAAATTTAATTATAATCACTACAACCATATATGGATAACTGTACTAAAGGATACTCTAGCACTCAAATATTTTAAAGACAAATGCTGCAGTGTAATTAATTTGTAATAACCTGGCACTTTGTCTATAGGGTGTTATTGCATAGTGAAAATGTTTGTTTTATTTAGTTTCTATATGCTTCCAAAATTAAACACACACACACACACACACACATATACACACACACAGGCACCTATGTCAATAAACATGATTCATTAATATTAAATATAAGCTACTAAATTTGCATGTATTAGTTTAACAGTCTGTCTTAAAGAAACTGAAATGTTAAGCATAGCTAAAGCCTACCAGGTGAAATTTATGAAAATGTACAGATTACCTAAAATGCTAGGAGTTAATTTTAGTCTGCTTTCCCTAGCATGTCAGCTTGATTAAATTTGGAGTTCGGAGATGAATTGGCCCAAATTCATTAGTGCTCCCAGGGTGCAGATGTTGGTCAAGGTCAAGCGAAGCACATTGACTGTAATGTTAGTGAGGAGGGGTGGGGGAAGGATTCCAAAGAAGGTAGACTCTTAAAAGGTCTGGGGTTGCAGCAAGAAACTTTGATACTTTTTAACTTAATAAATCTTGACAGCCTAATCATGGCTAAGCCTTTGCAGTGTTATTGGTACAGATGGCAAAGCTAGACATATTTAAAGAGATCTCAGCATCGAGTAGTAAGAGAGCACTGAATCCAATTGCAGCACTGGGCTCTAGGAGAAAGTGAGAGAGAGAGAGAAAAAAAAGGATAAAAAGCTACCCAGCATTTCCATCTCCTGACATCTCCAACAGCCTCAGATACAAAATATGATAAGGCTCCTGCTGAGCTAATAAGCCCAACAAATGTCTGTGTCCGTGAAGTAGATGAAGTGGGATCAAGCAGAGGGGGCTGCTGCATGAAAATAAGCCAGCGCCCAGGGTATAATGGCACTAGAGAAAGCTACAAGGTCAGGCTGATGACAGACACCGGTTAAGTAGAGACCCCATCAGTAACAAAGGGTTGCCTCTTGGATCCAAGACATGACCATTAAAATAAAATGAACTATCTATTTAAAGGAAGGAAGAAAAGTAGAAACAAAAGTGCTCTATAAGGATTTCAGTTTTAGCTGTTTCTCATATATGGTAGCTGTATTATTTTGTTTGTCTATAGCAACCCATCTACAGCAGAAACTAGAGTTTGGGGCTGGGAGTGGAGAATTGCCAATGGATGTGCACTTCAAAATGCCGTTAAATTTTTTGGTTCTGCTCTGTGATTTTAGTGGCTTCACAACCTACACCAAGCGTTGTTTATGTAATCAAATAATGCATCAGGATGAGCACAGTCATGGCCACTTCCTCATGATCCATAAGTTTTCCAAGGGAGAACATTGGCAGATGAAACATACATTATCCTTCAACTTTTCCATTCCCATATCCTTTTAGATAGGAAATCTACTCATTCATTTTTATTGTACGTTAATATATTGTTCAGTAAAATAAAGAACTGATTAAAGTTGAAGTTATATGATTCAAAGGAGCATACCTGACACAGGTACCATAAAAGTTAGCTTAGGTACCTGGCTTTTGACAGGATATATTATCTAGGTTGATGAAAGTCCATTTTTCCAGACTATCCGGTTTTTAGATCTGAGCGTCCCAAGTCCTGCAAGTCCAAGATCTATTCAGTGACCTTTGTATTCCTATGGCTGAACAAGTATTCCTGAAGTTTTAAGGCTAGAACCAGTAGTATGGTGAATCAAGATGAGTCAACAGGGCAAAATCTATAGCAAAATAGAGTAACTAGTTCATAGCTAGACAAGCCCGAAGATTTGGGAGAAGAAACACTAGAGGCTAAATCATCCAGGTTGGTTGTCACTTTGATCTACACAGCATCTTGAAGCCATTACTGTACCTCTTATTTACAAACACACATACATGTGTGGGCATGCACACAAACACATGCACACACACACAAAAGTAGAAACAAATGAAATGATATCTATAAGCTATAGTTCTTTATTGCTCTTCCTGATGGTTCAAATGGTTTCTAATGATTCAAAACCAAGCCCAGAAAAGTCACTTAGTAGTCAATTCATTTGGCAGTCCAGTCCCCAGGCCAACAGAAACAATCACAGATTAGAAGCCAATGACTATTTTTTCACCCAGGTTTTTGCAAAAGAAAATCAGTGTGGTGTGCCGAAGTGATACTTAAGAATTAATAGTTATGAATGTCCCTTTTCAACTTTATGAATGTTTTTTGCAAAGTATTCATTTTTAATTTAAATAATAATTAGACTATGCTTGAAACTTCAAGAGCCCATCAAATTGCTACATTAATTCTTAACAGGTCATGTCAATTTTATAATATCTTTGAAGCCTTGCTAAAAAGGTGAAAACTGTTTAAACGTCATTTGAGGTGACTCTTTAATCATGTAGGAACACTGAAATTCTGACAATGGTGCCATGAAAGATAAGATTGGGTGCACAGCTACTGTTTTTAAGGCCATATTTAGTTTGAATTTCATATAATTTTAAATATAATGCTGGTGTTACTTTTGGAATCAAATTTTGGGGGATAGACATGAAATATCATAACATAGGTATGAAAGATATAACTTTTATGACTTTGAGAAAATTATGAAGATAAGTGACCAATGACCAAGAGTTGCTTACAATAGTTGCAGAGATTTTCCTCAAGCTATAATTAAATCCTCCAAAATATCTTTTGAAGGGTACTCAAGTGAAGTTAACCATTGTGTCCATATTTTTTTTCAATTTGGATTAGTACTTTAAAATTTTTGAATACCAATAAAACTGGTTTCTTATTACTTAAAAATCTTACTAAAATAAATACTAATCTTCAAAAGTAATGGCTGCCAAAAAAGGGACAGTTTCCAATTTTTCTCAATGAAACTTGTTTCAGGATTTCTGGGAAAGGGCCGCCTACATTTTTAGCCCAATGGTGTTTGGATCATCTGCCAGTTTCCTTCAGCTTCATTATTCTATGATTATGACATCATCCCTGGATTTTAGCCATGAAAGAAGGAACATGGAACCCTTACTTCTTTTTGACATTCTTTCTTCTCATTTAATTTATGCAAACATCATTTGTTTTAGGAGAATTAAAGAAGTAGAAACTTTTACCTGGAATGAAGGGCAGATCAGTGCTGACATTGGCACAAATAGTACAAAGAAAGATAAAGAAAGACTTTAATAATTCAAGTGTTTAATAAGTAGAAAGCACAATGCAGATAGTACTATTAGCTTAGTTCAAAGAGATGCTGTGAGTAAAAGTGATAAGCAAAGGCAATAACATTAGGATTTTATTTGCTACACAGATCAGGGACAATATATAGTATTTAGAGTATATTAAAAGTAAACAGAACTTTCTGCTATATTTTCCAGCTCCAAGTCTGTATTTATCTTATAATTCATATTTTTGCATGTTTGCTTATTTAAAAAAGTATTTTACTGACAATCTGAATATTATTAGCTTGAGTATTACAGATAAAAATAGAATGAAATGCTGTTTATTTCATTTTAAACAGTCTTATGTACAAGCTGTGTATAGTTTATTATTAATTTTATCAAGTTTATTAAGTTGAATTCTACAGGTTTAGAAACTCAGATGGCTCTCATAGGATAATTTCTATTAGAAAAGAGAAGAGAAATATATAATTAAATTTAGCTTGCAGAAAGTGCAAGAAATCTAGAAAGGGCATATGTAAAAAGAGTGTTCAGAAGCTTATGATCCGAAATGAAGAACAGGGTGAAATCCTAGCTCTGAAACTTATTGGTTCATCAGATTTAAATTCACAAAAATCCAGATTTTTCATCTAGAAAATGCTAATAGTATGACATATATTCTAGAAGCGTTTTTGAAATATAAAAAATATATCACATGTAATATGTCAGGCTCCTTTAAAGCAAGAACCGGTCATTTTGTCACTGTTTGCAGTGAGATGATGTGAAAAGCATAAGAGAGAAGCTGCTTGAATGAGCCAGTGTGAGGACAGAATTTCAGATATAGAAGATAAGATTGCAATTAGTGATCAGGAAAAGAAAAATTGCTTCAAAATTATAAGGGAACATGAGAAATCAATCCAACAGCTGCTAGATGATGCAAAAAAGAATAACATAAGACTGACTGGGCTCAATGAAGAAACAGGAGAGAGTGGAGATGACATAAAAAATCTCTTCACAGAAATAATGACAGAAAACTTCCCAAGCAGGAGAAAAGAGCTTGACACACAGATAAGTGAGGCATATAGGACTCCAAATAGCCTTGATCAAAAGAAATCTACACATAGGCATATAATTGTTAAGATTCCAGAAACACAACAGAAGAACAAAGTTCTCCAAGCAGTGAGAGAAAAGAAACAAATCACATACAAAGGAAAGCCCATCAGAATCACAGCAGACTTCTCAACACAAACCATCAAGGCAAGAAGAGCTTGGAGTGACATATTCCAAGTCCTAAAAGAAAACAGCCTCCAACCCAGATTGATGTACCCTGCAAAACTCTCTTTCAAAATGGATGGAGAAATAAGATACTTTCATGACAAAGAGCACCTTAGGAACTTTGTGAATACCAAACCAGCACTCCAAAGAATTTTACACAATATCCTAGGAACAGACATTGAGGATCACAACCCCAGGAAGCAAAGGAGAATGAACCCATCTGGCATGACAAGAAATTAAATGGAAAGGGGGAGAACCCAACAAAAAGCAAAAGTCATGGCAATGACAAGTCAATACATTTCAGTTATAACCATCAGTGTTAATGGTCTCAATTCACCAATCAAAAGAAATAGACTGGCAGAATGGGTCAAGAAGCAAAATCCAACAATATGCTGCATACAAGAAACACACTTAATTCAAAAGGAAACTCATAGACTGAAAGTTAAAGGGTGGAAAACAATACTGCATGCAACAGGAACCCCAAAAAAAGCAGGAGTAGCTATCCTCTTTGCAGATCAAGTAGATTTCAAACCAACACTAATTAAGAGAGATGAAGAAGGACATTACATCCTTGTAAAGGGAAGAATCCAAGAGGAAGAGATGACAATCATAAATATCTATGCACCAAACACTAGTGCACCCAACTATATAAACCAAATACTAACAGACATGAAAAGTCATATATGCACTAATACAATTGTAGTGGGGGACCTCAACACTCCACTGACACAAATAGATAGATCAACTAGACTAAAAATAAGTACTGAAATACTAGAACTCAATCAAACTCTTGAACAAATGAACTTAACAGATGTTTACAAGTCTTCCACCCCACAAAATCAGAATACACATTCTTCTCAGCTGCACATGGGTCATTCTCCAAAATAGGCCACATACTCACACATCGAACATGTTTAAGTAACTGCAATGGAATTGAAGTTATCCCCCGTATATTATCAGACCATAATGCGATGAAATTGGAGATCCATAGCAAAAGAAACTCAAAAAATTTCATAAACACGTGGAAATTGAACAACACACTTCTGAATAACCAATGGGTCACAGAGGAAATTCAAGAAGAAATCAGACAGTTCCTTCAATTAAATGACAATGACAATACAACATATCGGAATCTATGGGACACAATGAAAGCAGTCTTACAAGGGAAATTCATAGCAGTGAATATGCATATTAGGAAAACAGAACTAGCCCAATTAAACAACCTGATGCTGAACCTCATGCTTCTGCAAAAAGAAGGGCAAGACAACCCCAAAGCTCATACAAGGGAAGAAATTATAAAGATCAGAGGAGAAATCAATGCAACTGAGACTAAGAGAACGATACAAAAAATCAACGAAGCCAAGAGTTGGTTCTTTGAAAGAATCAACAAAATTGATAAATCTTTAGTCAACCTTGTCAGAAAAAGGAAAGAAAAGGCCCAAATCCATGCAATTAGGAATGAAAAGGGTAAAACTACAACAGACCCAGCAGAAATCCAGACAATCATCAATACCTACTTCCAGAACCTATATGCCAATAAGATGGACAACACAGAAGAAATGGACAGATTCCTAGATACATGTGAATTACCAAAGTTGAACGAAGAAGACCTAAAAATTCTGAACAACCCAGTATCAACCAATGAAATTGAAAATGTAATTAAAAACTTATCAACTTAGAAAAGTCCGGGCCCTGATGGCTTCACTGCTGAATTCTACAAGACATTTAGAGAGGAACTGCTGCCACTACTGTTTAAACTCTTCAATGAAATTGAAAGGGAAGCAATACTCCCAAATTCATTCCTGGAAGCAAGCATCACCTTGATCCCCAAAGCAGAGAAAGACCCAACTGAAAAAGAGAACTATAGGCCAATCTCACTAATGAACAGAGATGCAAAAATGCTTAATAAGATACTGGTAAACAGAATGCAGAAGATCATCAAGAAGATCATACACCCTGATCAAGTGGGATTCATCCCAGGGATGCAGGGATGGTTCAATATACAAAAATCAATTAATGTAATACACTATATCAATAGAGCCAAGGACAAAAACCATATGATTATCTCCATAGATGCAGAAAAAGCATTTGACAAAATCCAACATGCATTTATGATAAAAACCCTACAAAAAATTGGAAGAGATGGTCTCTACCTCAAACTGATAGAAGCCATCTATGATAAACCAATATCATACTAAAAGCCAGTATCATACTAAATGGTCAAAAACTGAAATCCTTCACACTCAAATCAGGAACAAGACAAGGATGTCCACTATCACCACTCTTGTTCAATATAGTACTGGAAACATTAGCCACGGCAATTAGACAAGAGAAAGAAATAAAAGGAATAAAGATAGGAAATGAAGAAGTCAAATTGTCATTATTTGCAGATGACATGATACTCTATATAGAAGACCCCAAGAACTCCACCAAAAGTCTTCTAGACTTAATAACCAAATTCAGTAAAGTAGCTGGTTACAAGGTCAACACACAAAAATCAATAGCTTTCCTCTACACAAATGACAGACTCACTGAGAGAGAAATAGGGCAAATAATTCCTTTCACAATAGCATCCAAAAAACTGAAATACCTAGGAATCATCCTAACAAAAGAAATCAAAGACCTCTTCTCTGAAAACTATGGCACTCTGAAAAGAGAGATTGAAGATGATATCAGAAAATGGACAGACATCCCCTCCTCCTGGGTAGGAAGGATTAATATAGTGAAAATGGCCATCCTTCCAAAACTGCTATATAGATTTAATGCAATTCCAATTGAGATCCCAGCAGCATACTTCATAGACCATGAGAAAACAATCCCAAAATTCATTTGGAATAAGAAGAGACCCAGAATAGCAAAAGCAATTCTAGGTAACAGAGACATGGCAGGGGGTATCACAATCCCCAACCTGCAACTCTACTACAAAGCTACTGTGATAAAAACAGCATGGTACTGGCAAAGAAACAGACTTGAGGACCAGTGGAATAGATTAGAAGATGCAGAAACAACGCCAGACACACTCAGGCATCTCATCTTTGACAAAGGAGCCAAACACCCTCACTGGAGGAAAGATAGCCTCTTTAATAAATGGTGCTGGAAAAATTGGGCTTCAACTTGCCAAAGATTAAAACTAGACCTATATCTCTCACCATGAACTAAACTAAAATCAATATGTATTAAAGATCTAAATATTAAAACAGAAACTCTGAACCAGTTGGAACAGAGGTTAGGTAGAACCCTTGAAGACATCGGTGTAGGAAAAGATTTTATGAACAAAACCTCAGTTGCCCATAAACTAGCACAAACAATCAACAAATGGGATCTCTTCTTATTAAAAAGCTTCTGCACAGCAAGAGAAACCACCAGCAGTGTGAAGAGACAACCCACAATGTGGGAAAAAACCTTCACCTGCTCTTCCTCAGACAAAGGTCTACTATCTCGAATCTATAAAGAACTTAAAAAGATCAGGTCTCCCAAATTTAAAGACCCAATCCAAAAATGGGCATCTGAAGTGAACAGACATTTCTCAGACAAAGAAGTAGAAATAGCAAATAAATACATGAAAAAATGTTCAACGTCACTGGTCATTCGAGAGATGCAAATGAAAACAACACTGAGATTCCACCTCACTCCAGAAAGAATGGCTGCTATCATGAAATCAACCAATAACCAATGCTGGCGGAGCTGTGGGGAAAGAGGAAGCCTGCTCCACTGCTGGTGGGAGTGTAGACTGGTGCAAGCACTGTGGAAATCAGTATGGAGATACCTCAAAAAACTAGGACTGGAAATCCCATTTGACCCTGCTATTCCACTGCTGGGGATCTTCCCCAAAGAATTAAAAGAATCATACCACAGTGATATATGTGCACCCATGTTCATAGCAGCACAGTTTGTAATAGCTAAAACTTGGAAACAGCCCAAATGCCCATCAACTGGAGACTGGATCAAGAAAATGTGGGTTTTTTTATAAAATGGAGTACTACTCAGCCATAAAAAATGAGAAATTAGAGACATTTATAGCTAAGTGGATGCACATTGAGGCAATACTCTTTAAGTGAAATAAATAGGACACAGATGTGTAAATACCTAATAGTTTCTCTGGTGTGAGAAACTGAAAGTGTAAATAAGGACTAAATGTATAATAGGTCATGTGAAATAGGAAGAAAAGGGGCAAAGGGGAACGAAGTGGGAGGGCTAAGGGAAAGGACAGAAGGGAATGGGATTAATATGAGAAAATGGAAAAATAATAACAAAATCTTTGTAAATAGGGAGGGCTGGAGGGGTTGAAGGGAGGGCTGGGCAAAGGTGAAAAGCAAGAACCAAGAGAGGCTATGTAAAGGTGCAAATTTCCAATGATGAATGTCATTATATTGTATACCTAAAATGTACCAATTATTAGAATGAATAATCGATAATGTAAAATAGGAAGAAAAGGTCCAAAGGGGTAGGAGTAGTGGGAGGCACGGGAAAGGAAAGAAGGGAAAGGAAAAGAATGATGAGAAATGGAAAAAACGGAAATAAAGTCTTTGTAAATAGGGAAGGGTGGAGGGCATGAAGGGAGGGCTAGGAATGGTGAAAAAATAAGAACCAAGATGCATTATATAAAGGTACAATTCCCAATGAGAAATGTAATTGTGTTGTATACCTACAATGTACCAATAAAAGAATTTAATACAAAAAAAAAAGAGAGAAGCTGCTTGAAATACATCTATTTCCATTTTACTCTCTAAATCAGCTCTTAAAATTTTGGATTAATGAATTCTTTAATTCCTCAGATTTTGTTATCATTCACAAATACTTGTATTTCTCAAAGTAGTAATATTTCCCTTAGGTATATTAAGCCCTTTTTTTCCCTTCCTATTTATCCCTGGCCTTCAATTCTGCCTCATTTCTTTTCCTCTGTCTCCTCTTCAATAGTATTTATTTCCTTCCCCCAGCTTGTATGTACATGTAGGATATAACTATACAATGCTTATGCTTTATTCTATATTCAATAAAATTACAATTTTCTACCAAAGATCAGATTTCAAGACTCAAAACATAATTCAATGATGACACACTTTTTAATAGCACATGTGGAGCTTCTGTTGGATTTCCTTTGGAGAATTTAGTTTGGCTAACACGAAATGTAGTATTAATTCATGGTCAAATCCTCATAGTTGGCTCATAACTCAATGACTCAGATCCCAATAATTCATTTCAAATCTCTTTGTTTCCCCAACCAGTAATTTTCCGAAATCATCTATCATCAATAGTCTTTGATAAATTTTACTAGAGAAGGAGATACATTTTTAAAAGACTTCTAAATTTAGGGATAATATTAGAATAAGACTATGTTATCCAAGAAATCTGTTCTCCAATGGACAGCATGACTGTTGATGTGCTAGCATAATACTCATAAGTTTTACATATACGTATTTTGACTACATGTCTAATGCATATGCATGGACATATTTATATCTCAATACACATGTACATGGAGAAAATAATTTTCTGTAAAGGTTAGGAAGTATAAACTTGATTGTCACATATTTTCATGTTATCAATCTGTTAACTAAAAATAGAGAAGTCCGTTTAGCTAAGGATGCCTATTTCCCTTTTGCTTTTTGAATATCGCCAGGCATAAGACCCAGTACTGTCACACTCATTTAGTGACTCAGGAAAGACATCTTTTCCTGGTCGTATAATTTAACCCTCCCCCAAGGAATTCACTCATCATTTCATCATTTGTTGTGCCAAAACTTCAAGAATACCTAGTGATGTTTGGCACTCTAAGTGAAGGAAATGAGATTATGAAAATATTTTCGGATATATCATAACCATGATTTCTTGAAGCCTTATTATGGATTTACACATTCATCTTGCTGTGAGTTTTCATGTTAACCAAAATTATTTAGCAGAAAACACAACATTCTTTTTTAACATTGAGCAATACTTACAAAACAAATACCAATCACAGACTATAAAATTCAGGTTTTCAAACTCATTATATACATAAGAATATTCTTCGTAGAGACCGAATAATCTCTCACATTTTTGAAATAGTTTTGAAATATATTATGACACAAATATTCTAGTTTGTCAAAATATGAAATATAAAAAACAAGATCAATTGTACAATGCTTTCATAAATTCAATATAAAATGCACTGTATTTACACAGAGCTTTCAGTAATCTTTAAAAGTTGCCTCTATTTTTCATCTTTTACATTTATCAATGTAATATATGAACACAATTAAAAATCAAGTTAAAAGCTCATAATGGAAAATAGTGATTCCTTATTGTTACTCTCTATTCATAGGACAAGACTTTGCTTATTTTTTATTTTAACTGCTTCTTTTGCTAATTATAATGAATTTTTAAATAATACGTTACTACTACCTGCTTCCTGATTTATTATTGTACTTATTATCCTCAAAACCCCCTTCCTTCTTATATTTTAAATAAGTAATCAGGATTTGAATTATAATTTTGTAAATATTATTTACTACTGATCCAAGTACTATACTATCATTATATCTCCTTCTTAGTATAATATCTTGCTATTTCTAGAATAAATAGATGATCTGCTGTTTGCAAACTCCAGTACATGTCACTTCCTTCTTGTGATGTAGAAAAATCTTCAGCCTTGAAATTAGTGAGCTAGCATTCAGCGGTAGTTGTGTTATTTCTTGGGCCCTTTAGTAGATTATTTAGATTGCTGAGCCTCAGTTATCATTTCTGAATAACAAATGTGCAAGTCAATAACTTCCTTGCTCACAATCTGTGAGAAATAAAAAGAAATAACATGTCCATTCATCCACGTCTAGCCCATCCACTTAGTTACTCACATCAAAACCATAAGGAGGGTGAGACTGGAACTATTAACACGGGAGATATTACCTTAGGGAAGAATTAAGGCCCAAGAATACCGAGGAGTTCATACAAAGTTGCCTAGCAGAGAAGGGCTCAAATCCAAACTTTCAAATTCAAAGTCAAGGGCTTGATTCAGCTGAATCACCAATATATTACTAGCAACAAATTTAATCCCTAAAATTAAAGTTTTCAAAATGTTTTTTCTTTGAATTAATTTTAATTTCTAGTGGAGCAATCTGAAATATCATTTTCTCTGTTTTCTAATCTCTGTGGGAAGACTCTGAAAGAGACAGTCAATGTAAAAAACAAATAAATAAAAGATCAACACAGAAAATTGCATATTATTATTACTTAAGGTTTCCAGAGAGACATAGACTGGCTGTTGGTTTTGTTACCATCTTCTATATATTTAAAGTCTCCCTTGTGGTTATGAAATTAAAGACATGACCATGCTGTTACCCTAGGTTTTGTACTTTTCATCTTTTTTTTTTGGTACTGGGGATCGAACTCGGGTCTTTGCTCCTACATAGCAGGTGGCAAAACCACTGAGCTAAATCCCCAGCCCCTGTACTTTTCATCTTATAAACAGTCATAAAACCAATACATTCCCAGGCTAGCTATCTTAAGTTCCAAAAAACTTTTACAGTCAATGGGAATACTAAAAGAGCATGTTATTTGTACAGTAGATAATAGAATTATTATTTTGGACATTTTAGATCTCATCTTTAATAATTATATATATACGGAATATCAAAACATTTACAAACTTTTAGTAATTATTTGGACTTTCTTATGCCATTGTGAGCATGTGATATGGAATACTCCCTTTTTTAAACTACTCACACGCTTATATAAAATTTAATAACTTTTGTGGCTTACTTTCTCCAAAACAATTTAGTTTCATTAACCAAGCAGTTTTCCTCCTGTTACATTTGTCTAAACTAGGATGAAGGAACTAATAAAGCACAGACCTGTCCAGGCATGCTGGGACATGCCTATAATTTGTAGGACTCTGGGAGGCTGAGGCAGGGGGATCTCAAGATAATTTAATAAACTGGCTAATTTATTTAAATTCATTATCACAAACCTCAACTGGATGTTCAGTTCTTCTCCATTGTATTCTCGAGGAGGCTAGCTTTTCTATTCGCCATTCAATGACCTGATCTTTTCCCAAACCTCACACAAATTCTTTCATTCTTTCAGACTGATGTATTTTTATTAGACAAAACAGAAAGTGCCTAGCTGACATCCAAAGCGGAAATCCAAGGATTGCTTGTACTCTTTATCTCTTCCTGAGTTGCATCTAACAGTATTAGGATTTTGATCTTGCAGTTATCACAACTTTCTCTGGTTCTATTGGATTCAGGTATTCATATAATCATGCTTTAGGATACTTCATTAAATATTAACACCACTCTGGACCCCACATCTCTGTCCAGCTACCATCCAATGTATTGTTGGTTCCTTTGCAGAAACTTCTAAAATTATAAGTGCAATTTCTCCATTTCTTTACTTTCTATTTTCCCTTCTATCTATTCTCACCTGCCTATGTAACTTACTGCTTCATGTGTCAAGATCTCCAATCACTTCTAAATTGCCAAATCTAATATCCTTTAGATTCTCATCCTATTCTTTCTGAAAAAGCTGTTCTTTTCCTAACTTAAAAACACTTCCCTTCCTTGACTTCCTTAATGACCTCTTTTTCATCATTCTTACTGGACACACTTTGGTGCCTTTTACCAGTTCTTTCTCTTACCAACCCCTAAACACTGAATTCCTACCAACTCAAGGCTAAATCCCCTCTAATACCCTTGTGTCTTCTGTCTGTTGTCCCTTCTGACTTGGTCTCCTTTATTCACATGGCTCAAAATACCATCCTGGTGCTTTTGGCTTTCATATCAATGTCTCTAACTCAGACTTTTCCTCTTGTAAATTCAATTGGTTTTCTTGTACCTTAACTGAAATATCTCATAGCCACCTTTAATTTAAGGTATATTATGAAGAAATTGACCAATAACAAAGGCTGGCAAGGCTGCAGGGAAAAATGAATGTGTCTTCATTGCTGGTGGGAGTGTAAACTGGTACAACCACTATGGAAATTAGTATGGAGATTCCTCAAAAAAAGTAAAAGTAGAAATTCCATTTCACCCTGCTACTCCCCTTCTAAATATCTTGCCCTGAAAATTAGAAAAATCATACCACAGTGGTGTACGCATAGTCATATTTATAGCAGCACAATTCATAATCACTAAATCTTGGAGGCAGCCTATATGTCTATTAACAGATGAATGAATAAAGAAATTGTGTAATTTATATACAATGGAGCACTACTTTGCCATAAAAAACATAAACTTGAATCATTTGTAGGAAAATGGATGCACCTTGAGACCGTACTGTTAAGCAAAGTAAATCAGACCAGACACACAATCTTAAGTATCACATGGTTTCTCTTATGTAAGAAACTCAATATGAAAATAAAGTGCAATATAAAAGGCAAACAGTATGAAAAAAAGAGTGAGAAAAAAGTTATTGTAAACCAGCTGGGACTATGTATCTAAGAGTGTATCTTGATAAAAGAGTGTATCTTTAGTATAACTATTTTATGTGTTTTATATTTATTTGGGCCTATTAACCTGGTTGTTAATCTGTATGTATAAAAATTTATAATATAAATGTATTACAACAATTTATAAGATAAATTAGCAAATCTCATGCTGACAAAAATGGTGGGGTTGGAGGGAAAGGGGAAAAATAAACAATTGAGATGTGTTGTGTACATGTACCAATTCCCTATAATGAATGTAATTATTAGGCACTGCAAAAATGCACAAATAAAAAAATTTTCAAATGTAAGATGAGAAGTACATATATCTTGACGCTTTTCTAAATCTTTTTCAACCCTATATTTGCTCAGACTAGAAATTTGTGGGTCTTAATTTTTTTTCTGTTCCTTTCTTTTTACTTTTCATGTATAATCCATTGGTAGATTTTGTTTACTCCACCTACAAATATATTTTGAATGGCCTCTTTCCTCTACCTCTGTTACTATATTAATTCAGGGTGCAGTGATGATTCATCTTCTTACTATCATAGCCCATCAGCCTCTTCCATCCTCAACTGTGTCATTGCTCAATTTTCTCTTCCTGTACCTCCACGTTCCACCCATACTGGCCTGTTACCTGTTTCTGACTACACGAGGCTCTTTGCTGCTGTAAGAACTTTGCATTTGTTATCAACTCTACATGAACAATTCTTCCTGTGACTCCATGTGGTTAGCTTCTTCTGTTTACTCCAATATTAGTTTAAATTCAACATGCTCCAAACAAAGAGGACTTCCTTGGCCATCTTATGGAAAATACTCCCTCCACATTGAGCTTTCTCTGAAAGTCCTCAATTTTCCTCTTTTTAGCATTTTAAAATGATTGTTTTTCATATGTTATAAATTATGGTTAACTTTTTGTCTCAGCAACTAGAATATAAGCTTCATGAAATAGGAAATATGCTTAACTTCTTTATCTTTTCATCTTTAGCACTAGCACAGTGCCTGCATATAATAAATGCTTAACAAACATTTGTTGAATGAATTTAATCTGCACATAATACTTCTAATCTCCACTAAACTACCTTGTTCCCCTTTATTTATAATAGTACAGGTTTTTTAATGCAAGATAACATATCTAAAATCATCAAATTTTATCCCATTTATTTAGTAAGTCAAAATACTAACAGTGTCCAAAAAAGGCATGGGCTACTTTTCCTAATATGTGGCCAGAATGTCATAATTCTCTATTTTCAATTTTTAACATATTTTTGAACTGAGAAGGCACAAGAAAAACAGCCTTTAAAACAAATCTGCCTATTTAAAAACTTACCTCAGATGTGTCAACATAAAGTTTAGACCCCTTAGCTTTTACACCGAGGTTCCTTCAGACACTTTGTCAGCTAGCTCATGTTGCCGTGGTGCATCCTTTTTGTGTCCTCAGAGGAGCTACCTTGTTCTTAATGAATGTGTATTAGGTGGTTGTCTTAATTATTTTTCTCCTTGCTGACACAAAATACCCCACACTGAAAGTTAAAGGGGGAAAGGTTTATTTGGCTTACAGTTCACAGAAGTTTCAGCCCATACATAGTTGGCTGGTTTCAAGGCAGCATGGCATGGCAGAGGGCCATCACAGTTCATGGCAGGCAGAAGATAGCAAAAGCAAGCAATTGCTCCACAAACCACCATAGCAGCTTCTGTTTGCCCCTTTTATACCCTACCTAGCCTACCAGGATTAGAGCACGTGCCAAACTAATCAGTGAACTAATTTAGTAATCACACACCCTTAATCCCATTGCCCTGAATCCTGGCTTTGGGGGGACATCTAGACACAAGCCATAACAGTGTTACTTGTCACAACTTTTTATGTTTGCAGTAAACCAATGGCATTTTACTAATCTTTTCGTATTTTTGCCAAAATGAACATCAAAGTAACTGTTCACTGGAATCTACCTTTCCGTTTCTCAAAACTCAGTCATTCAGTGGGAAAACTAAAGTTAGATCAGAGATAATTTCACACTGTAATCAGATAATAAATTTGGTATTAGCAATATTTTTTAGGGGGTATCATACTGAAAGTTCAGGTAACATAAGCAAAAATTAAAATGTGGGACCTGTATTAGACTAAAAAGCTGCACAGCAAAGGAAACAAGTAACAAAATGAAAAATCACCCTACAGGGTGGTAAAAGATAAAAGAAACTCATATAGTTCAATAGGAAAATAAATAATAAGTAAACCAATTTCAAAACTGGCAAAGAACTTAAATAGACATTTTTCCAAATAAGGTGTATAAAAGATCAAGAGGTATATGAAAAAGTTCTCAGCATCATTAAACATTAGGTAAATAATCATATTTAAATTTAGATATTATCTCACATAATAAAAAGATAAATGATAGGGCTAGGGATTTAGCTCAGTGGTGCCGCCACCTGCCTCGCAAGCACAAGGTCCTGAGTTCAATCCTCGGTACAAAAAACAACAACGAAAAAGATAAACAATAAAAGTTCTGACAAACGTATGGTGAAAAAGGAGCTTTCATATACTACTATGGGAATATGCATTAGTACAGTCCTCATAGAATACAATATACAAGTTTTTGCAAAAATAAGCTCAGTAGCATGGTGCCTGCCTCTCAAGTGCAAGGTCCTGAGTTCAATCCCTGGTACAAAAAAAAAAAAAAAATAGAACTGTCAAATCCCCAGCAATCCCTCAACTGGATTGAAATAAGCACCCAGAGGAAATAAATTATGCACCAAGTATCTCTGCTCCCATATTCAACACAGGCTTATTCACAGTAAGCAAAATATTGACCCACCTAAATATACTAAGATAAGTAAAGGAAAATATGTACTTATGATGGAATGATATTTTGTTTTAAAACAGGAGATCTTGTCATTGCAACAACATGGATGAACCAGGAGGGCATTATGCTAAGAGAAATAATCCAAACACTTAGAGAAAATTCTTGCTTGATCTCATTTATGGAAGTTTTTGAAACAGTTGAATATGTGGAGTCAGAGAATAGGATGGTAGTTACTAGAGCAGAGACTGGAGAGAATTAGGAAGATGTAGGCAAATAGTACAAAGTTGAAGTAAAACAGAATAAGTGAGTCTAAAAACTAAATATGGCATAATGAGTATAGTTAATAATATTATATTGCTAGTTAGAAATTTTCTAAGAAAGTATAGTTTAGGTGCATTTACCACAAAGGTAACTATGTGAGTTAATGGATATGTTGATTTGCTTGACTGTAATATGCACTGCAAACAGTGTATGTACATCAAAACATCATATTTTACAACTTAAATAGTTACAAAAAGTGACAAACTAATATAAAATGAAGAAACTGCTGAGATCACCTATGCAACATACAGCCTCAAATACCAGGTAGGTTAATAAATATTTAAGTGTAATTTTTGGAAAATTGCAGTCTTCCTTTGGAATTGAATTTAATTCTTAATAAACTTCTCAGTTAGAAACTCTACTTCATATCAAGTTCAACTTCCTCATGCTGAAACAAACTATAAATCCAATTTTACTTCTTTTTCCCCTGTCATAATACACTGCACAGTGGTTTAAATAAACTAAAGTATAGCTTAAATTTAAAGCAGCAGAATGATTCCAAATGACTAAATATTTCTGTGCTTCGTGTCTTGGTTAGGTCAGGCTGCTGCAACAGAGTACCATGAACTGGATGGCTTATACAACATTTACTTTTCACAGTTCTGCAGATTGGAAAGCCAAGATCAGGGCGCTAGCATGGTCAGATTATTGGTGTGAGTGTTCTTCCTAGTTTAGAAATAGCTGTCTTCTTGCCATCTCTCATATGAGGATTCCCTTTGACCTATTTATCTTTAAAGGGTCTAGCTCCAAATAGCATCACACTAGGATTAGAGCTTCAACACATAGATTTGGGGAACCGAATCTCTCAGTCCATTGCATTTAGCAAGTATTATTACTATTATTATTATTATTTACTATGTTATCTGGTTAAATAATCCCACTTGCTAACTTTTGTCATTACCTGTATTTTATTTCACCTTTGACTCAATCTTTCATCGTCAGTTCATCAGGAATCCCTGTTCACAGGAAGGCTAAACTAGAAATAAATTAATATTAGGACTTTTAAATCAAATTAAGAACTACCAATTATAAAACTCACAATTGTTACTATTCTTTCTAAGTCCTTACATCACAACAGTGAAGTAACAACTTTCTCCCTTTTCCAGCCAAGTGACAATTATTACTCTATAAACCAAAAGCACTGACCCTACACAGTTTTCTCTAACCTAGAACTACTTGAACAGCTTTGACGAAGTTGTGGAAACAAATGAGCTTTGAAGTCTCCCTTATGCATTATGTTGATAGTCTTAACACTTCTTTCAAACCATCTAGATATCTTACTGATAGGCACTATGGAAATACTTAGACATATTTGCCAGGTGTCATGGAAACATTCAAGAAATTACCAATAACTGTAGTGTCAGTGGCAAGAGAAAAAAAAACACTGTGGTTTTTAATAATAATGTTTTTAAAGGATCACATTACATGTATGAAAAACAGAATTGTGTCTACAAATGGATTCCAGAACTTAAGGGTTTATTAGACAGGATCATCCAAAAGCACATAGACATTAGTATTTATGTAGAGAACTGGTTATTTGCATTTGACACATCTTCTATAACGCATTGTGGATCATGGAACAATTTTTGTAACATTATTTGATTAAGATAATATAACCGGATGTAAGACAATTTTATTTTTAATAATAATTTAGTTAAACTAGGAGCATTAGCTGTTTACATTTAGGATCTATTGCTTGAGATGGATAACTGATGTAAGAAATATTTCAAATTTTAATTTTTGTATTTTCCTGTTTCCAGTTTCCATAATCAGAAAGGCCATAGTGAGAAAAAAAATTTTCAGACATTGTACAGTTTTCCCCACAGAGCTGTGCTACAGCCTAACGGAGAAAATGAAATGTCTGCTAATAAGATATCTGAGATTTTAGCACTTATTTTACAGCATACATATGTGTATGTGTGAGTATGCACATGTGTGTAAGATTGATGCACAAATCAGTAGTAGTTGGATGCATTTTGGAAAGAAAATTTATACTGGAGATTTGTTTTAGAGCTAATAATAAAACATGTGCACAGATAGTATTTAAACTTAGCTCTGCATTTGTTCTTTGTAGTACCTTTTCTTGATAGAAGGTTTGACAAAACTAAGTTAATAATTGTAATCAAGATACCTGAAGCTTGTATTACTGCTATGAAATATTTGGTAAGGCATAATATGTGGAATTCATTGTCAGCAATTGATCACTTTGTTGAAATAAGTAGTTTATTATTTTAAAGGCATTTTATCAATTAACAGATATCTGTTAGCTACTCATACTTATGCTACTCACTCAGTAATAAAATAAAACTGAGTGTATTACTACAGTGTTATTGACAAGCTCTCTCAGTTTTCTGGAGTTATGGTGATATAGATGCAGTAAGAGTAACCATTGTTTATTGAACAACTAATATGTGTCACCCATTTATCTCTATTTAATCCTTACAAAAATACTGTAAATAACAGTTGTATTCACATAAATTTTAGAGGAGGAAATTGAGTTTCTGAGGGTTTTGCTAATATGAATAAGTTGGCATAATAGTAAATTTCAGAGCCAGCATGTGGACACAGGTCATTTGGATAGTGAAGCCTGTATGCATAAGAATTGTGCCTAGCAGTCTTCTTTTAAAGGAGAATGAAGGACTCTTCTCCACCTTACTTTTGAAAGAAAGTCTTATATGCAGTACACTTTTATATCTTTAGTGCTAAGCAGAGAGACCAGCCCATAAGAGATGGTTCTAAGCAAATAACAGAGTGCTTGTGTGTAAAAAAATGAAGACACCAAGTACATGAACATCAAAAAATAGACTTTATTCCCCTTCTTGGTTCCTAAGGAGATGGTTTTGTGTCAGCATACATCAAAAGTGAGCCTCACTCTTCTTTTTTTCTACATTCTTCCTGCAAGTCAGGAAATTTAGGCTTATGTTCTTTGCAATGGCCAGTCTATTACTATGAATATTGAGATATGAACAGCACTAATCTGGATGATTTTCAGCTCTGTCATTCCATATACACAATAAACTTTTATAATCTGTGTAAGCAGTTGCTTAATTCTTGAAAACCCAAGGAGGACAACCTTATAACCTGCAAAAGGAATAATATCTGAAATTTTAAAAATGCATGTAAAACCATTTATAAGGTTAGGACTCAAAATCTTTACAGATTTCAATCAGTTGTCAAATTTGGAACTCAGAATGAGTTTTGCCTAAAAGAGCAAAGCTCTGGATGAAAAAATTCTCTGTATGAGTTAAACATCTTCCTTTTTGCCAGAAAGAAAAGATTACCAAAGACTTAGATCCACACTATTTGTTATTTACATAACTGCACAAATACAGTAACATCATGATCAAAATTGGGCAAAGTCCAGAGCTCATAGCTAAAGGAAAAGCAGTTATGTCAAAGCAATTTCTTGAATTAAATTTTAATTAATTCACTACACACTTGGTCTTGCTATCTGGATGTAAGACTTAAATGTTCCATCAAAAAGTGATGGAATACATTGTTTTAATTACTTTATAATGCTTTTTGGGAATTTTTCTGTAACAAGATGCTACTAAATTATCTCAAGTCTTCAACAACTCAGAAAAAATAAATGTTTATATCCTTATTTTACAGACAAAAAATTTTAACTCTGTAAAATGTTGCTTCCTTTTAGAATCACCTGGTCAAAATCAGGAATAATTCATCCCTATCTACAAAGTCCATGATTTTAAGAATTTTAACTAGATCTCAAAGGATTCTGGGTCTGAAAATATTATCAAAACTATTTCTTTTCATTTTGTTTTATTGCCGCTTGTGGGACAGATAAATAACTCTGTCACGCCAAATTTTGCAAAGGAATTTCTCAGTTACCACATACCCAACGCTATGATTTTAGCTAGGATTCAGGAAAATGTACCAAAAGGGGTAAAGCTACATTGTGAAAATTGAGAATAAATTTTTTATGGTGAGAGCAAAAGAAAGAATCCAAAAACAATAATGTAGACTTATATGCAAAGATTAGAAATTCTTACAGCAGCAGGGACAACGAGTGCTATGTGTTTAAGTGTATGTGTTCTTCCACAATTCACATATTGAAACTTAAACCCAAAATGATGTTATTGGAATATGGGGTGTTTAGGTCTTGAGCTTTCCACCTCTATGAGTGAGATTTTTGCCTGCTGGAAGGACTGGAGGAAACTTGCTAGACCTTCTGATCTCCCATCTTCTGCTACGTGAGGACAAAGAAACAAAGCGCCACTTTGGAAGCAGAATTTGCTAGTGCTTCTATGTTGGATTTCCCAGTTTCTAAAATACTAAGGAATAAATTTTTGGTCTCATAAACTATCCATCCTTGGGTATTTTGTTTTAGCAGCAGGAATGGGCTAAGAAAACCATAACAGAATCAAAAATGATAAATTAAGACTAGAAATAAGAACATTCAGACTGGTGCAATGATACACATCTGTAATTCCAGCATTCAGTGAGCAGAGGCAGAAACTCATACACACATATAAAAAGAACATTCAGTAGCACAATGTTGCAAAAGGTGCAAAGAAAGCAATGCATACAATGAAGAAATGTACTGGAAAATCAATAGTAATGTTTGTAAGAATTTCTAGAAAAGCTAGTGAAGCCTTCAGAGAAATATTATGGCACAGATACCCACTTATAATTTTCTAAGCTGCAATATTATAACAAATATAGGCCTTAGCTATTGATTTGTTATTTTCTGATTGGTATGGGAAGAAAATAAGGATAGCCAGCAAAATTAAATTGATACTTCCATAGTTTATTTGTACTCAAATACCATGCCTATTCATCCATGTTTATTAAATTTATTGGCCATAATAACTGCAGTTAGTAGAAGTATTAGGAAAATAAGTTATTAATAAACTCACTAAAACAATTCTTGATTAACAAAGGACTCTACAAATATCACCCCATTGCATTCTCACAACAAAACTTGAATGTTAGCCTCAATCTTTTTAACCTGTCATGCCAATAAATATCATTGAACTTCAAATCCTGTGTTCTATTTATAAACTTATCACCACTCAAAGATAGGTGTTTTACACCTGTTTCAGATCAGACCTAATTTGGGGTAGAAATTTCTTTTACTAGTATAGCTTCTTTACCTTGTTCCCTTACCACCAAATCAACAAAATGCCTTGGGCAACATTCAAGGATTATACAGTATTCTCTAAAGAGTCCATCCTAATATACATCAATGAGATAAAGGTCTCATGCTCAAGCCCACTGTAAATGCATTGATCTACAGTACAAGGTTTATTAGCACAGGACTTGTAGGCCTTGAATTGCAGTGCTTTGCTTTTGTGAGCCCACACTTCAGTTATGGAAGCCCTACCTCCACTGTAATCCACTGTTTGGAATCTTCCTTCATCGTTCCTGGCTTCCACCACTGCTATCTGCTGGCCTGTCCGGTTTCCTTGTGTTTCTCTTAGCAATCCCTCCACAGAACTCTATAACTGACTGTTGGATGGGCCAAGCCCTGTAACTGTTACCCTTGGGACACCATTCTTTTGCCTACCAGCCTGGACTCCTGGTGGCCATCAGTTTCTGAATTAGTTTCCTCAGCATGCAAGCTGATTTAAAATCAGGGATGAAAGGTAAGGTGAGAAGATAAATATGCAAGGTAGTTCTGAGAACCGAAATGTGGGGGAACTGAAGTAGACATGAACAGAGGCTTGGAATGAATATTTGGAAATACATTTTGCTCAGTATAACCTATTGATATTAATGGCACAGTTAGTTTGTTTCTTGATCTCATTTTTAATAGGTCATAATAGTAAATTTGGTCTTGCCAGCATCTAACTGTATGCAAACTTTTAATATGAAACAAATGTAGTTTTTATTTATGTTTTACTGGGGGGCATATGTTTTGTTCACAGAACATTTAAAAATAACAAAGAAATTTGTACTTTTTAAATTTATAAAAAACCTGAGGGACTGTTTTTACTTCATCCTAGTGAGTTTGTCCATGGTTGTCTTGTGAAAGAAAACACTTTTCTGTCTTTGTGAGAGCTGTCCTTTCCAGACAGTACACACTGTAGGGACATAGGAATGTGTAACTCTACTAGCAAAAGATTTATAGAATAGTTAATAAAAAATATTATAAACCAGTGCTTTAATGAAGACTGTAACCAAAAGTTGAGTCATTGTCTACCTGAATAGATTTCGTCATTTTTAACTGTTGTGCTAAATAATCATACCTACTATTGAACAATTATGACTAAGGACTAAAGTGGTCCATAAATTCATTTCTGAAATTTTTCACTGACTTACTAGCTTCTTCCACTCTCCGCTGAGATATTTCTATCCAGTGGTTTTGGTTTACTAGGCTCAAGAGTAAAACTGTGCTAGAGGTAGTCATTTGTCTGTTTTTCCACTTTCAACTTAGAAAAGCATGAGTTTTTCTATTAATCATCAAGAATACTGGTCAAGTCTCCAAATTGTATTTTTGGAGGCAATTTTTTTTTTTAGTTTCACTCACAATTGAATTTATTTCCATTTACTTCCCTTACCAGAGGTAAAATAAAATTGTTTTTCCCACGTAGAAATATATAGTTTTTAATATTTCTCACAAAAAGAACTTTGTAAGATTATCTTTTTATCAATAGTTAAATTGTTATATGTTTAATTGGACTCCAAGTTATACATTATAACTCCAAGAGTTATAGTCTGGCTTCCCAGAATTGCAATGGTGTTGAATTAATTTAAATGGATTCATAGGAACCAGATACAGAAGGCTGTCACCGTCATAATTTAGTTTTATGATTAGATCATGGAAAATATTGTAAAATTCTGAAGGCAGTTTTAACCCTTCTATTTTATAAGAGCTTTCATTCACTTTGTCTATCTCAAAAGATATGTTTTCAGAGAGATTTCTAATCCTGTAAAATTTGATAAAATAAATATTACAAGAGATTAGCACATTAAACACACACCCAATTTGTGATCTAAAAATTATGTAAGCACATACACCCTTGCAGACGCACAGAGACACACAAACACATGTACATATTAAGCTGCATTATAAGCATCAAATTGTAAAACAATGATATTTGGGATCTTTACTATGTGACTTGAGATCTTTGTGCTTCACATATTAAGCAACATGAATATTTTAAATAAAATACTATATCTAAATGTTATAGCTATTTTGCATAATTTTATAGTAAATAATTCTTGCATTTTAGGGACTGTGGTGGGGGAACTGGGGACTGAACCCAGGGCCTTTACACTAAGATTCATCCCAGTTGTTATTTTAATTTTTTTTATATTGAGATATGATCTCAAAAAATTACTAAGTCGCCAAGGTTGGGCTTGAACTTGCAATCCTCCTGTCTCACCCATCCATAGTGATAGCATTGCAGGTGTAAACTACCACACCAAGTTAATATTCTTTTTGAAAATAATTCTCCAGAGAAAAAGAAAAATATTTCTGAGCATGTGACTTCTGAGGAGGCAAAAACTATAATGATAATGAAGGAGTTCTTTTCAATTTTCAAACAAAAACAAGTTCATTAGGTCTATAAAGTGGCATTCACAAATAGAAATGACTTTGTTTATGGATATCATCAAATACCAAATAAAAGGTATATGGGATATTTTGGTACTAGTTCTTAAAATTACCTGTGAATCTATAAATATCTCAAAACCCAAATTTTTTTAAATTGTGTTATAAAATGATAGTATTGTTTTTGCTATCTGTATTTCTATGCTTCAACATGTAGTTTAATATATATATATATAATTTAAACTTGACAGTAAAATAGATCTTTCCTAATTTAATGATTACACTGGTATTTTTAAAATAATTGGTTTAAAGCAAATCATCATTAATTGTTAACTATAGCGAGTGGAGGTGTTCTTTGTGGCAATAGAGGGCTATTTTACAACATTTGTTAAATTAATTCATGATGGTAGATTTTTTTAACTGTAAGAAAATGGAGGGCAAAAAAACCTTTCTTTATATATATCAGTCACAAAAACTGGGTAAAGAAGAATGCAGCCCTTTTATTTGATGGGATGAGAAAGCTAATAATGTATGACAGTAAAAAGGCAGAGGCTTTTAACGGTTTTTTTAACCTTACAAAAAAGGTCAACTCTGATCTGGAAATGAGAACAGCCAACACATGGGCTAGAAGGGCAAAAAGCCAAGTGGAAAGTGAGAAGGAGCTGGTGCTGAGCGCACACTCAGGCTGGCTGGTTCCAGTCCCTGGCATCTACACCACTAGATTCTAAAAGCACAGGCTAGTTGTCGCTTGTTTAATTTGGTTTGTTTCACAGGGTGAGGAGAGGGACAAACAAAGAACCAACAAAATGACCAAGAAAAGAAGCTTAACTTGATTTAAACAGAGAGGAACAAAGAAAATTTCTGCAACCAGCATTTTAGTTTCCTTTTTGCTAAAGAAAATGTTAGTTTAATATTTCTGCTTCTATTTTACTCAGCAGTTAATGTATTTAGGTTATAAATGCATATAACAATGTTTATTGAATGTCTATTCTGCACCCACCACTGACATAGATGTGAAATTTTATAGATGTGAAGTAAAAAAGGAAAAGAAATTTACTTGGGACAAATTAATCCCTAAGTATTGTATTGGATTTGAATCCAGATCTACTGAATCCAAAGCTCTTGTTCTTTCCACAGTAGAAACCAATCTTAATCACTCTTACTTCTATAAACTGCTTTATCTACTGATACAATGTCAAATATACTTAAAATGAAAAATCAAGTTAACTTTTTTATTACAAAGCTAATAGCTTAGTTAAAAATATATTATTTCTTAGGGTTAGAGCCTCAGTGAAGACATCTAAATGAATCACGGTATTGATGATGGAAGCTATGCTATTTTGCAATTCATTGCAGGGGAAGGATTTCTATGCCTGCCATTTGCTAAATGGTGACCATAGACAAATTGCATAGCCTCTCTGAGCTTTAGCTTCATCATACAACAAAGGCAAATAATAGTTGTTCTCATATGACAGGATTATGATGAAAATTAAATGAGAAAATAAAGTAGTTGACATAGGATTCAACAAATAATGTATGGAATAAATAACCTATAGATTATTACTTTGAATATTAATATAAGTTGATAATATAATGTTGATCAAAAAAGTTTAATCTTCATTGGTTGGTTGTTGCAGGTTTGTGAATATTGCTGAGATATACTTTTTTTTAATTAACTACAAATCCTTTCTATAACTACAAGATCCTTAACCTGTACTATATATTTAGATTTCAAGTTGATAGAAGGAAGTTATTAGCTTTTAATCTAAGTGCATGACTTTTAGGCTATGACACCATTATTTGCTCACAGAAACACTTTTTATTGCAAATAAGCCTTCATACATGCTGTAAGCCCTGCACATTATAGCTCTTCTTCCCCTCACCAAAATCATGCTTTGCTACTCTTCCTGCATTCGCTATCTTTGAAAATTCCAACAGCTGTGAGATAACTGAAAAATAAAGTAGCATGTTGCCTTTCTTCTCACTGATATTTAATATTTCCACTTGTACACTCATGGTCTTTATTTAGAGTATTGGGCTCTTGGCTCTATACATTTAGACAACTATACTATATGTTATACCCACCCAGCCCAATCACCCTATGGTTTCAGAAAACTTTCTCCAAAAAGGTAAATTTGATTTTGCCAGAACCCCTCTGCTTAGGTCTTTTTTTTATCTTTATTGTTTTGAAGAGAAACCCAAATCCCATACAAAAGATCTTTCATGATTCTAAATCTGGTGATGCCTTTAGACCTCATCTTCTGACACCAAATGATTTACGATTTTTTACACTCTCTTTGCTGTCTCCTGCTGTTTCTTAAGCCAGATCTATCTACTTCATTTTTCCAACTATAACTTCAAAGCTCACGTTTATATATGCCTCCACCAGCAAGGCTTTCCCATTTCCCATATGTGAATTAGGCACACATCTTCAATACCTCCATTTATTCTTCTCATTACTTCTGCTCCTGAGTCTCTGTGAAATTATACATGGAGTAACAACTTAAAATTACATCAGAATATAACAATCTCCTCTCTTAAAACCTACAAGTGATTTCAAATCCCAAATAGACTAAATGCCAGAAGCTTGTATGGCCTCCAAAGCCCTATGGGAACTGAGCCCTGGTCCTCTTCCATCACTGAATTACTGTGCTTCAGACCACTGTCCATGAGCACTTCTGGTAAGTACACCTAGATCAACCCTGTACAAAAGTCTCTACTTTGCCATTTTCACTGCCCTGAGAATTCCCATTTAAATATTTGCGTGGTTAACACCTCCTCATCATTCAAATCCTGGTGTAAAAGTCACTTTTCTGGAAGGGCCTCTCTAAACATCTCCCTGGTACTGCTTGCTATTTTTATTCACTGTATTTTTCATAGCACTCATTACTATCTAGGCAGATTATTCTTTTGTATTTTCTTGTTTATTATTAGCCTGCCCACTAGAATATAAGATGTGTCTTTTTTGTTCAAACTGGATTCCAGTACCCAAGGAAGTGTTTGGTACAAAGAAGTTCATCTAATTCACAGTTTTATCCCTAAAGAGAAGTTAAATCATTTAATATGAAAACCAATCAAGATCTTTAACCATGTCAGATCTATTTATTATTTGTTTGTAGAACATATCCATAATAAACATTAAAGAATTGCAAATGACAAAAACCTGACCTAACATAGAAATTTAGTCAGTGAAAATAAACAATTTGCCAAATAAGCCTAAATTCAAAGATGTAGATAGGTGTTACAAAATTATAGCTGTTGTTTCTAATGTGCTCTTTTCTTCCTACTGTATGAACAGTTATGACTGAAAAACAGCTGCCTACCAGGAACTATATTATGCATCCCTCTTACAGTGCATCATGGTTATTTTGCATATTTCAAGACCAAATCAAGCAGAGGTCTATTTCCTCTCGCTGAACCACAGCTTTTAAAAAGCAGTTATGTCTCCTATAGTCTCTCTCTTGCTCTAGTAAGAAACAGGTGTGATGAGAACCTAAGTAACAGCAGAAACACTGAAGAAAGGAGCCTAGCCTCTTATTTACCACTTAGAGGACAGCACCTCAGTGGCCATTGCTGCATGAGATATGATATATTTGAAACATTTTTCATCATGCATCCATCTGTTGTAGAACTTTGGCCAATAGTGCTACATTTCATATGTTATGTTTCACAAGGTTTCCCAAGATTTCTTGAAAATTTCCTCTATCCAGCATATCTAGCTACATTGTACATACAACTCACCTGTTAGTCGCTTCATAGCCAATTCAGTATTCAGATCAACTATAGTTTGATCACAGTATTTGCACTGAAGTAAACTTTATTTTACTTAACAATGGCTCCACAGCATGAGAGTACTGGTGCTGGCAATCTGGTTGTACCAGTGAGAAGTTAAAAAGTGTCATTTTAAATGAAAAAGTGAA
Organism: Heterocephalus glaber; assembly: GCF_053883595.1. Classification (NCBI taxonomy): domain Eukaryota; kingdom Metazoa; phylum Chordata; class Mammalia; order Rodentia; family Bathyergidae; genus Heterocephalus; species Heterocephalus glaber. The sequence goes on from NW_028258344.1 coordinate 20,767,094, forward strand.
TGTTCTTAAGTTAATGAGGAGATAAAAATGTATTTTGAAATGGCTAAAAGCTAAAGTTAGAACAAATATTTTATTTGGGAAATTGTGAAGAAGGAAAAAGAAATGCATCTTTTATCTGTGAAATTATGAAGAAGGAAAAACAAATTTGTGCTAGTTGCTGTCACAACTAAATCTGGAAAAGTTATGGTCACAGTATGCAATAAGTGCTTGGGTAACATCAAAAAGGCATGAAATTTGTGGATAGAAGACATGAACAAAAATATGTTCCTATTAATGGCAATGTTTTGCACCATAAAGCATTGAGCTCATATGAAGATTTCAGCATGGGATCTTCTGAAATTAGTGACATCATTTACTGCACATAAGGAATGGCTACACAGATTCAGGAAAGGATGTAAACTAAAAGTAACAAAGGCACTGGAAATGCTCCAATCCTGAGATAGAATGCAGCTGTAAAGTCATTCACCTGATCAGAGAGGAATTACAACAGCAGCACGTTGGTGGTGAGTTGAAAAGAAAAGGAGAACAACTTCCAATTACAATGGTTTTTCAAACACTTCAGCATGAACACCTTCCATCTTCAAGGCTTCCTGCACCATCAGTATCATCATGACTTGATAATCCCGCACCACTTGAAATAGATGATCCTCCTTCTGACCCATTGATGGAAGGTCAATAGCACCTTGAAGCTCCATCACAGTGCCTATATCATTCTCTTTCCCTCATTTCATCGCATAGGCATTGTGTCATCTCACATCAGCACAGTAAAAATGGAAATAATGTCAAAGAAGATATTTTGAGAAAGAGCAAAAGTTATATTCACATAACTTTTATTATAACATTGCTAGAAATGTTTTATTTTATTAGTAGTTATTGCTGTTAATCTCTTATTATGCCTAATTTAGACATAAAAGTTTATAATAAATTAGTCTGTAGAGGGGAAACAGGTGCTAGCCACATTTTCAGGCATCTACTGTGGGTCTTTGAACACATGCCCCATGGATAAAAGGACTACTGTACCTAGCTGGGTAGGGGCTGGGACAGATGAGCAAAATGGTGGCAAATAAAATCATAAAAGGAAATTCAGACCACATAGGGATAGAATCTGTATACATTGCTAAGGAGTTTGCCCTTCACAATATGAGCAAAGGGAGTCACTAAATGTGTTCCTAGTTTCAGAAAAAAAATACAATAACTACAGTGACATTGTAGAGAATGAACTGGATGGAAAGCACAGAGAAATAAACCACTTAGGAGGTTGCTCACATCCTTCCCCTATTCAACAAGGGATCATTTCCTGAGTGCTTTCAAGGAACCAGGCCTAAAATGGGGAAAATGGAAATGGTAGGAACACAGAAATAATTGACTGGGGAAAACAGACATAAAAATATGGTCCTAACCTCAAGAAGCTCACCATCTATTGGACCTGGGGTGAGGAAAGGAAAGTAGAACTAACACAATTGGAATATGGTGTGGCATGTGCTTCAACATAACATTGATCAAAATAAGAAACCTAAGTAGGAGATAAAAGAGCAAATGTAAAACAGATTTGGAGAAAAAATATATATTCAGTTTGAGACTTACTACATGTGGAATACCTTACTAGTAGTATTTGGCATCATGGTCTGAAGGTTGGACGAATTTACTGATTTAGAAGTAAGATTTGAATGTTTTCAGTATTTAAGTGATTATTGAAGGTATGGATGTAGATGAGATCACCTTAAGCAATTACAAGTAAATTACAAGTAAATAAAAATGTGACCATTACAATCTTTTTAGGGTGTAAAGTACCCTATATTATAAGATATGTTCAAACTGTTCACTGCTTTTTCCTTCTAGATGCATCTCTACCAAAAGTGCCCTTAACAATCTGTCCTTGAGGGAAAAATTATAGTTTCGGCCTTGCTATGTTCTTGAAGTAAAGCTTGGCCTTGTTATATTCTTTGGCCAGTGAAATATTAGTGAAAAGACCATTAACCACTTCTGAAAAAAACTTTAAAACTCATGACATGGCTCTGCTTTTTCTATTCTTGCTGTACTTCAACACGAGCCATGAGTCCCAGAGTGAAGAGTGCAAGGTGACCTGCAATGAACATGTAACCAGAGTAAAAATATATTGAGGTTTTGGATGTTGGTACAAAAAATACTTTTGTCTGAGAAGATTAGTGATAGAGGACAGATAAAAAGAAAATAAGTATAATAGACCAAATGTTAGTTGTGCTATAGAAAATAAAATTTCGAGACATCCAAGATGTAGATCAGATAGAATTTTGAAATATTTGATGTGTGGGGTTATAATTAAGTGCAAAATGAGTTAGACTCTCAGTCTGATTGTGGAAATGCGATACTGTTTAAGGCAGAAAAGCCCACTACTGCTTTTCTGCCTCAGTACTAGCTAAATACACTTTGGACCTGGAGGAAGAAAAAAACTAAGGATTTAAATGTTGATATTTGGACATATTTGATTTAAGGTGCCTCTGTGTGTTCAGGTGGAAAGGATGTAAGGCAGTGGGTTGTAAAGCCTAGGTGTCTGGATTGGGATCTAGGCAAAATCAGATGACCCAGAGAGACTGAGTCCAGTAAGAAGAGGATTCAGGGTAGAACTCTGAAAAAAACTAATATTTAAGGAAAAAAAATAAAAGAAGATGGAGTAAAATAAACTTGCAGCAGTTAGAGACATAAGAATAAAAAATGAAAAAATGGGGACACACTGCCAAGGTTCTGAGTCACGCGAAACACGGAGAATCAGCCCACGCCTGGGCAACAATCCACTGGACCCCCCCCCCGCCCCGCCCGCTCCTCTGTACAGCCACCTGGTTCCACACTACAAAGATGCAGAGGACAACAGACCACCAGACCACAGTACTGAGTCCTGCTGCACCCTGCCCAGAGGTAGGGGCTTATGAGCCGCCATCCCACTGCTCACAGCCCCGAGGAAAGGGCTTTGGGGCCACCTTCTGTCCAGGCACTCCTGGCCCAGAGGAAGGGGCTTCTGGGGCCACCATCCCTCCCACAGCTCTGGGCCAAGAGGTAGGGGCTTCTGAGCTGCCAGACCACTGTTCCTGGACCAGAGGAAGGGGATTCTCAGCCATCATCCCTCCAACTGCTCGTAGCCCACAAGAAAGGGCTTTTGGGCCACCATCCCTACCGCTGCTCCAGCCCCTGTCCCACATCTCCCAGCTCAGAGGAGGTAATCCATGCAGGAGTCAACAGCTCCCGCCCCAGTTGAAATGAGAAAACACATAAATAAGTCTCAAAACCAGACTTCCAGATCACCTACAGCAACCCCAAAGAGAAATGAGATGGAACACTCTGATACTCAATCACCTGGACCCACTGAACTGGCAACAAAAGGGGATCTGGAAAAAACGAAATCACACATAATTTCTCAGATAACAGGAGAAATTGTGCCCTAGTCCAAGACATGATTAATCAATCTAGAGAGGAGCTCAGGAACATGATGCAATCCCAACATAGGAAACAAATGGAATCCATAAAACAGATGCAAATAGATTTCCAGGAGATGAAAAACTCCATTGAAAGTCTACACAGCAGAAAGAGCCAATGTGAGGACAGAATTTCAGATATAGAAGATAAGATTGCAATTAGTGATCAGGAAAAGAAAAATTGCTTCAAAATTATAAGGGAACATGAGAAATCAATCCAACAGCTGCTAGATGATGCAAAAAAGAATAACATAAGACTGACTGGGCTCAATGAAGAAACAGGAGAGAGTGGAGATGACATAAAAAATCTCTTCACAGAAATAATGACAGAAAACTTCCCAAGCAGGGGAAAAGAGCTTGACACACAGATAAGGGAGGCATATAGGACTCCAAACAGCCTTGATCAAAAAAAATCTACACATAGGCATATAATTGTAAAGATTCCAGAAATCCAACAGAAGAACAAAATTCTACAAGCAGTCAGAGAAAAGAAACAAATCACATATGAAGGAAAGCCCATCAGAATCACAGCAGACTTCTCAACACAAACCATCAAGGCAAGAAGAGCTTGGAGTGACATATTCCAAGTCCTAAAAGAAAACAGCCTCCAACCCAGATTGATGTACCCTGCAAAACTCTCTTTCAAAATGGATGGAGAAATAAGATACTTTCATGACAAAGAGCACCTTAGGAACTTTGTGAATACCAAACCAGCACTCCAAGGAATTTTGCACAATATCCTAGGAACAGACATTGAGGATCACAACCCCAGGAAGTAAAGGAGAATGAACCCATCTGGCATGACAAGAAATTAAATGGAAAGGGGAAGAACCCAACAAAAAGGAAAAGTCATGGCAATGACAAGTCAATACGTTTCAGTTATAACCATCAATGTTAATGGTCTCAATTCACCAATCAAAAGAAATAGACTGGCAGAATGGGTCAAGAAGCAAAATCCAACAATATGCTGCATACAAGAAACACACTTAATTCAAAAGGAAACTCATAGACTGAAAGTTAAAGGGTGGAAAACAATACTGCATGCAACAGGAACCCCAAAAAAAGCAGGAGTAGCTATCCTCTTTGCAGATCAAGTAGATTTCAAACCAACACTAATTAAGAGAGATGAAGAAGGACACTACATCCTTGTAAAGGGAAGAATCCAAGAGGAAGAGATGACAATCAAAAATATCTATGCACCAAACACTACTGCGCCCAACTATATAAAACAAATACTAACAATCATGAAAAGTCATATATGCACTAATACAATTGTAGTGGTGGACCTTAACATCCCACTGTCACAAATAGATAGATCAACTAGACTAAAAATAAGTAATGAAATACTAGAACTCAATCAAACTCTTGAACAAATGAACTTAACAGATGTTTACAAGTCTTCCACCCCACAAAATCAGAATACACATTCTTCTCAGCTGCACATGGGTCATTCTCCAAAGTAGATCACATACTCACACATAGAACATGTTTAAGTAAGTGAAAAGGAATTGAAGTTATCCCCCGTATATTATCAGACCATAGTGCGATGAAAGTGGAGATCTATAGCAAAAGAAACTCAAAAAACTTCATAAACATGTGGAAATTGAACAACACACTTCTGAATAACCAATGGGTCACAGAGGAAATTCAAGAAGAAATCAGACAGTTCCTTCAATTAAATGACAATGACAATACAACATATCAGAATCTATGGGACACAATGAAAGCACTCTTAGGAGGGAAATTCATAGCAGTGAATATGCATATTAGGAAAACAGAATGAGACCAATTAAACAACCTGATGCTGCACCTCAAGCTTCTAGAAAAACAAGAGCAAGACAACCCCAAAGCTCATACAAGGGAGGGAATTATAAAGATCAGAGGAGAAATCAATGCAATGGAGACCAAGAAATGGTACAAAAAATCAATGAACCCAAGAGTTGGTTCTTTGAAAGAATCAACAAAATTGACAAACACTTAGCCAACCTTGTCAGAAAAAGGAAAGAAAAGGCCCAAATCCATGCAATTAGGAATGAAAAGGGTGAAATTACAACAGACCCAGCAGAAATCCAGAGGATCATCAATCCCTACTTCCAGAACCTATATGCCAATAAGATGGACAACACAGAAGAAGTGGAAAGATTCCTAGATACATACGAATTACCAAAGTTGAACGAAGAAGATCTAAAAATTCTGAACAACCCAATATCAACCAATGAAATTGAAAATGTAATTAAAAACTTATCACCTAAGAAAAGCCTGGGCCCTGATGGCTTCACTGCTGAATTCTACAACACATTTAGAGAGGAACTGCTGCCACTACTGTTTAAACTCTTCAGTGAAATTGAAAGGGAAGCAATACTCCCAAATTCATTCCTGGAAGCAAGAATCACCTTAATCCCCAAAGCAGAGAAAGACCCAACTGAAAAGGAGAACTATGGGCCAATCTCACTAATGAACAGAGATGCAAAAATCCTTCATAAGATAATGGCAAACAGAATGCAGAAGATCATCAAGAAGATCATACACCCTGATCAAGTGGGATTCAACCCAGGGATGCAGGGATGGTTCAATGTCAGCAAATCAATCAATGTAATACACTATATCAATAGAACCAAGGGCAAAAACCATATGATTATCTCCATAGACGCAGAAAAAGTATTTGACAAAATCCAAAATGAATTTATGGTAAAAACCCTACAAAAAATTGGAATAGATGGTCTCTACCTCAAACTGATAGAAGCCATCTATGAAAAACCAACAGCCAATATCATACTAAATGGTCAAAAACTGAAATCCTTCACACTCAAATCAGGAACAAGACAAGGATGTCCACTATCACCACTTTTGTTCAATATAGTTCTGGAAACATTAACTACGGCAATTAGACAAAAGAAAGAAATAAAAGGAATAAAGATAGGAAATGAAGTCAAATTGTCATTCTTTGCAGATGACTTGATACTCTATAAAGAAGACCCCAAGAACTCCACCAAAAGTCTTCTAGACTTAATAACCAAATTCAGTCAAGTAGCTGGTTACAAGGTCAACACACACAAATCAATAGCTTTCCTCTACACCAATGACAGACTCACTGAGAGAGAAATAGGGCAAATAATTCCTTTCACAATAGCATCCAAAAAACTGAAATACCTAGGAATCAACCTAACAAAAGAAATCAAAGACCTCTTCTCTGAAAACTATTACACTCTGAAAAGAGAGATTGAAGATGATATCAGAAAATGGACAGACATCCCCTGCTCCTGGGTAGGACGGATTAATATAGTGAAAATGGCCATGTTTCCAAAACTGCTATATAAATTTAATGCAATTCCCATTGAGATCCCAGGAACATTCTTCATAGACCTTGAGAAAACAATCCAAAAATTCATTTGGTAAAAGAAGAGACCCAGAATAGCAAAAGCAATTCTAGGTAACAGAGACATGGCAGGGGGTATCACAATCCCCAACCTGCAACTCTACTACAAAGCTACTGTGATAAAAACAGCATGGTACTGGCAAAGAAACAGGCCTGAGGACCAGTGGAACAGATTAGAAGATGCAGAAACAACACCAGACACACTCAGCCATCTCATCTTCGATAAAGGAGCCAAACACCCTCACTGGAGGAAAGATAGCCTCTTTAATAAATGGTGCTGGAAAAATTGGGCTTCAACTTGCCAAAGATTAAAACTAGAGCTATATCTCTCACCATGCACTAAACTAAAATCAAAATGGAGTAAAAATCTAAATATTAAAACAGAAATTCTGAACCAGTTAGAACAGAGGTTAGGTAGAACCCTTGAAGACATCGGTGTAGGAAAAGGTTTTATGAACAAAACCTCAGTTGCCCATGAACTAGCACAAACAAGCAACAAGTGGGATCTCTTCTTATTAAAAGGCTTCTGCACAGCAAGAGAAACCACCAGCAGTGTGAAGAGACAACCCACAATGTGGGAAAAAATCTTCAGCTGCTCTTCTTCAGACAAAGGTCTACTATCTCAAATCTATAAAGAACTTAAAAAGATCAGACCTCCCAAATTTAAAGACCCAATCCAAAAATGGGCATCTGAAATGAACAGACATTTCTCAAAAAAAGACGTAGAAATAGCAAATAAATACATGAAAATATGTTCAACATCACTGGTCATTCCAGAAATGCAAATGAAAACAACACTGAGATTCCACTTCACTCCAGACAGAGTGGCTGCTATCATGAAATCAACCAATAACCAATGCTGGCAGGGCTGTGGGGAAAGAGGCACCCTGCTCTGCTGCTGGTGGGAGTGTAGACTGATGCAACCACTTTGGAAATCAGTACGGAGATACCTCAAAGAGCTAGGACTGGAAGTCCCATTTGACCCCACTATTCCACTGCTGGGGATCCTCCCCAAAGAATTAAAAGAATCATACCACAGTGATATATGTGTGCCCATGTTCATAGCAGCACCGTTTGTAATAGCTAAAACTTGGAAACAGCTCAAATGCCCATCAACTGGAGACTGGATAAAGAAAATGTGGTTTTTTATACAAAATGGAGTACTACTCAGCCATGAAAAATGAGAAATTAGAGACATTTATAGCTAAGTGGATGCACATTGAGGTGATACTCTTTAAGTGAAATAAATAGGACACAGATGTGTAAATACTGAATAGTTTCGCTGGTGTGAGAAACTGAAAGTGTAAATAAGGACTAAATGTATAATAGGTAATGTGAAATAGGAAGAAAAGGGGCAAAGGGGAAGGAAGTGGGAAGGCTAGGGGAAAGGATAGAAGCGAATGGGATTAATATGATAAAATGGAAAAAATAGGAACAAAATCTTTGTAAATAGGTAGGGCTGGAGGGGTTGAAGGGAGGGCTAGGCAAGGGTGAAAAATAAGAACCTAGAGAGATTATGTAAAGGTGCAAATTTCCAATGATGAATGTCATTATATTGTATACCTAAAATGTACCAATGATTAGAATGAATAATCGATAATGCAAAATAAGAAGAAAAGGTCCAAAGGGGTAGGAGTAGTGGGAGGGGCAGGGGAAAGGAAAAAAGGGAAAGGAAAAATGATGAGAAATGGAAAAAATGGAAATAAAGTCTTTGTAAATAGGGAAGGGTGGAGGGTGTGAAGGGAGGGCTAGGAATGGGGAAAAAATAAGAACCAAGATGCATTATGTAAAGGTACAATTCCCAATGAGAAATGTAATTGTGTTGTATACCTACAATGTACCAATAAAAGAATTTAGGAAAGTGAAAAAAAATGAAAAAATGATATCTTAAAAGCCAAAGGAGAAAAGATAGTCTAAGAAGTAGAATCCAGCTTGTTAGACCACTACTAGGTAATCAAATAAGATGAAAACTTGGCAGAGATTGTTGTTACAATAAAATGATGTGTAGAGGAGAATATTTTGGGAAAAGTTCTAAAATCTGTACCTGAGAACATAATCTTATTTCATCAAATCATTCTTAGAAATCTCTCAAGTTCTCTTTACATGTTTAGAATTGAGGGTGTGAAAATTCAAAAGCTAAGAATTACATTTTTTTGTTGTTCTTTGTTTTTTGGTTTTCTGAATTGGAGCCATGGTGCCTTTTCTAGTTGAAAAGAAAAGGCCAAAACCTGGTTGGACAGGAGAATAGGGTTCATGTTTGGAGGGTACAGATGATGAGATTTTCCTCTCTTCTTTTATCCCGGATGGGATAAATTCCAAAACAGTAGTCACCTTGGCAGGAACTCCATTCTACACATGATTTTGAAAACATAGGCTTCAGCAGTGTTGGGTGAGGAGGGCTGGTTGAAAGAAAGAGGGAAGTAGAAGTGATGGAGTGAAGGAAGAAAGTGCAGAGAAAAAGAGAAAAGGATGACACAGAGTCAAGGTGTGGTGTGAGCATCCTGGTTTCCTACCAAAGGAAGCCAGAAGGAAATGGAGACTGATGACAGCTGAAAGAGAGCATATAATTGGTAGCTAAAGGTCCTATGTGGGATAAAAAGAAACTGTACTAAGAATAAAATTCTTAAAAATAGCACGTCACTAGGAATAGAAGAACAGACTCTCTTCCTCTAGAATCTAAGTAGAAGGGAATGTAAATCATTCATTATGCAAATAAATTCAAAATCAGCCTTAAGAGAAGTTATGTGAGAGTAATTTGCAAACTCTGTAGCACTGAACAAACATCAGTCACTAGTACCATTATTTTATTTCAGTTTGATGAGTTACCAGGAATACAGAGCAGAGTGAGGAAAGAGTCAGAAATGAAATGCTGCATTGAGAAGGCTCTGTAGTGATATCCAAGTAAGTAAGAATGGAAAGAAATCTGAGTAAGAGTGTAGGAAGAAAAGCACAGAACCATGGACAGTGCACTGAGCTTACTCATTTCTGAGAAACTGGTCAGGAACAATGATGCTCTGAAAGAGTCAGTGATCAGGAGAATTTAGTGAAAGCAGACATTAGAATCTGAAAGCAGAGTGTCATCAAAGGGGAAGAAACCTAGGGTCACCATGACTCTAACCGCACCATGGCACAGTATGCACCTACAACAGACAGGCCCAGGTCTCACCTGTTGATGGACGAGGAGAGCAGGCCAGGCTTACAAGGGTGGGATTTATGAAGAGGAAGGCACTGTGAGAAGCCAATCTTCAGTCAGAGAATCTTGCACACTGCTCCTGTTTGAGACACAAACAGTGGAAAAATGCAGCTACCTGGAAGAACATGGGCATCAGAAGTCCTGGTATGAAGAGAGACAAATGAATATTATAGCCGGAAAACAAGCCAAAGTTAAACATCTTATCACAACGGCAGAGTCAGTTCAGGGAAATATTCAAAAAGAATAGGAAAACTTAGAAATCTAAGAATGAAAAGATAGTAATTAGGGGAATTAGCTCCTAAAATACAATTTTTCTTCCTGTGAAATGTAGGTTCTACAAGGTGCCTTCCACTAGACATGTGGCTGAGAATAATTGACCTCACTCATATTTTTTCCTTTTCTTTCTGTTTTGTATTGTCACTGGTTGATGGCATAAAGCAAGTTTGTCTTATGGTTTCTGATTTTCCACTGCTAGAATGTTGAGCTTTTCCTGTTCAGTTTTTTCTAGTTCTATTGCCTCATCAGTCTTACTAGGTTGGAGCTTTATGTACCCTGGGAACATGTGTCCTTTACCAATTCTTCTCCAAATCTTTTACACTCTTTGCAGAACTATTTTTCCTTCTTTTTGCATACAATACTGTTTGAGTTTGCGATATGTGCCAGACCCTGGGCTAAACTCCTTAGGTGAATCTTCTGGGTTTTTCTCCCCACACACAAATTATGACATTTGAATAACCATCCTCTACTTTTCAGATCAAACATTTGAGATAATTTCTCAAATGTCACAGGGCTCCAATGTGAGGAAGCCTAGAAGTGAGCAAGGCAGTCAGAATTTCAAAGTTGTGTCCATACTCATTTTGTTGAAAGTCTTTTCTCACATTTTTTTCCAATGGTCTGGATATCATGGTCAAATGTGTGACCACTGCTTACAGGAACACCCTTTCTTTTCCTTTAATTTCATTGCACAAAACAAGCACTTCTCTAACTCTAAGGCAACCTAGTTGCCTATATTCACCATGCCTATTTCCAGGCTGCTAAGTGTTATTGGAGAAAATTAAATAGCTGTGCTGATTGCTTTCATTACATCGTCATGATGTCCAACCTCAGCTGGGCCTTCACAAACACTGGCAATCCCTTTGCTCCTCTCTTGACAGCTAGTTCCCATTTCCCACAGCATCTGTTCCAAATCTGTATAGTTTTCCTCAAGTCTTCTTTAATTAAAAACATTCTTAACATGGCTTACTAGGCTCTCCAAAATTTGACTCCTTCCCATCTTTTTGGGCTCGTCAAGGGCTGTCCTCCCTCTTGTTTCTCTAGACTCTAGCCAAACTGATCCTTATAATTCCCTTCTCTTGTTCCCTTTGGATTTTCTGTTTGCTGTGTTTGTGAAGCCCTTCTCTTGCTCCTCATTTTTAACCCACTATTCATCCTTCAATATTACAGCATCTGATGGGCTTTTCCTGACCTCTTACACTAACTTAGATCACATAATAACATTTCTAATATTTTGCACATTATTAAAGATTTGTCTGAAGACAGTCTTTCTGTTTAGGTGGCTGTGTACATACAATGACAATATTATTTAATTCAACTAATATATCCTCAGTATATAGCACAATGTCTGGACTGCAGGAGGTGCTCAAGACCTACTTTTATATTTAACTGAAGTCATTGTTTTGGAATTAATAATAATATGTATTCTCCTCAAGATTGGGTAAACCTAGGATGCCCCATTTTTGTGGAGTCCATGAAAGCATACAAGATACATACAGTCTGAATTTTTCTCATGTTGGACAATGAATTGAGGAATGAGAGCATCCAAGATTAGATCACAGAACCTGAGAAAATACAGAGCAGAGATGGGTTCTATGTAAATATGGCTGTCTTTATCACTACCCTGAAGGAAATGGGTTGTTTTGTAGAATGGTCTGTAAGATGGTGTTTTATTCAAGATAATTCAACAAGTAAAGAATCAGTTTAACAATAACCCACAACCTTCGGACCAACTAAGAAGTAGAGAATCAAAATACCAAAAGCATATACAAGCCCTTGGGATAATGGTGTTAATATTTAGATGTTGTGTGACTTGGGAACAATTCTTAAAAACAAGCCATTGAAGAATGGAAACTGGGACATTTTCATTCTTACTGTAGTCTTTAAGCTTCCTTTATCATCTTTTCCCGTTGAACATCTCTTGTTTCCTCCCTGGGGGTTGAGGTTTACCCTGGTACTATAAGCCTGGTGACACCATGACTAGGACCCAAAAGTTGTTGCACTTGGGGAAGAATAGGGAAGAAAGTAAAACAAAACAAAATGAATGTAAACTGGGAAGAAGCAACTTACAAAGGCATGACAGGCCAAATTTAGATTCAGACCAACTTTAATGAGAACTGATTCATTCATTCCTTCATTCATTCAGAATAGGGAGAACAGGAAAGAAAATAAACTGTGAAAGTACTGACAAGAAATGGTGGAAATAGCAGCATAAGTCATTTAAATAATTTCACCCCAGAAAATGGCAGAAAAAAGCATTTCTTCATAACTACTGATGATGAGTAAGTTTTCATATACTAGCTGATTTGTCAAAGCGGGACTTATTTTCTTACTATTGAGTTATTTGAGTTCATCTCATAAAAGGGTATGGATACATCTCATCACCTTTCCCTAATATACCTTCTCTAAGATGGTACTGAATCAACTAAAGCATCACAGTAAGCTCTTATATCTGGGCTCTAAGAAATCCACCATCATTGCCCAGTAGTATCCCTGAACCATGCAGGGTCAGAATTCAAACAAAGCAGCAAGTACTATTCTCAAGCCTTTCTTCTTCACAAGAAAGTGTATTGATTTAACAACTACTAACATCACATGTGGTGCTACAGATGGATGGAACTCCAGGGCATGACTCAACCCCAGTTGGCAGTATTTAGCAAAAAGATTTTAGAGTATCTGGGCCTGACTTGAGTGTACTAAGAGTTTATTATTTAGGAGTATTTTGGTTTCAGTAGATATAAACCAAATTCAAACTGACTTAAGCCAATAAAAATATGGAGATCATTTTCTGTTTCACAGAATTGTAAATGTAGAGGAAGTTGGTTGCATGTATGGGAATTGACCAGTGGCACGGATAGATGTATGAGCTCACTTGACATCATTAGCATCTGCCCCATCTCAAAATTTCCACTGATCATTCCGCAGAGAAGTCCCCAGTACCTCCAGCATCATTTTTTCCTTGTGATCAGGAGACCCAACAGAAAGAGCTACATCTGCTCTCAAGTTTCATAAAAGCACTGGATTGGATTCTCAGTGATCCAGATTGGAGATTTTGTTGAACTTGGACAGGTTCATGAAATGTGCTGAATGACTGAGCCCTAGAGCCTTTTCTATGTTCAGCACATTGAGAATAAGGAGGAAGGTAGCTTCCCAAGAAAAAAATGGCACATTCTTATGAAAGAAGAGAAACAAAATTAAAAGGTATCCAGAACTGATGTGTTGTAATACTGCGTAAGTGACAGATGAAAGAAGCCATGATGGTTCTGTGTATTAGTTGAGATGTTTTTTGTTTTCATCATGGTTGTAACAAGAAACTCACCCTAACCAATCAAAAAGGAAAGCATATTGGCTCTGTAGACCAACTATTGGAAGGGTGAAGCTGGCTTTGCACACTGGATCCAAGGGTAAGAATTCTGTTCCTCAGCTTTTTCTTATCTTATTTGTTTATTTTATTTTCTTCTACCAATGATTTTTTTTCACCTCATTGGCTTCCTCGATCTACATTTCCACAGTTTCATCCAAAGTGAATGGGGATTTTATTGTCATTTCTAGCTTGGAATTTTCAGGTAAGCAACCCCAATTTAGCTAGCTTGAATCACTTACTGATCTCTTAATTGATTATGAAAGCAAGGTCTATTCCTAGAAACATAATGGTTTACTGAGTAGAGACAATATCCACAGCACTGGTTCTCACACTTCCTGTATTGCAAACTCATGTGGAAGTCTGAGAGAAACCTAAAAACTCCATCAAAGAATAATTGCTTTAAGTTCATAAAATACAACTTATAAGATTACAAAGGAAAACTATGATATGTAAATGTACTTAACAAAAAGTTTTTAAATAATTCATGATATAGTAAGATGCATGCTTCATTACTAATTTACTAAAAATAAAGATGTCAACAAGCCTAATCTGTACTTCATATAATTTTTAAATAATTACAAAGATAAGTGACATTTGCCATATGTCTAAGGTGATATGAAAATATCTATGATTTATTTTGGTAACATCAATGATACTGCTAATATTAGTATAATTTCTTAAGCTTCATGAAAATAATGTTATAATATTTTCTGTCCAAAGTCCTCAGTCCATCTGAATTGTCTTCAAGGACCCTTTGGGAACCATAGGCTCCAGGTGCTAAATTGGAGGGTCAGTGAGGTAAGAGTTTGAGAAAATCCTAAGAAAAGATAGATTTCAGGAGCTACAGTTTATTTTCACTTGGATAATTTTATACCAGGATCAAAACTGAGATTGTTTTAATTTAAAAATGTAGTTTGGATCTGGAGGTGTACCTCAGTGATGGAGTGTTTGCCTAGCATCTGTGCCATTTTGTTTTACTAGGGAAAAATGCAGTATTTCTGTTGAGAAGAGGTTGTTTCTCAGACCTCAACTTTGGTTCCAATTGAAGAGGTCTATGTGGGTTGATGTTTAGTGCTAAGCCTTGAATACCAGAGCTGAAAGGATCGAAAATACCAGTTCTATTCTAATGTAAATGTGTTCTTTCAATGGACAGCCAGGAGTGAAGAACCCAGGCCAGAGATGCATGGACACTGGACTGTCTTATTTACTTTTCTCATTGCTGAGACAAAATATCCAACACCTACAAATTGAAGGAAGAAAAGTTTATTTTAGCTCACAGTTTGTAGAGGTCTCAGAGTTCATACTTGGCTAGCTCCAAGGCAGAGTGACATGGCAGAGGCACATTGCAGAGGAGAAACAGTTCACATGAAAGCAGGCAAGAGATAGTGAAGCACCAAGCATCCTACCTTCCTCCTCTCCCATTATATTCCACCCAGGCTGTAAGCTATTGGTTGGTGCTACCAACACCAAGGTGGGGCTTCCATTATCCACATCCAGAATTATGCTAATCTAATCAGTGAACCAATTTAGTACCACACACCTTTAATCCCAGTATTGCGCATTCAGCCAGCTCCAAAAAGCCCCACCTGTGAGTGCATGAAGTTTTGGGGGGAATGTCTGTATATAAGCCATAACTCTAGAACTTTGGGGTTAGAGTCTAGGACTGGAGAGATCCTAGCAAAGTTAATTAGGGCAGAATTAGAAATTTTTACTTCAAGAATTCAATGACATTTCTTTTTCAAATTTTGCTAATTTCTCTTTTTTCTTCATAATACTTTAAAATTATTTTAAGACTTTAGCCTTCTTCAGTTGTACTGAGAAGAATCACAGGGATAGTCCTAGTTTGGGACGCAATCTTTAAGACCAATGATGAATATCCCACTGGGTACTGGCATTGATACCCAGACTAATTTATGTGGCATGAATTGTAGAGGAACTAGATTAAGGCAAGCTGCTAGCCATCCCTGATCAAGACACTTTTTGCTTGGCAATCCTTTTTCAGTGTTAAACCTTGGAGCTCTTGGCTGGATTTCAATATGATAGCATTTACCAAAGTATGAGCCAGATTACAGTGAACTCAGGTGCAAGTGGAGCCAAAAAAAATCAAACCCAGCAACGACTGAGTAGTATGAGTCAGGCATCATGAAAGGAATTTTACAGATAGCATCTGATTTAATATCCTACAAACCTGTGAAATAGCTATAATCTTTTCCATTTTACGAGTGAGAAAGCTGAAGCTCAGAGAAGGTAAGTAATTTATTGAAGGTCGCACAGTAATGAATACAAGATGCCCAGACGCCTAACTGCAAATCTAGTATTTCTTTCAACCATAAATCCTTGCCAAAAGAGCATACTTGCCCACACAGTTACTCCTTGTACCCATTGGCCAGCTTCCCTAGACTCCAGGCAATCTGCCAATAGGAAAACAAATGGCTAGCATGAAAAACTTTCAAGTGGACCTTATGTGACCTCAGGACACATTTGCTTACATTGTTATTCTCAAGGGAGTCAAATTGATTGCAAAAACAAAAGCTTACAATTTGTATATGTTCTTACTTGTGCTGTATCCATGTTTTTTAAGGCTACGATCCTAATCATGGGATTACAGCAAGATCAGAAAAGAATTATCTAGTATATCTTTAATGTCACACTGAGAATCGTAATAGGAAACGTATGTAAAGGTATCAATTTTCACAAAATAAATATTTGTGGACAGGGAGTGGTAGGGAAAAAGAATTTAAACTTTATGTTTGTTGACCCTCACAGGGATAGATTTGCTACACTGAAATGAAGGTAACGATATATCATGATTAGTTATGACATATTGGCACCACTCTCAAATTAATCCAGTCATTTAGACCTTCAAAGCAGGTCACTATATTTTGGACCATGGCAGCAATTAATAAATCAATCTTATCACACAGAGTGATTGATTAGCACTTTTTGCAAAATGTATGGCAAATGGCCATGCTAATCAAGGGAAATGAAACTATTCATAGATCTTCTTTTAATTTGAATTTTGTTCAATTATAAACAGATTTTCCCCCCTCTGGTCATATCTAACTGCAATTACTATTCGATGGATAGCAAAATATTTAAGACTGACAAAATATCCACAGTCAGTAACCTCTATTGGAAAAGGCTTTGATTACAGTAAAATTACACAAAAATGTGTCATTAAAAGGCATTGGACAGACATAAAATCTAACCTTTTGAGCTGAAGAATGCTTAATATTCTCTTCATGATCATATAAGGGGAAAGTCTTTTCTATGCAATAGCTATTTTTCTGTTAAGCAGGCTATTTCATCAATGATTTATCCCTGAGATGTAATAGGTCGTTTAAAATGGTGGTTTAAAAGTTGGGCCTTTTTGTTTAATTTTCTCACAGGCGGTTGGTAATTATCATGGTCCTGCAGTTTCTTTGGAATGTCGTAGAGGGTCAAATGCCAATGGAACCCTGCTTTATAGGGTAATTAAGACAGTCGACATGGTTATTAAATACATCATGCTAAACTAAACTGGAATGCTGTGAAATAAAATCTAAAATCATAAATAAAACTTGAGTCTTCCAGCAAACGTGTATGTGTGAAAAGGTGGAGCTTTATGCTTTTACAATTGCATAAAATAGCTCTTGCCAACTCAGACTTACTAAAATCTGTCTATGGAAAGCCTCTGCTTTTGACTTTTAGAGACTGAAATTAAGATAAATGCAGCACACACTTCCCATATAGGTAAAGTTCTAATTCCTACTATTTCATATTGTCTGATCAATCATTTCTTCTGTTGTTCTTATTGGAAAGATCATGTGCTGAAAAACATAATAAATTACCATATGTAAGTTTGCTATGGATGGCAAATGAATGTTAGGTAAGTTTTTAAAAACACTATCAAGAATCTTTTCCTGTTCAAGATCTTTCCAGTGACTGCTCAGCACTGGATTTGTGCTGCCTTGCAGAATTCATCTGTAACCTTCAGAAGACCACAATATAATGACTCCTTCAAAGAAACCAGTAATAGGCTATGTGAAGGCTGGTTGATGTTGATAATTCTAAACAGTTGTGATAGGTAAATATTGTCATCAGTAGAGCTATAAGCTTTCCAAATACGTGTCTGTCTTGTGGTCATAAGCTTTCAAACTCCAGACCCGAAGGCTTCGGTAATTTAATTTCTTTCCAGAAAATGTGATGAGTATACAAAAATGCTGGCAAAAGGGCTGGACAAAATGAGAACAGAATAAAATACAATCTTTCCAACCTATAATATGCTGCCTACAAGAGATTTTAAATTATTCTTCCCTTGCGTATTGCCTGGAAGTCTTTTTTGCTATATGCATCTTTACAGGCAAATTCATTGGTTTACTAGTCAAAGGAAAAGAACTGGTCTTAAAAGGGGAAATAAATATTTCCAGTTCTAGCTGTAAAACTGGAAGCCAAAATGTGTAGTTGACAGGCACGGAGCCAACTGACTTCAGATCACTAGCCTTTCCTTAAAATCAGTCTTCTTATTTCCACATGGAACACATTTTAAGTTAACAATGTGTAGTTTGGCAAAGGAATTGTTTTTCTTTGGCATGAAATGGTTGTCTCATTTTTTAAAACTGTATTTTCCGCCTGCTTCTATATACAATATATGTAGACATTCTTTTGAACTTTAAAAACTGTTGTTACATCAGGAACCTTTTAGATAATTACTGTTTTATATTTGCCTAAATAAGAAAATGCACATTTAACATATTCAAATGATTGTGATTATGCCTCATATCATCCTGAATATTGTTTAAATGTGCCTTGAAATGCATGTTGAATGGAGACTTAACTCTATCACATACTTTGAGGAAACAGGCCCTTCAGAGAAGTCATTTAAGTTTACTTCAGAGAATACTTTTATAGGGTTTATTGACAATGGACAATCTGAAAATGAATCCAGCCATTTCCTTCTCTTCTCTCCATCAGAGACTTAAAATTGAGTCATTCAATCTACAGTGTATTTATAGCACTGAAAACAGTAGAGAGGAATGCTACCCATTCAAACATTTGCAGTCTATTTCCCTATTCCTGGCTACTGCCATAGAAAACTCAAAAAAGCAGAAATGCAAATTTTGAGACATTGGTTCCACATGAAATGAGACAGACTGCTGCACCCGCTACTGTTGTGAGACCAGATAGGGCCAGTGCTGCCTACACATAAAGAAGGCCATTAAGGAGAAGTTGTTTATTTCTGCTTCTGCAGAAATCATAAACACCCACCCCAAGCCTGACAGCCCAAGCTGTGCTGCAGTAAATTCTAGTACTTTGCTGGCCATTCTAAGCTGCCCAGTAAAAGTTACTGTAGCTAAATCCCATATACATTTCATGAAATAATCCTTCTCAGAAGATGGTATCATATTCATGCACAGCAGGGTGTGCAAAAGCCTATAAATCACATGTAGAATCTGAAATATCTATTTAAAAAAATCTGTGCAAATTTAACCATGACCCTCTGCCAGACAATAGGCCTTCATATGCTCTGCAGCTTAGCAGACACACAGGAATTTTGTTTGGAAGTGATAGCTACTGTCTATGTAATATTTAGGACCTATTCATGAAGCATCTGGCAAAAAATAAAAGGGTTTTCTCCACTAACATACGCTAAAGAAGGATGTGGTCCTGCGCGGGCTCCTCCTCTTCTGATTTTTTGCAAATAGCACAACATAAGAGAGGGTTGTTTCTGGCTGCCCTGCTGCCTGTCATGGCTGTCAGGCGAAATCCCATGAATTATTGCTCTTCCAGATGTAAGAGATTTTCAGGCTGCCTTAAACTGCCTGTGGTTTGTGGTACTGGAGAGGACAGAAACGAGATTAAACTTCATCTCATCAGTGCAATCTGAAAAGATCACACAGAGGACTAATAATCAGGGCTTCTTCATTCCAGAGCCAGACTTGAGAGCTGTGTGTTTTTGTTTCAAGGTGATGTCACATTAAGCTTGTTGGAAGACAGTGATTAAGGTCAAACAATATTTGAGGAAGATCAAAAATAAAAGAAAAAGAGTGTTCAGCCCTCTTCTGAAGCATCTTTATTTCATTTGCTTAGAGGAGAATGGCTGATCATGCTCACTGATGGCAAAGAATGAGAAGTATATCTAGTCTTGTAATTCAAACTTGTCAGCATTTCTTAGCACAAGGTTAATGTGATAAAAATTAGAAATGTTCCCATAAAATTAAAACTCTTACTGTTCATTGTAATTTAGAGAATGCATTCATCACCATCAAAAAAAAATCAAGTGTCACTTTTTGTTTTCTCTAAAGGTCAATTTTGAAGTCTTGATTTTGTGTGTGTGTGTGTGTGTGTGTGTGTGTGCGCATGTATATGTGTTTCTATGAACATGCCATATGGAGTCTAGAAATATTCATTTAAAAATCAGTGGGTGACAGTAATGCTTTCTGGTCTGGAGATTTTAAAAACACATTTTAGATCACTTTTCCCATTTTAAAAAATGCAGCCCTGAAACCCCCTATAAGTGGTAAATATCAGCCAATTCAATAACCCCAGTTACCAACATTTAACTAAAGATTTTCATAACTGTTTCCAGAATGACTCAGAAAATAAATCACACCATCTCTCATAATATACAGTTTAAGTCCTCAGGGAAAAAAAACTTACAACTCATTACATTTCGATTTCCTTTGATCAAACACCATGTACAGCACCTGGATATTATAATTTTAAATAAGAGTTGTGACACAAACTAGGATAATGCTCAAAAACCTAAGAATCTTAATGTGGTTCCTATTAGTTCTTATCGTTTATGGGATGGAGAAATGGCGGGTGGTTTTGTGGCATTTTGCTAGTGTTCCATTAGCAAAATATTAATTATAGATCAAGAAAACATGTTTTTAAGAAACACCTGGAAGTAATCAACAAATATATGTCTTAGATCAGAACACAATTGCCCCAATTCAACCTTTATAACTTTTTCTTTCTTGCTTGCTTGCTTTTTTTCCATTTTTTTTTTAAGATGCAGCCTGGTTAAGTAATGGGGTAGGCTACCAGATGTAAAACCTCGCAGGCCAGCTTTTCTTTCCATTTCAACTTAGGCACCTCACAAAGTTTCTCTAATGTGAGGGATCCCAGTGAAACAGTGATGAAAACCATAGGTACAAGTGCTTACATGAAAGCATTTATTGCTTTTCATGCATTGCATTATAGCATACTGGAAAAAAAGTCCTTCATTGAAAATGCATTAATTATTTGACACTGGTTTGCCTCAAAGTCATTTTTACTATGGGATGCAAGTGAAAGATCACAGCTGAAAAAAAAGATCATCATACTTGAGGTAGCTCACAGAGTCCTTTCTTATGTTCTGTGTGAAGTTGTCTTGAACTGAAACCTATGCTCCTTAAGGATTAAGGGATTGAAAAGCAAAGACTGAAGCTTCTGTAATTTAAACCCAGAGATTCCCTAGCACAAAGGTGCAAAATGGACTAAGCCAATCTGACTCTTTCCTTGTTCAGTAAAGAAATAATTTTCCTTCAGAAAGTTTTACACTATTAACATTCCAATGGTGTTATCATCTTTAAAGCAAGTGGTCTTCTCTCGGCTTTTAAATGCATTTGTAGTGCCTACAGACGCTGAATATGTGGACGTGGCTTCAAATTACAATTTATGAATCTCTAAACCTTTGTATATGAGACATATATAGACATTTTAAAGAAAAAGGCAAAATCATCGTTAGTGACATACATTTTCTTTGTAATTGATATTTTATTCCATTAGATATTTCATGGAGTCTGAGGTTGTATGTTTGCTCTTTTGCTTCATTTTTAGAAAAAAATGCTCATTTTCAAGTCAATGACATTAAAAAGTATTAGTATTATCCTTCAAATAACAACAAATGATTCTGAACAAAGAAAAGCCTGTTAATTTCCTGTGACTTCTTACTGGTGAATTAAGAATAAGAATCAAGAATTCCTTAATTCTTACCTATGAATTAAGTTGAAATGAAAGCTCAAGGAGAGTTTTCTTCATTCGTTGGTTCAGTCTTACCTCAACAGTTATTTGTTTTAATTTTATTTATTTATTATTTGGTACTGGGGATCAAACTCCGGTCCTTGCGCTTTCAAGGCAGGTGGCGGAATGACTGAGCTAAATCCCCGACCCTCAACAGTTATTTTTAAAGTACTTCTGTATCATACAGTTAACCCTTCAGACTCCATAACCCAAAAAGAGACATAATCTTATCTTTGTGTCTACTGAGAGACACATGCACCGTATTAATCATTAAATAAATAGCTACTTAATCTACAGCGGTGATGCAAGCTTAAAGGGTATGCATAGAAAAGGGCCATGGAAATATGGAATTCATACAAATATGATTGTCATAGGTTCTTGACTTGGAATAACTCCGAAACTGGGATGAAGTAGATGTACTCACAAGTAAAGAAACTGAAAGCTTCATTTCTATAGTTTCTAGAAACGAAGAAAAACTAACAAGAAACAAAAGATTTAGGAAGAATGGACATTTTATGTTTTGATGTCAGAATTCTGGTTTCATATTTAAGGTTGCATTTTAAATGGAAAAAATAGTATCAGAAAACAAAATTTTTAGAAAAAATTTAAATGATTCATAATAATATTTTATCTCCCTCTAAGTCATAAGGACAAAATTAATTATTTTAAAGCATATAAAATATAAAAACAAAAAAATCTTTAATCACAAACCTGAATTTTGGCTTTTG
This sequence comes from Heterocephalus glaber, assembly GCF_053883595.1. Taxonomy (NCBI): domain Eukaryota; kingdom Metazoa; phylum Chordata; class Mammalia; order Rodentia; family Bathyergidae; genus Heterocephalus; species Heterocephalus glaber. The sequence goes on from NW_028258344.1 coordinate 20,789,460, forward strand.
ATTTTTCTTTACATCAACATTCTCTGATTTATCTCAAATTTCAGCCTACATTTCTAACTTAATCTTTGAAGAAAATTGTAGCATCATCATTTTCTCACCTCCAATTTGGATATTTCATACCTTCATCTCTTCGGTCTCTTGCTCTCTAGGCTTTACTTCCTGCACATCCACACCAGTGTTATTCCTGTTCAGCTAATATTTTCTAGTTCACATTTCAGGTCTTCATTGAAGTGCAATTGAGTAATCATTTGGTTAATTAGATCACTTCAGCCAAACCCAATAATATAATATATACAGATCATTTATGTGTACATTGATCGAATTGGTTTTATTTTCTTTACTTTCAAATCACTTAACTTAATTCTTCTCAAGAATTCCAAGTTCCCAGCCCCTTCCAGCTATTGCCATTAGTACTGAATTTATATTCTTCACCTCTATTGAGTACACTTTCACTCAACATTCAAATCAAATTACTTGCCATATAAAGTTTTCAAGTATTTCTTTTCCAATGTCCCTTAAATACAATGATTTTTGGATTTACAAAAGAATTATATTATTTTTCAAATATGAACTATGTAAGGGTAAAAAAAGGCATGTAATGAGGTACAATTTAAGAAGCATTCTGTGCTTCAGAGGTTACTTTTCTTTTAAAAAAAAAAAAGAAAGGGAAAAAAGAGCTAGGAATATGGCTGAGGGTGCTCAGTGGTGCTGCACTTGCCTAGCATGTATCAGGCCCTAGGTTTGATCCCCAGCATAACAAACAACAAAATAACATTTAAGAATAAAAATTACTACTGTATAGTATTTACAAAATACACGAAAACTTAAAGGAGTATGTTAAAGTATTCTCTAACCCAGTGTTTTTTACCGTGTTACTCTTCAGAGTCATATGTAACATATACTCAAGAAAAAAACATTATTTCTTTCACCTTTGTTCATTTTGATATAATGATATATAGCTAGATATTATAAAGTCCTTAGTAGTATGTAATTGAAAGTTATGATTCAATTCAATTCAATTATAACAGCCATTGTCCTTCTGTCTTGGGAGAAAAATAAAGATCCTCTATCCTGTATCTGCTCAAATGAAAACCAAATGATCCCATCATGTTTAAATTCTGTTAGAAATCATTCAAACTCTCCCTCAACTATTTTCTGTGTAACCGGAATATTTACTGGCTTTTTTTCCAAATGATATGCAAAAATAGTTCGCTCAACCATTGTTCATCGGTTCCTCACAGAGAAGTTAGGGAGCATGTACTGAGCAGTATTAAATTGTATATTTGGAAATCAAAGATATAAGAGACAGCAAACATGCCCTCAAGAAGCTTACTAATTTAACTAATTGCAATACTTATTTTGAAAGTAAATTCATTTTAATGTTAGGTTAAATTAAATTTGAATAAGAAAATGGAAAACTTTCCAGAATTTCACATCAGATATTCCAAAATAAAAAGCAAGGATTATATATTATCCAGTATTTTAGAAAATCTGACACGTACCTTTCTATGTACATTGAATTGGCCTTATCAGTGTTAAATTTCATTGTATACTGTGACTACTACACACAACTGCTGCTCCCTACCACATCCAAGTTATCTTTTTTCCTATCAAGTAATAAAAATATTTTATGAATTGAATTTGAACACATTCCAAATAAAAGCCACAACTATGAATCTTGAAACATATCCCAGTGTCTTAAATTTGCCTGTGATTATGGAAATGAAGGGTGGCTTTCAAATAAGTTTATGGATCTCTATCTGAAGATGTTAGTTTGGCCAATGCTGCCCATTTATAAACATAAAATCCTATCTTAAGGGTTGAGACACCCTCTCCAGGAGCAGAAGTAATTCTTTTTCTATACTCCATGCACCTCCTGAGGCCAGACCTGCCAGTGATGCTTAATTGGGTTGGAAGATAGTGAAGAGTACAGTTTATCATACAGACAACTGACACAAAACTTCTCTCTTATCTGAGGTTGACTCTGTCTAGGTTCAGAGATGAAAGGTCAGTTCTTCATCCACTAAGTCCCTTAGACATTCCAAAATCCCCAGTACATTACAAATTTGAAGAGTTTAAGCTCTCTTAAATAAAGAATCTCTTTTCTGGGTAAAGTATACAGTGTATATAGATACAGTGGAGAAGAAACATGTGAAAGGTCATAACCATGACCTTTTAACATCAATAGTTTTATTTATAGCCAAGCACTTAGTCTGTAGGGCTTAATATAAAAGCAAGAAGAAAGACAAAGGTATCTGGTTAGGTTTATAATAGCTATCCAGTTATATAAATTTGTCTTTTGACTCTTGAGCTGAGAGTAAAAATTATAAATAATTAAAATGACAGCTACTTTAAAGAATAACATTTCTCCATGACTCTTAATTGAGCATATTCCATTTCTCTCATGATATGATCTGAAATAATCTACCAGATTTTGAAGAAATATTTTTATTTCATCACATGTGTGATTCATTTGTAAAAGATAAAATACTAGTATTTTATTTTTATTAAAGCTGCCTGTTTGTCATCTCTTTGGTGGCTTAGTGTTTTTAAAGTTATACAGTACAGAGTTGTAGCTTATTGCTGTCAAAATTCTGCTTCATGGATTGTTAGTAGTTTAGGAAATTTAGCAAACACACATGCATATGTATTTGTTTGTTGTTTTCAAAATAATTCACCAGGACATTTAGGACAATCTCAGAAGTTACCTGGGAGAAATATGAAGAGGTCTGAAAGACACAGGGGAAAGCAAGATGTGAAAGAAGCCTGGAAAGCAGAACATGAAGGGTTTTGGTGGCAAGCCACAGAGGATTACTCTACCTAAAGACGACAAAGCCTGGGAAGGCTGCTGTGCAGATGTGTGGCCTGACCTTAGGTACCTACTCCACTCTGTGGAGACAATTGGGAGCTGCTCCAGATTGTGTTTTCATTCTCTCCAGGGAATACTACCACACTCTCTCTCTTCAACCTTCCTGTTACAGGAGATCATCAGAGACTAAGGAATTATTGGCTTCTCTTTTCAAGAGCTAATTTGCCTCTCTGAAGACCCCTAGCTAAGAAGTGACATTGGGGTATACGTGGCATTTCACTAATATGATATTCTTTGGGTAATTTCTTACATTTTAGTAGTTTAGTTTATGCTAAAGCCATGATGGAAGCTAACAGATAACATGTTTTTGTACTGGAACTCTCAGAGATAATGTCCTTACCAGCTCTCACTAAATTATTAAATTGGTTAGAATTTCAACATATATATCATATATTATATATGATAATATATGATATATATATATTATATATATATATATATATTCCGCAAAAATGTATACACAACCCAGGAAGAGAAAAACTTGTATAGATGTGTTAATACTAAATTTATTGAGACATCATGAGATTAATACAAGTTACTTCTGGCCTCTACAATTACAAGAGGTGCTCAAAATGGTGGTCATGAGCTTCCAGGCATTTATTAGTATGGCGAACTGCTGCTTGGGTGACCTTGGTCACTGAGATTGCTGCACATGCTTTTTCAATTTCTTCTCTAAGGGCTTCCGGTGTAGTGGGTTTCTGACATCCTCCAGGATCCCTCATATGAAGGTAAAACCATCTGTTGAAAAAAAGTCATACTATTTTTCTTTCCCTAAATTCTCTCTCTCTCCTCTCTCTCTCTGTCTTTAAATTTAAACTTAAATCTAAGTTTTTAAAAACATTTCTTTTGACTGTTGAGATATATATATATATATAGTCTTTCTACACTCTATTTTACATTGCATATAAAATCCTGGGATTTTATTTTCTAGTTCTGTACTGGAGCCTCATAATTACAGCCAATCTTCTTGTATGATAGAGAAATAATTATGTGAACAATCCACCTCTTTGGAGACAAAAACTCCTGAGATATACTTTCTAATTAAAAGCTTATCCATTTTCATCATAAAATTTAAATTTAAACTTAAATCTAAATTTTTTAAATACTTCAGAAAATGTACTGAATATCTAACAGTGGTTAAAAGCAAAAAAATCAACTTTAATAAAATATTGAGCATCTTATATTAGAGCCAGATGGGATATGGGTTTGAACCTCTATTCGAGGGCTAATTTCTTTGGAGCTTTGGACATTACCTAAACATCTCTAAGCTTCATTTCATTAAAATGAGGGTAATATGTGACATCAGGCATAATAAGTGTAAAACTTTAATTGGTTCATTTGTACAACAGAAAAATTTTTAGAAGACAAGATGGTTGACAATATTTAGGTAAATGTTAGAAAATATATAGATAATTACTCTCCTTCTGACACTTATTTTATATGTGTTTAATATTTTTCAGTAAATAGATTGAGAGGAAGCTCTAAAAAATATGCAGAACAAATAGCAATGATAAAACATTACCAGAGGAATTCATTTCCTTTAACTGTGGGCTCCTTGTGGTTTCTGCAAAGTGACTATTTTAATCTCCCTTAAGAATGAAAGGAAGAAACTTGCCCATATTCTCAGTTTTACAAGATTTGTGCCCAGTTGTATTACAGAATCGCTCTGGAGTCCTATCAGAATCAGAAATCATAGAGTTTTCAAGTCTCCTCTTTTCTGCACTGCCATAGGAGACCAGAAACATGGCCCTAGAGAACCACTCTTCTCATTGCCTTCCTCTCTGGATCTTGCTCAGGAAGAAATTGGGTCCAAGGACATGCTGCACTTCCCTGTCATCAATCCCATTACATGTCTTTTGTGACCAATAATTGCAGGCTCCAATTGTTCTCAGGTTTTCTTTGTCCCAGTCTTTCCCCATTCTTGTTTGTCAGCTTGATTATTGAATGTCTACCATGTTCTAAACCCTGCAGTCTCCTCAGGCCAGATGATCACAGTCAGCCATAACTCCTGCTGTGGATCAATTTAGAGCCTGAATGGGGGAGAAAAACAAGAGAAATCGGTGGATGTAAAATCATCAGCAAAATATTATCTCTTTGTGTGGTAAAAAATAAAGTGAAATCTCAGGTTTAAAAATTTAAAGTTTATGTTTACAAGGCAGAGAGCATCTACTTTTTCCAGTACTAAGGATTGAACCCAGGGTCTTGGCACTAAGCTACACCCCTGCTCTTTTTTATTTTTTTTATTTTGACACAGGATCTCCACTAAGTAACTAAATTGCCTATGCTGACCCCTAATTTGTCATCCTCCCACCTCAACCTCCCAGAGTGTTAGAACTACAGACATTAGCCACCATGCCTAAGTAGATGTGGCATCTACTTTTAATGGCTAGAATGAAACTGGGAGAAAGTATCTTGGGTGCTCACAGTGCTGTTATCTTAGACTGAGTGTAGATTTCACAGCTGTTCTTTTGGTGAAGAAATAATTTTGTTATATGTTTATGTGTACTTTAAAAATATGTATTGTACTTGGATTAAGTTTCTGAAAATATAGATTTGTTTTTTCTTGCCTAGAGCAATATTTCACAAATATTCCTCAATCTCAACAAATATTTTATAAATATGATTTAAATTTCTAAAATATTACAAATTATAAAAACTTAACACTTTAAATAACCTTATGTTTCCAAATGATGTACTGTACTGAAACTCCAGTTATGCTTCTAATTGATTTCTAGTCAGTCTTAAGGTTATTCTCACATATTGAAAAGATATTACCTCAAAGTCATCCTAAAAAGCCATTCCCACCAGAAAAGTCAACTTATTGGGTGCTCTGAAGTTTGTATTTGTGTCTTAATTTTTGCACCTGCCTACAGCTTATTTAATGATACTTTGAGCAAGCAAGCAATTACATTCACTATATGTTAGTGGCAAAGTATGAACATTCTTCTCTCACTTTTTTTCATGGAAATGTGTCATGTGTAGGTATGATTTACTTTTCTTAAATGTTCAGTTTCTAATGCTAAATATGAAATGTGCCTGACACACAGAAAATATAGCATCAAGCAAAGCAAACATTTTACAATGTTTTAAAATGAAGCCAGACATGGTAGCACACACCTGTAATCCTAGAACTCTGGAAATCTCAGCCAGCAGAATTGTAAATTCAGCCTAGCCTGGGCCACTTAGTGACTTAGTGAGATCCTATCTCAAAAAAAAAAAAAAAAAAAAAAAAAAAAAATTAAGGAACTAGGGAAGTAACTCAATCCCCAGTAACAAAAAACAAAATAATTGTATAGATATCATACTGTTTCCCCAATAAAGATACTGACAAATAACAAAAAGCAAACAGAGCTAAATTTGCTCTTCCCTGAATTGTTTTGCCCTACTAAATACATATCTCATTGAATTTTCCTCAAATTTCATAACGCAGGATTCATCTCCTTTTTCACTTCCCCAGGCCCACATTCTAGACTCCTTTTCATATAGATGTGATGGAAAATAAGACTCTGAAACATGTATCATATATTTCCTTTCCAGTGTCCAACCCTAGAACCTCCCCTAGTTGGCCTCTACACATTCTCTCAATGTAAATAGACATTATGTCAATATTAATTCCCTGGCACTTAGCTTCCAAACCAAAGTTATAATGAAAGAACAAATCATTTCTAATTCAGTCTGTCCCAAAGTTATCTGTTCTCTCTTAAAATCTGCTGCTCCCCATCGCTACATCCTCACTCTGCCCTCAACTCACCCTCTGGGTTTTCTTGCATTACTTAATGAGAGTCCCTCCCCCAAATATCTCATATATCTTTGTTGTAAATCTCCCTTCATGTTATCAACTCTCCTGTACTTGACATCCTCTAACTCTGTACCCTTGCATTCAGAGAAATCTGAAAGTATGTATTATTATCTGCTTAATGCTCATTTATTCACTTAACTTTTCACTCAACATTTATGGAATGACCACGCTATGTAAGGTTTTGTATATGAATGAATAAAAAGGACACACATCTTTCTCTGAAGAAACATAATCTGAAGGGGCAAAATACACAAGAATATCTTTCTAACATACATTTTCTGTAGCAGAATTCAAAAGCCTTTGTATGTCATACACGTGATTTTTATAATTTCACCTCTAAAAACCTCTCCTGCCTCATTTATTCCATCTCTCCAAAGTATGTCCTTCACCCTGGGCTCCCACAGCTCCATGTGGATACCAATGAGCCTTGCCCTCATGCCTCTGTGCTTTTAACCCCTCTGTCTCAAATGTCCTCCTCAACCTTGTCAGACCAACAGACTCATCCTAGAGCTCTCTTCTGGTCACCTCAGGCAGTTGACATCTCAGTGTGGACTCAAAATCATTCCATGAAAATTTAACATTGATCGTTCCAATTTCTAATTATAAATTTCCATTTCTGCTTGTCCTGTGAGGGAATGACGTCCATGAGAACAGTGAATGAAACCCTTAGTCCCTTTGAGTTCGACAAATAGTAATCATATATGTAGGAATAAGAAAATGAAAAAGAACACAGCTCAGAGAATAAGACAGCTTCACCACATAATAACCATGCAACCTGAGAAGCTACTTGACTTTTCTGACCTTCAGCTTCCTTACCTGTTAAAATGAATAACAATATTTGCTTTGAAGTGTCTTATTAGGACTCAAAACAGATAATATAAATAAAGTGTATAGAGCTCAAATCAAATCATAACAAGTTAGTCTTAGTTATTACTATTATGCCTTTTTTTAAAGTAGTGGTGGCATTATTATTTTTTTCAAATTATGTTGTTGCCCTCAGGTGATAAGAAATGAAGGATGTGAGGGGAAAGGAAGCAATACAATTTTTCAGAACTTTTTCTGTCTCTTTAGATATTCTATCTAGATATTCTATCTCTTTAGATTTATTATCTCATTGTTCTTCCAAGATCATTGGATAGAATAATTTTTTGTATATCCTTTTATTGGTACATTTTAGGTGTACAACATAATGACATTCATCATTGGAGATATGCACCTTTACATACTCTGTTGGTTCTTATTTTTGCCCCTTCCCCTACCCTCCCTTCAACCCCTCCATCCCTCCCTATTTACAAAGACTTTGTTTCCATTTTTTCATTTTCTCATACTGATTCCATTCCCCTCTTTCTTTCCCCTACCCCTCCCACTTCTCCCTCCCCTTTGCCCCTTTTCTTCCTATTTCACATTATATATTGTAACTTTTAGTCCTTATTTACATTTTTAGTTTCTCACACTAGAGAAATTATTTGGTATTTAAACATGTGTGACCTGTTTATTTCACTTAAGAGTATCACCTCAGTGTGCATCGATTTAGCAACAAATGCCTCTAATTTCTCATTTTTGATAGCTGAGCAGTACTCCATTTTATAAAAAGACCCATATTTTCTTGATCCATTCTCCAGTTGATGGGCATTTGGGCTGTTTCCAAGTTTTAGCTATTACAAAATGTGCTGCTATGAACATGGATGCACATATATACCTGTGGTATGATTCTTTTAATTCTTTGGGGAAGATAACCAGCAGAGGAATAGCTGAGTCAAATGAGACTTCCAGCCCTAGTTCTCTGAGGTATCTCCATACTGATTTCCACAGTGGTTGCACCAGTATACACTCCCACGAGCACCGGAGTAGTGTTCTTCTTTCCCCACAACCCTACCAGCATTTGTTATTGGTGGATTTCATGATAGCAGCCATTCATTCTGGAGTGAGGTGGAATCTCAGTGTTGTTTTCATTTGCATCTCTCAAATGAACAGTGATGCTGAACATTTTTTCATATATTTATTTGCCATGTCTATTTCTTTGTGTGAGAAATGTCAGTTCATTTCAAATGCCCATTTTTGGATTGGGTCTTTAAATTTGGGAGGTTTGATTTTTTTAAGTTCTTTATAGATTCAAGATTGTAGACCTTTTCCTGAGGAACCGCTGGTGAAAATTTTTTTCCAAATTGTGGGTTGTCTCTTCACACTGCTGGTGGTTTCTCTTGCTGTGCAGAAGGCTTTTAGTAAAAAGAGATCCCACTTTTTGATTGTTTGTGCTAGTTCACGGGCAACTGAGGTTTTGTTCATAAAGTCTTTTCCTACCCCAATATCTTGAAGAGTTCTACCTAACCTCTGTTCCAACTGGTTCAGAGTTTCTGTTTTAATATTTAGATCTTTAATCCATTTCAATTTTAGATTAGTGCATGGTGAGAGATATAGGTCTAGGTTTAGTCTTTGACAAGTTGAAACCCAATTTCTCCACCACCATTTATTAAAGAGACCATCTTTCCTCCAATGAGGGTGTTTGGCTCCTTTGTCAAAGATGAGGTGGCTGAGTGTGTCTGGAGTTGTTTCTGCATCTTCTAATCTGTTCCACTGGTCGTCAGGTCTGTTTCTTTGCCAGTACCATGCTGTTTTTATCACAGTAGCTTTGTAGTATAGTTTCAAGTTGGGGGTTATAATATCCCCTGCCATGTCTCTGTTACCTAGAATTGCTTTTGCTATTCTGGGTCTCTTCTTTTACCAAATGAATTTTTGGATTGTTTTCTCAAGGTCTCTGAAGTATGCTGCTGGGATTTCAATTGGGATTGCATTGAATCTATATAGCAATTTTGGAAGTATAGTCATTTTCACTATGTTGATCCTAACCAGGAGCATGGGGTGTCTTTCCATTTTCTGATATTCCCTTCAATATCTTTTTTCAAAGTGCTATAGTTTTCAGAGAAGAGGTCTTTGATTTCTTTTGTTAGGTTGATTCCTAGGTATTTCAGTTTTTTGGATGCTATTATGAAAGGAATTGTTTGTCCTATTTCTCTTTCAGTGAGTCTGTTGTTTTTGTAGAGGAAAGCTATTGATTTTTGTGTGTTGACCTTGTATCCAGCTACTTTACTAAATTTGGTCATGAAGTCTAGAAGACTTTTGATGGAGTTCTTGGGGTCTTGTATATAGAGTATCATGTCATCTGGAAATAATGACAATTTGAGTTCTTCATTTCCTATCTTTATTCCTTTTATTGCCTTCTTTTGTCTAATTGCTGTGGTTAATGTTTCCATAAGTATATTGAACAGGAGTGGTGATAGTGGACATCCTTGTCTTGTGCCTGATTTTAGTGTGAAGGATTTCAGTTTTTGACCATTTAGTATGATATTGGCTGTTGGTTTTTCATAGATGGCTTTTATCAGATTGAGGTAGAGACTGTCTATTCTGATTTTTTGCAGGGTTTTTACCTTAAATGCATGTTGGATTTTGTCAAATGCTTTTTCTCCATCTATTAAGATGATCATATGGTTTTTGTCCCTGGCTCTATTGATATAGTGTATATTGTAGTACATGCTGGAGAAACTGAGGTGAGGTCACATTGAGAGTGCCCCCCAGGCTCACAGGGCAAGCTGGATGTAGAGGCCCCTCCTCTTTCCTTGGTGCATCTAGGATCTTGTGCCTCCTGGCCTGGGCAAAGCTGCTAATCTGAGGCTGCTCACAGACCCCAGCATCTCTGTTCTCAAAAGGGCCAAGATGTGTCCCTTGGTGGGGCGAGCTCCATGACAACCCAACCAAGTCACAGAGACCTCCAGATTGGAGCACCATGGCTCCCAGGCAGCAGGAGGCTTCTGGGTAGGCATGCTAGGGCTCTGAGCCCAGAGAAGGTGAGCCGTGCAGGCGCCAGGAACACAGATCCACCCTACTCACCCTCTCCCCGCATGTCAAAATGAGAAGACAGGTAAATAAGCCACAGAACCAGACTTCCAGATCACCTAGAGCAACCCCAAAGGGAAACAAGATGGAACACTCTGATACTCAACCACCTGTACTCCCTGAACTGGCAACAAAAGAGGATCTGGAAGAAATGAAATCAGAAATAATTTCTCACATAACAGCAAAGATCACGCCCATAGTATAAGACATGATTAATAAATCTAGAGAGGATACAGATAAAAAAAGAGGAGCTGAGGAACATGATGGAATGCTAACATAGGAAACAAACTGAATCCATAAAACAGATGCAAACAGATTTCCAGGAGATTAAAAACTCCATTAAAAGTCTATGCAGCAGAATGAGCCAATGTGAAGACAGAATTTCAGATATAGAAGATAAGACTGCAATTAGTGACCAGGAAAAGAAAAAATTCTTTAAAATTTTAAAGGACCACAAGTAATCAAAGCAGCAGCTGCTAGACAATGCAAAGAAAAATAACATAAGACTGATTGGAGTCAATGAAGAAACAAGAGAGAGTGCAGATGACATAAAAAAACTGTTTACAGAAGTGATGGCAGAAAACTTCCCAAGCAGGGGAAAATAATTTGACATACAGATAAGTGAGGCATATAGGACTCCAACTAGCCTTGATCAAAAAAAAATCTACACATAGGCATATAATTGTTAAGATTCCAGAAACCAAACAGAAGAACAAAATTCTACAAGTAGAGAAAAGAAACTAATCACATACAAAGAAAAGCCCATCAGAATCACAGCAGACTTCTCAACACAAACCATCAAGGCAAGAAGAGGTTGGAGTGATGTGTTTCAAGCCCTAAAGGAAAACAACCTCCAACCCAGATCGATGTACCCTGCAAAACTATCTTTCAAAATTGATGGAGAAATAAGATACTTTCATGACAAAGAGCACCTTAGAAACTTCATGAATACCAAACCAGCACTCCCAAAATTTTAGACAAAATCCTAGGAAAAGACAATGAGGATCACAACCCCAGGAAGCAAAGCAAAATGAATCCTCTGGGCACGGCAAGAAATTAAAATCAAAGGGGGAGGATCAAACAAAAAGAAAAGGTCATGACAATAATAACTCAATACAAGTCAGTTATAACCATCAATGTTAGTGGTCTCAACTCACCAATCAAAAGAATTAGACTGGCAGAATGGGTCAAGAAGCAAGATCCAACAATATGTTGCATACAAGAAACACACTTCATTCAAAAAGAAACTCATACACTGAAAGTTAAAGGGTGGAAAACAATACTCCATGTAACAGGAACCCGAAAAAAAGCAGAAGTACCCATCCTCTTTGCAGACCAAGTGGATTTCAAACCCACATTGATTAAAAGAAATAAAGAAGGACACTATATCCAGAGATGACAATCATAAATATCTATGCACCAAACACTAGTGCACCCAACTATATAAAACAAATACTAATGGACATGAAAAACCATATAAGCACTAATACAATAGTAGTGGGGCACCTCAATACCCCATTGTCACAAATAGATAATCAACTAGACAAAAAACAAGCAATGAAATACTAGAACTAAATCAAACTATTGAAGATATGAACCTAACAGATATTTACAGAGTGTTCCACCCCACAAAATCAGAATACACATTCGTTTCAGCTGCACATGGGTCATTCTCAAAAGTAGACCACATACTCGCTCATAGAATATATTTAGGTAAGTGCAAAGGAATTGAAGTTATCCCCTGTATTTTATCAGACCATAGTGCAATGAAATTGGAGATCAACAGCAAAAAAAACTGCAAAAACTTCATAAACACATGGAAATTGAACAACACACTTCTGAATAACTAATGAGTCACAGAGGAAATTAAAGAAGAAATCAGACAGTTCCTTCAATTAAATGACAATGACAATATAACATATCAGAATTTATGGGACACAATGAAAGCGGTCTTACGAGGGAAATTCATAGCAGTGAACAATCATATTAGGAAAACAGAACGAACCCAATTAAACAACCTGATGCTGAACCTCAACCTTCTAGAATGAGAAAAGCAGGACAAACCTAAAGATCATACAAGGGAGGAAATTATAAAGATCAGGGCAGAAATCAATGCAATGCAGACTAAGAGAACAATACAAACAATCAGTGAAGCCAAGAGTTGGTTCTTTGAAAGAATCAACAAAATTGACAAACCCTTAGCCAACCTTATCAGAAAAAGGAAAGAAAAGGTCCTAATCCATGCAATTAGGAATGAAAAGGGTGAAATTACAACAGGTCCAGCAGAAATCCAGAGGATCATTAATACCTACTTTCGGAACCTATACACCAATAAGATGGAAAACACAGAAGAAATGGACAGATTCCTAGACACATATGAATTACCAAAGTTGAATGAAGAAGACCTAAAAATTCTAAACAACCCAATAACAATCAATGAAATTGAAAACATAATTAAAAACTTACCAACCAAGAAAAGCCCAGGTCCTGATGGCTTCACTGCTGAATTCTACAAGACATTTAGAGAGGAGATGCTGCCGCTGCTGTTTGAACTCTTCAACAAAATTGAAAGGGAAGCAATACTCTCAAAATCATTCTTGGAAGCAAACATCACCTTGATCCCCAAAACAGAGAAAGAGCCAATTGAGAAAGAGAACTATAGGCCAATCTCACTAATGAGCATAGATGAAAAAAACCTCAATAAGATACTGACAAACAGAATGCAGAAGATCATCAAGAAGATCATACACCCTGACCAAGTTGGATTCACCCCAGGGATGCAGGGATGGTTCATCATATGCAAATCAATCAATGTAATACACTAATGAATATTATTGGCAATTTGCAAATTAGTAAACTGAGTGCAAAGGATGTAAGTGACTCATTTATGTACAGAGTTCCAGCAATAAGATACATGATATTAGTCAGCCAGGGCCGCCATAATAAAACATCATAGTCTGAGTGGCTTAAATAGAAATTCATTTCTGACCATTCTGGAAGATGAAAAGTCTGAGATCTAAGTGCCCATCAGTTTGGTTCATGGTGAGGTCTCTTTCTCAGTTTGCAGATGGCCACCTTCTCACTGTGCCCCTACATGTTGGACAGTAAAAATCAGAAATCTTAACACTACAGGGGTAGGGCCCAGCTTAGTCATTTAATTTAACATTATCTCCAAATAGAGCCACTTTGAGAACTAGGGCTTCACATGTGAACTTGGTGGAGGACACAGTCAGCCCCACAGCATGCATTTTCTCCTGCACTGAATCTCACTGCTATGAATAAGGGGTGAATCAATATAAAGAGTTCCCTCTTACAATCCATAATCCAGAAATCCTTGATCCAATTTATTCAGAAGTTTTAGGCATTCTCCTATTGTTCCATATCTTATTATTGGAGTTAATAACTGTTGATAAACAGCAGGTCTATGTCATGCATTGCATATTCAAAGGGAACACTTCTAAGAGACCGACAATTTAAAGCAGGAGACATTCTGGGCTGTGACTGAAAACATCCAGCCCTTAAGATGGTCACTAAGTGATGAGACTGGTAGGAGGAGGAGCTGAAAGAGTAGCTGCAGGGCTACAGTATCTCTGAGGCTGATCGTGTAACAAAAGGCAATGAATCACTGGAATCAGGTAAGCTGGTGCTCCTACCAAGAAGAGGTTTGCTGGGATAGTTAAGTGAATTGGGGGCCATGGAAGAGCAAGAGCAGTGTATTTGAGCCAGATCCATGGACTTTCTCCTCAGCCACCACACTGCCTCCTCAGTTCCTTGAAAAGCACCTCTAGCAACATCAGCAGGAGGCCTCTGAACTGCACTCACATTGACCTACACAATGACTAAAACCGTATGATGGCCCTTGATATAGAAAAGAAAGAAAAACTGCCAGATTGTGTCAGTGGTACTACTAGGGGAAGGTAAAAGAAGGGAAAATTTCTCCAGGAACTAGAAAGCCCCAGCTGAATGGCAGCACCACCACACTAAGGTGAGCCCAAAATATGTATAGAAAGTAAAATAATGAACATTTACTTTTTAAAGATAAGGTTTATAGTTGCCTCATCATTTTTTTGTCTTACTACAAAAAACAGTGTCAGGGCTTGAAGTCCAACACTCTGAGTCCCTCTACAAAGACTCTCAAGCAACTAAGAATTTTGTGTGAATAAGAGTTAAAAATAAGGGCATAATTCCTGCCAATTAAGGAATGCACAAATAAGATATATAATATTCATATGATGAACATTATACATGGGTGAGAATAGACACAGTAAAACGACATGTAACTATGTGTATTTTTTAATTTTTTAAATTTATTTTTATCAGTACATATTTGTGGCATGTAACATTTGCATTCCTCCTGAGGAATGGTATATGTACTTGAAGCATCTTATTTCTTTTTTCATCCCCTTTCCCTCCTCTCACTGTCCCCTCCATTCATATCTTGATCCCCTTCTTACTTTTGCACATGTTTGCAACACATAATGTTTACATTTCTTGTGTGGATTTGATCTTCCAAATACGTTAAAAGCACAGAAGCATAATTTTTAAACTCTAACAAACATGACATTGAGAAAAAAGAACAATACATGTTACATAGTTCCATTTATATGAAGTTCAACTTCAGAAAAGGGTGATCAAAGGGACTAAAAGACACGACTGGCACCCTCAGGGAAG
This sequence comes from Heterocephalus glaber, assembly GCF_053883595.1. NCBI lineage: Eukaryota > Metazoa > Chordata > Mammalia > Rodentia > Bathyergidae > Heterocephalus > Heterocephalus glaber. The sequence continues at coordinate 20,804,690 of NW_028258344.1, forward strand.
GATAGAGACTGGAAAGGGGGTGGACTCTGTAGTATTTCTAAGTGGGATACTATGGGATGTTTAAATATTTAAAGTAGGTTACCTTGTGGAATGTTTAAATGTTTAAGTTTTCAACATATCTGTTTCCTCAATCACTTCTCACTTCTTTACAATGAATATATTAAAATATTTTCTTCTAGTTTTTTATAAACACAGTACCTTATTGTTATTTATAGTCACCCTATTTTGCAGTAGAATACCTGAACTTATTTCTCTTAGCTAAGTTAGTACCAGTTATCAACTTCCTCATCTCTACCTGCCCCAGTATTCCCCATCTTCTGGTAACTACTACTCCACATTCAACTTCTGTGAAATCAACTTTTTTGATTTCCACATATGAGTGAGCTGATGAGGTATTTGTCTTCCTTTCCCAGGCTTCTTGGACTTAAGTCTTCTACCTCCATTTATATTATCAAAGATAAGAGGATTTCATCATTTTTTTGTGCTGAGTAGTATTTCATGGTATACATGTGCCACATTTTCCTTATCCATTCCTCTGCTGGTAGACACTTAGACTATTTCCACTCTTGGCCATTACTGTAGTTAGAATCTGGATTTTATCCCAAAGTTCCACATAATAAAGGCTTGATCCCTAGCTCAACACTATACAGAGGTGCTGGAATCTGTAAGAGATGGGCCTAGTGAGAGGATTAGGTTATTGGGCTGTGCTTGTGAAGGGTTTGGATGACCCAGGGCTTGCTCTTCTAGTCTTTTGCTTTCACACTCAGCCATGAGGTGAACGGTTTTTTGGTTTGTTTTATCACGTTTCTTCCACGATGCCCCACCACAGGCTCAAGGCAATGATGTCCATTGGTCATGCACTGAAATCTCTAAATTGGGAGTTAAAATAAACTTTTTCCTTTTATAAGTTGATCATTTAAGGTATGTGTTACAGTAACACATGCTAGCACTTATTGTGAATAGTGCTGCAATAAAAACGGGAGTGCAATGTCTCTTCAGGATACTGACTTCATGCCTTTGGATATATACTCAGTAGTGGGATTGCTGTATCATATAGTTAACTATGTTGTAGTAGCTGTATTGTTAATATTTGAAGGAAGCTTCATACTGTTTTCCATAAGGGCTGTACTAATTTACATTCTCAACAATAGTGTGCAAAGTTTTCCTCTTCTCCAAATCCTTGCCAGTATTTGTTAGACTTTTTTTCTTTGTTAATAACCATCCTACCTGGGATAAGATAATTTTTCACTGTGGTTGTGATTTGTGTTTCCTTGATGCTTAGTGATATTGAGCATTGTTTTCATATGCCCATTATCCATTTGTATTTCCTCTTTTTATGAAGTGTCTATTTTGACCTAGTGTCCTTTCTTACATTGGATTATTTGTGATTTTCTGATTTAGGTATTGGGTTTTTTTATGTGTTGGAATTGGCATGTTGCTATTGAACAGTGTTCCTTATGTATTCTGAATCATAAGTCTTTGCTAGATGTATAATTTTCAAGTATTTTCTCTTGTTCTGTAGGTCTCTCCACTCTGTTGATTATTTTCCTTGCTGAGCAGAACCTTTTTAATTAGACACAGTCCTATTTGTCTATTTTTTCCCTATGTTTTAGAATCTGATCCGTGAGTTTCTATTTTTTGATCTACCTTCTGATTAAATACTTGTGTATATTAAATACTTGTGTATATTAAATACTTGTGTATAACTTATTAAGCTGCACCCATATGACTTGTGCACCATTTGTATGTTACATTAAATAAAAAATTTAAAATCTAAAAATACTACTTCTGGCTCTATATTTAAAAGAGTTGAAAGCAGAGGCTTCAACAAATATTTATACACCCATCTTATTGTGGCATTATTTATGAGAGTTAAAAGTTGGAAACAACCAAAATGCCCAAAGAATTCTGAATGGATTTAAAAGGTAGTATATATGTACAGTGAAATATTTTTCAGCCTTTAAAAGACATAATTCTGATGCATGGCACACTACGGATGAAAATTGAAAATGCTACTCTAAGTGAAATAAGCCAGACAACAAAGGACAAATATTGTATGATTCCATTAATATGAGGTACTTAAAGTAGCCAAATTCAGGGAAATAGAAAGAATACTAATTACCAGGGGCTGAAGGGAGAAGAAAATGGGGGGTTATTAATTAATCGTTATAGAGTTTCCATCTAGAATGCTACAAAAACCCTTCTGGAGATGGATGGGAGAATGGTCGGATAATAATGGAAATATGCTTAATCCTACTAAATCATAGACCTAACAGTAGTTTAAATGTTAAATTCCATGTTACATACATCCTACTATAATAAAAATATTTAAAAACAAGAATAGAGGTATTTTTCTTTCTCTCTTCTTTCACTAGAGCCTTGCCCACCTGTCTATAGGAGCCTTGAGACAAACTTCCGCATGACTCCTCTCTGACCTGTTTCTGTTCAAGAACACCACAGTTTCCATCCACAACATCCATCTTTAGGATTTCTTTCTGTCTTCAGCCATCTTTACCTCCAGGCCACATGTCAAAATTTCTCTTGGCTGACTTTATTTTACCTTTAGGAGTAGATGAGAATATCTTCAGAAGAATCTATGTGTTTAATTTGATCAGGAGATTTGAGTTATTGATCATCATTCACAAACATCTTAGAAATATCACATTATTCCCAGACCAATATTCTAAAATATACTTCTAGGAATAAAAATCTTGGCACTATATAGCTAATTTATCACTCTTCAGTTAGAATACAATCCATTGAGTGAAAATGTCAGGTTTGTTTGTTCCTCCTCATCTGTTTGTAAACAAACTTAAAACTAAAATCAAATGGCCAGGTTCACAAAAGAATAGGAATAATAGACCATATTAAGTCATTTTATTTTCAAACAATACCAAAATATATATTTGACTTGGCTAACTCTTCATTTATTAACTATATAATACCTAAAATTTGATTGACATTTTCACAGAGTTTATTAATATTTTCACTGAATTTCCAGATATTTTCTTTCTCCTATTGATGTCACTATATATCTTTATTTTCCCCATATAGTATGAATAGTTTATTGTTGAGGACAGGCAGGACAGGTATTAAAAATATATGCCATCTCATAAGATATAAAGCTGAGTATCTTTTTTGAGATTATGTAAACTTTTCAGAGCTTTGGGGGAGTATAGATAGTACTTGTATGTGTATGCATGTGTGTATGAATATGTGAGCTTGTATACATTAACAAAACTTCTTTTTTATTAAGATCAAAATCTTGTACCAACTCTTGGTAGAAAACCATAGAAAGCTATGTTTTGTTTTAAATGTATAACTTTCAATTTTATGATGTAATATTTATTAAGTATGCATACATATACATACATATATATGTGTATAATATATTAGCCTGACTCACATATATCCTCTGAGTAATTAGCATAGAACAGTGATTATGAAGACTGAAATTTTTACTCTCTGCTTTGACATTTTCCTTATTTTCCTCACTTTTCTCGTCTGAATTACACAAATAAGAATTGTACCATCCTGGTGGAATGTTGGATGGAAAATATCTATTAAACTGATGTTTATTCAATGCTAAAACTCATACTACCAATCAAAAAATTTGTCTCGAATTGTGAAGTAACTTGCTACATCATTGGTTTTGGGTCATTGGTTCTAATCAAAATCTAATGGAACCTACAATTGGCATTTAATTACTTTTGCTGTAAATGCATGTCATTTTATAGACAGATAATGCTCCATTCAATGCGGATGAAGGAGAAAATGATTAGAATAGAACAAGGAAGGAATAATCTTGTTGGGAGATGTAGCAAGAGAGGGAGGTAGAGACCAGAACCAACAAATTTGTTCTGTTCTCAATTTAGATGGCAAAACTTGGTCTTTGGAAAAATGAGAATCTGATAACATTTTACTAGGATCAGTCTAATATCCTACTATAATATGGCTTCTGTATAATGAAATTTCTGATTTAATTTTGAGAACTCAATAATTTACCAGTTGAGTTAACTCATGGTGAATCGTGCATAATTTTGCTATTGTGGGTGGTTCACTTGATCGACTATCGTTAGCTAGAGCTTTAATAAAAAAAATTCTAGTCTTTAGTTTTATCATCTTAGGAACCAACTGGATATGATGACTTTAAGAGATAAAATGTCATTTCTCAAATGAAATCTTTAAATTCCAGGTTCTTAGTGCCATGTTGACTTCCAGGTCCTTACTTTAGGACTGATAAAATTCCTATCTCTCAGTGGAAACAACTAGTTTTTCTGAGTGTTTCTGGTTACCTAGCTCTGCCCTATTTCCTAGATTAAAAAACTGAGATTCCTCAATAGACATTTGAAAGTAACTTGCCAGAAGCCTGCTTATTGTGTTTCTAATAATTCTCAGACTAACATACAACATGGATTAATACATTTCTCACTGTCCCCAAGCACAGTAAGTTCTATTAATTATACATTTTTTGGAGGAAATAAATTTTTGTCTGTGCTTCATACTTTGCCTAAAGTATTAAATCTCCAGAAAATGCACCTGTTTTTGTGCTTTGTTTTTGGAACATTTTGTTTTATTCATATTTTTCCATGTTTGAACTTTATTTTTCAAATAATTTGAATAAAAATAAAGAACTTATTTTAAATAAACATCCACATTCTCATCTTTATCAACTGAATGTTCAGTTTCTTAGTCTAAGCAATTTCTTTTCTTTCTTTTTCTTTTTTCTTTTTTTTTTTTTTTTTTTTTGAGACAGGCTTTCCCTAGGTAGTTCAGACTGACCTTGAACTCATTAAGTAGCCCATGCTGGCCTAGAACTCATGGCAACCCTCCTGCCTCAGCCTCATGAGTGCTGAGATTACAGTCATACCCACCCTGCCTGGCTAGTGTGGAGAATTTCATTAACTTAGTTATAACCCTAATAATGATCAACTGAAGTTTACAGAAAACCTTCTTTGTAACTTTTAGGTTTTGTGGAGGAAAGAGCACAATTTTATCCCAACTCCCAAATGGAATCTAGTCAGTGGGGTTCTTCCAAGGCAGAGCCTAAACAAGGGCTGCGTACTTCAACAAAGATTCCCTGCCCTAAGCGCACAAGGTAGAAGAGAGAGACGCCAGATTGCCCATTTATTCCAGGCTTCAAAACTAAAATGATCAGGGCTAGGGATTTAGCTCAGTGGTTCTGGTGCCTGCCTCACAAGCACAAGGTCCTGAGTGAGATCCCCAGTACAAAAAAAAACAAAAACTAAAAAACTAAAAACTAAAATGATCAGTGTTCTCTGCGATGTACTGAAGATGAGCTCTTCTTCCTACATTTTGAGCAGGAACCAGTGTGAATGGAGCTGGACCCAACGGAGCTGCAAGTAAATGGCCTAGGAAACAAATACAACAGGATCTACAATCAGCTTTAAAAACTAGAAATAACCCTACGCTTCTTGTATATCTGAGATGTCAGCTGGGACATTATTCAGTTATTGACATAGAATTGGTGGGTTCGGTCCATGTTTGTTTTTGTTAACAAATGAAATAATACCAAATCGCCTTTGTTTTTTATATGTTGATTTTCAAGTAATTATGAAGATCTTAACATAGCAGTATATTCTTATTTATGGTTATATGGAATTTCATAGATAGAAATACAATTATTTATTTAGCCACTTTGTAACTGATAACATTAAGATGGTTCTTGTCCTGTGTTTCTATCTCTAAGAAGGATTCTGAAAATAAAATTGCTGCACCAGAAAGGTTTGAATATTTTAAATTTTATTAATACTGAGAATATACTACCAGTGTATATTATTATCCATTTCTTCTTATTGATTAACATTTTGTATTTTCAGACTTTTAATGTCTTTAAAATATAGTATAAAAAGCTATCTTATTACATTTTTATAAGTATTTACTTGCCACTAATGAGGTTGAGGATCATTGTACGATGTCTTAGTCCTTAATATAATTCTATAGTGCGTTACTGCTCCTTACTTTTTCCTGTTTTTATATTTTTGGTACCCCTAAAAGTAGCACATATTTCAGTATAGGAAAGAGTAACATTTTATCATATATAGACAGATGTATTTTCCTCATACATGACATATTCATATTTTATAATCTTATATTTGATGCATACAGATTTACAAAATAAACACATGGATAACTTCTTGTATATTTGACATCAAATTTTAAATATATTTTTTTCTTAAATATTGTTTATAGGCTCTTTGTAGAGTAGACGTCTCAATTTTGTGTTGAAGGATTAGCCTCTCTATGTTATTATATTTTACCTTCCAAGATCTTGGTAGACTACCCATTTCATCAGGTCTGTATTCTTCAGTAAAAGCTTGTCATTTATTTCATATAAATTTTATTATGTTTTCCTGTATAAAAATAAAACTACAGTTATTTTCTCATTGCATATTTCTGGATTATAGAAAGTTGTTTTCTATAGATCTTGGAACTTTTTAAGCTCTTTCTGTGATATTATAATATCAATTTTCTATAATAATAAACTTGTCTCTTTCTGATATTTGTTTCTTTTCCTTGTCTTCTTGTATTAGTTAAGACCTACAGGCTAATGTTGAATAATAATAATGAAAGCAGATATTTTTACTTACACAAACTTTACCATTTAATAATATCTTATCATTAATTTTTACATTTGTTTTTTACTTTTGATAGATAACCTTCATCAAGTTAGGGAGTTTTTCATCAACACTTAGCTTACATAAAAACAGTAATGTTCACTACTGAGAAATTAATATTATTGAAAATATTCTCAGGAGCTTGAGATAATCATATTTATTTTCTCTTCTTTAGTAAAAGAATAAATTACATTGGTAGATTTCTTAATATAGAATCATAGTTATATTCTTATAATAAATTATATTATAAAATATGACATTTTCAGTGTCACTGTAATCTAATATTTTATCTGGAAATATATCTATTAATGAATTGATGAGTGAGAAATTAAGTTGAGTGCTTTATTTTGTTTTGTCTTGTTGTTTACTTTTATTATTCTCTTCTTGGTTTTACTATTAGCATATTATTTTCAATGAATGGATTTTGATCTCCCTCTTTAACATATTCAAGAAGAGCTTAAGTTACAGAGGAATTCACAATATTGATCAAATTCATATATCTGAGCCTGATGAATGTGTGTGTGTGTGTGTGTCTGTCTGTGTGTCACTTATAGAAAGGACTTACCACTAAAAATGATGGATTTTTAGGCATTTTTTTTCAGTTTAATTTTTAATGAAACTTTATGCTTATCATTGAGATATATGTCATAATTTATGTTTTTTAAGAAACAACTCAAGCACATTCTTTCAAAAAATTATTTATTAAAAAAATTTTAAGGTTTCTATATACATACTTATATTTTTTTAAATATATAAAATGATTCAAAATATATTTGATGATTTAAACTTAATCTGATTCCAGAGCCAAGATCTTTAACTACTGCTTGCCAATGAAAATCAGAGAAATGTCATACATGATATATCTTCGTACGAGGAATAAGCCATACTTTGGGAGATCAGCTGCTTTTACAATTTGGGGAGGGAACCCTCTTTAAAAAGAAAAGTATTTTAAGGTACGAATGAGTCATTCTTTTCAGACTAAATTGTATTATTCCACCATAAGCCCATTCCTGGTCTCCAGGAGAAGAAAGTGATACATAATGTAGAACATGATCAATTTGTGTCAGTTACTGCTGAAAAGTCAGACAAATAAAGACCTGAACTTGGCAAGATGGAAGTTTTTAATGACTTTTTTTTTCAGAGTTTCACTATGCATTTCAGGCTGGCCTTGAACTTGCAGTTATTCACCTGCCTTGCCCTCCCAAGTGTTGGGATTAGAAATGTGTGCCCCTACATCTGGCTAAATCTTCAATGATCTTGTCAAAAGCCACTTCCAAAGGCTAGTAGAAGTGTAAATCTGACTGGAGAGTTTTGGTTAGAAGGGAAGTAAATAGAGACAACTCTTGATAATTTTTGGTTTTAAAAATGGTGATCAAAGTAGAAGAGAATAAGAGACCTAGAATGGAGACATTTTTCTTAGTTCAGTGCTGTAATAGCAAATGATGTTTATTGCATGAATTTCATAAAATGGATGAGAAATTGGTAAGAGATTGATTGGTAAGAGCAAAGAGATTCAGACTTAAGTAGTAAGAAGAGAAAGAATGAAATGGACAACTAAATAAAAAAATTTCAGCCTTTAAAGAGGGAAAATTTCACCCTTTTATCCAGAATGAGGATATATATGTAGATAAGTGGATAGAATTGGTGGAGGGAAGATAAAGGAGTGGTTTTAACTCCTAGTCTCTCTAATTGTCTTACTGATCTAATTTTCAAATGTAGGATTTTAATTTATCTGAACTTATCATGAGGACTGTTAAAGAGCTAGTGCACTTTTCAGGTGGATTGTCTCTCGTTCCTGCACAGTTCTTTCCTGGTAAGTAAAAATGGCACCCTTGTAATGTAGGATGCTCCCTAATGCTAAGGCTTGTTTCTAAATTCATTATTCTGTTCTTCTAGCCTATTTGTGGCAGATTGCACTGCTTTAATTACTGTAGATTTATAGTAAGTCTTGATAATTGGTAAAACAAAAGCTCCTTTATGATTTCTCTACCAGATTACCATGATTATTCTTATTTTCAATTACCAAATTATTGTCTGCATCTAGGTTGATATTTTTCCCTTTTTATTTATATTTTCTTTTTCCTTGATGAGATTTAATAAAGGACTTTCCAATTGTTTGGTTTTCTTTCTGAGTGTGACTTTTAGTTTGGGGTTTTTTTTGGGGGGGGGGGTGGCTTTTCATTAAAACAGGTTCCAATTTTTTTAAGTCTATTTTTCCCTATTTCATTTCCTCTGCTTTTCATTTTCAAAATTCTTTTTGAAAAGACTTTCCTCTTTAGGAGGAAAAAGTTTGACATAAAATCAAATGACAGAAACCAAAAAATAAAAATAAACATGATTCCATATTACTTCCACACTAATAAAGAAAATACATCATGTCAAGTGCAAATTATTTCAAAATTCTCTTTGTAATTAGTGGACTTTATTACTTCACATCATGTTAGTCAGGAGGTCTGTAATCAGCCTATATGTAGGTTTCCTTAGGATTACAGTGCAACAAAAAGAGTACTTTTCCAGTAATATTTCTTGCAAGTATTTAAACTTTGAATTGCTCCTCATTCCTACGCAAATTAATAACCAAGTATAAGGACATCCCAGGATAATTTCAAATCAAGTATGCTTCATGCCCAGTGTAGTTGCTTTGTTATCAAATAAACACTGCCTTGTCTCGACTCTCCCCTTTTTTAAACATTATTAAATTTTAGTAAATGCAGTCATATTGACGAAAGTGCTTTTTACTTTTTTATTAGTTTTGAGAAAAGTAAAAAATGTTTTCAGTTAACAGAAACCTAGAGATATAAATGATGCAAACTCGTCCCCCCTTGACCCAACTCGTACTCCAACAACTGATATTACACAATCATTTTAAATTTCTCAAAGATTGAAATGTAGGAGGTGAGTCTATTTCATCCTGCCCTTGGAAAATAAGAGAGACCTCAGATGAGATCTAGATTTAACATTTTAATCAAATATGTATGTTTCATTATAAATAGGATATAATAGTTGCCTAAATGCTATCTCTAAATGGCCGGATGTAGTCTGGCAGTCTTTTCAAACAAAGCTGAAATCTAAATGTCAGAGGAGACCTCAAGGTTATTCAGTTCAACCTCCCAGTTGATCCACAAATTCCTCTGAAACTTCCCTATGGCTCTCCGTTTTCTTCCCTGCACTCTCTTGGTAACATAGAATTCAATAGCTCCTGATGCCGAGGTTTTCACCTACGAAATACAGATTCTACTTTTAGACATAGTTTAATTTGGAGCAAAACTGAGTGCCTGAAATGTCTGGCTTACAAGATCATTCGTCTCTTCTGACTCTTTCCCACTCCCGACTTACACATCCCCAATTTCAACAGCCACTCTTTTGGGAACATGTCATATGACCTTTAGTCATACTGACTGCTTTCCCCAGAATAGTTTTTTGTTTGTCTATAAGCTGTAAAGTCTGACACACAGATCCAAACATGCTCCCAGTAATGACCTGACCAGCACAGTGTAGATCTGTGTCATCACCTCCATCTCTATGAAGGCTGTCATTCTAGTGACACAACCAAAACTTTAGTTTAGTCATTCCTTGTCAGCCAACTCAAATAACCTAAGAGTAAGGCCAATTTTTATCTGCCTTGCTTCTTAATCCCCATTTTTTAATACGGTCGTATTCTGATTTTTTTTTATAGTCTAGGAGAATGTCTTAACAGTAAGATAAAAACATGAGCTTCAAAGTTAGAAAGTTTTCCATTTGCAGTCTATATCATTTTGTGTTTACAACCTGAGAGAATGTCACTTGCCATCTCAAGATTCAGTTTTAATGTGTTTTTTGAGAGTATGATGTCTAATTTTTCTTTCGATATTTACATAAAATAATATATGTAAAACTTGTACATAGTGTTCATATATGCATTACTAAGAATTTCCAAAATGTTAAAACAACTTAAATTAAAAAATAAAAAGATTATTAAGGTTGCTGACCAATATGAACTGGGACAAATGAGGTTGGAATTTGGGAGACCAGTAAGTAGCTACTGCAATACAGTAGTCACCAGTATCAATTCAGCTTTACACTCTTCAGTTTCTGTTTGTCAAAGTCAACTATGGTGAAAAATATTAAATGGGAAATTCCAAAATTAAGCAATCTGTGTTTTTAAGTTGCACACCATTTTGAGTAGCATGACGAAATCTCCTACCTTCCCATTATCCAGCAGAAGCACATTATGCACACTACCTGCCTGTTAGTCCCTTAGTAGCCATCTCAGTTATCAGATCAATTACTGTTATATCCCAATGTATGTGTTCAAGTAATTCTTTTTTACTTGATAATGGTGCCAAAGCATGAGAGTAATAATGCTGAAATTAAAATTGCAATGTAAAAAAGTGAAGCCATAAATCACTTCCCTTACATGTAAAGGTAAAAGTTCATGACTTAATAAGGAAAGAACAAATTACATGCTGAATTTGTTAAGATGTATGTTGTAAACAAATATTCCATCCATGAAATGGTGAATAAAAAAGAAATTCATGCTAGTTTTTCTATCAAATGTCAAAATGGAAAAGTTATGTCCACAATAAGTGATAAATGTTTGTTAAGATGGTAAAAGCATCAAAACATAGGAAAGGTTCAGTACTATCTGCAATTTCAGTTACCTACTGATGGTCTTGAACATGTGCCCATGGGTGGGGTTATAGGGGACAGGGAGGACTAACTGTATTCTAGATGAGATGAAAGGCTATTTAGACTAGAGTGAAAATAATGTGGTGTTTTTTGATATTTGAAAATAGAGCCTCAAGATTTGCTAATGGTATTGCATGAGGAATATAAGAGAAAGAGAAATTAAGAATTATTTTGTCCTGGTAACAGGAGGATTAGAGTAGCCCTTTACAAAAGCTGATTTAGAGTTACAACCAGGAGTTTTGTTTTTGCTTTTTCACATCTTTTTGATGCCTTTACATTTATACACCTAGGGATTACAAAGTCTCTGCACTGAGTCTTGAATCAAATTCTGAATACATCTAGACAACAAAAAAATGAGGGTCTAGAGAATAAATGATATTTGAGGCATGAGAGTGCATGAGGTCACCCAGCAAATAAGAGGAGGTAAACTTTTTTAAAGGCTTGAAGGCTGAATCCACAACATTCCCATACAGTCGGGTAGATGAGGAGGATTTATTGATAGAAATTGAGATGAAGTAGCCCATGAGGTAAAGTCAAATTAAAGAAAGCACAACAAATGGTAAAAAGCAATTTCTCAATCCAATCAACAGTAGTTCTTTGATTTTATCAACTAGTGTCCCGAGATTGAAACTCAAAATACTTGAATTTGTTTGTAGTTGGATGCTCTTTTAGAAGTAGGAATCTTGCAATGAGGAACATCCTCATGGAAATGCTACCACAGTACATGTGTCGCCACTGCATTACACTTTGACCCTCTGTCATTTTAAAAGTTCATATTAGCTAAAAATAAGCCCTTATTCCTTATCTCTGCCACCTGTGTATCAGAGCTAGACATGTAATTCCCAGGAGACAAAGCAAAAAAATAAAGATTCCAGTTCATAAATTTATAAACAACCAATTGTCATGTTAAAAGCTAAATACATTTAGATATGTGTGGCCACATTGCTTTATGTTTGTCGATCTCATTTTCTATAACCTAGACCAACAAAACCAAGAAGAGGGGAAACACACAGGTATAAGGTCAGCTCAAGGGTTCAAGAAAGTGCTCAGAATGATAGAATCAGCAGATAACATACTTCACAGGTTGCTAAGATACCTTAATCTGGGGAAAGAATCAGAATTAAGTTTTTGTTAAGAGGTTTATCATTCCTTATCCTGATCTATTGATAGAGATAGTCTATAGGAATCTTAGCTTCACAATTATATGGTTGGAGTAATTGGGGAAAAGTTAGAAAAAGGATTTGAACAAGACAGATAATAGCTTAGGAATTTGAGAAGTCACTTGGGTAGTCATTTTGAAAGTGCTTTAGGCAAGTTTAAGCAGTTGAGATTTTCTCTTTGTGTAGGAAAAACCTTATGCAATAATATTAATCTATCTGGTGTTATACTTGGTCGGCTAGTAAAGATTGAATAAATCAATTATAAAGTTGATTTAATTAAGAAAAAAGGACATTAATAAATCTTATTTTCATTTGTCCTTTGTGAAAAATTTGGTTTTGAGTGTTGTAGATACTGCTATTTAGCTCAGGATATTTACTTTTTACTTGGTAAAGAAAAAGTATCATTTCATTCCTAAATCATTCATGGCAGTGTCATGAGACACAGTGCAAATTTTGAAAAATAATTATGTAAATTTTTGGTTTTACATATAAGCCTGTTGAAAAATTTGTGTAGCAAAAAGCTCTCATATGCCTTTTACTCATATTCACTTATTTATATCTTGCCCCATTTGTTAGTAATTTATTCTCCTCTCAATAGATGAGGATGCAGAGAGTTGTGTGAATTATAGCTGTTTTTTTAATGATAAGCACCCCAACAATTAATAATGTATTTCCTGAGAACAAGGTAAGTTCCATGCTTAATTACAAGACAATCATCAAAATCAAGACACTTAACATTTTTGCAATATTATTACCTAATCCACAGTCCATATAATCATAAAGTTTTTCCAATCTAGGATCCATTTCAGAATGACACATTACTTTCAAATATGATGTTGAAATGTGTTTATGTACATGTACCAGTTCCCTATGGTGAATGTAATCATTATGTACTGCAAACATGGATTTATAAAAGTGAAAAGATAAATAAAATAAATAAAAATAGAATTTAAAAAGATAATCACAGTATCTTACTAGTCTTCTTTAATGTAAAATACTTCCTCAGTCCTTGTTGATTTTTGAAAGAAAACAGGCCATGTTTTTAATAATAATATAGAGACATATAAATACATGAAACATAAATAGATATGTGTGGGGAATCCTGGCTTTATTCACTATGAGGAACTGGAAATAATTATCTCCATTGCCATATGCACGTCTAAAACCCAGATCTTGGTTTCTAAATACCATTTCTTATTAAAAGAAGTGGAGGGCCACAGATTTTGTTCAGTGGTGCCGGCACCTGCCTGGAAAGTGCAAGCAAGGTCCAGAGTTCAGTCCCCAGTACCAAAAAAATAAATAAATAAAATAAAAGAAGTGGAATCCTTAAAGCAATGGTTGATTAATGCTCCAGAGTTTATATTCTATTGGAAGCTAGAAAAATAAATAAGAAATTATTATATTACAAAATGTAACTATAGCTTGTGAGAGTTGTAATAAAATATGAACAGATGAAATGATTTTAAGAGAGCCCAGCTTTTGTTATGGTAGCTATGGAAATGCTCTAAAAAAGTATCATTTAAGGTGAGACCCTAAGAAGAAAAAAAAGAAGAGGAAAAAGCCATGTGAAGAGTGTGGAGAAGGAAAGGCAAAAAAAATTAAAAGGCAAAAGACTTTGATGTCAATAGAGTTAGATTTCTGATGTCAACAAATGACAGAAAGGCACAGTGGCTGCAACATAGACCTGTGTAACACTGCTGCGAGTGCGGCTATGGTCAGGGAGAAAGGGAATGTGTTTCATATGGGACTGGAAAGACAGGCATGAACCAGTAAGCCACACAATTCAGACTTTATTCTAGGTGGAACAGGAAGGCCTCTGGAAGATTTAACGTGGGTACTGACATGATCTGACTTATGCGTTCCAAAGATCATGCTGGCTGCTTCGTGAAAAATAAATTAGAAGAGTGTAAGAACAGAAGCAGGGAGAACAGACAAGAGACTCATGAAAGTTCAGGCAAGAAATAGTGGTGGCCTGCACAAAGGTGGTGTCAGGAGAGATAAAAAATATATGGATGGATTCAGACTACATTTTAAAGTTACAAATACCAGGATTTGTGTTAGATTAAATGTGTGATGTGGCTGAGGAAAGATGAAAGTTAAAGGACAATGTCTAGGTTTCTATCTTGGGATTTATTTGAAAGAAGAAAGTCAACAGCTCCACTGTGGGCATAATATTTTTGATGGGTATTTTGTATATCAGATGGAAATATCAAATAAATAGGAAAACTGACAAAAACTTCTAATATAATTACCTTAATTTACTATTTTTAAGATTAAGATATAATACTTAAATGAGAATGTCTGCATCATTTCATTAAAGATGAAAAGTTGAAGGAAATTAATTATCTTCAGATTTTCTGTAAATTTAAAAGCAAAACAAGTATGTGCTTAGGAAAGAGAAAATATTGAGATTACCTACAATGGTTTAAGTTGGAAATCAGTAAAATTAATTTTCTAAGATAGTATAAAAAACAATTGAATGAAGAGGAATATAATTTAAATATCAGAAATAATTTTATGAGCAAGAGTAATTCAAATCAGAAAGTATTTTAGCTTATAAAAGTTCCTTCAGCTGAAACATTAAAATGAGACTATACAAAGCCTTGGTTAAAAGAAAGAAATGTATATTACAAAGGAGATGGAATAAATGGTCTAATAATGTTTCCAGAAGTGTTATTAGTATTTATAAAGCTAAATCCTGTGAGCTAAATGTGCTACCTCTTTCCAGAGTGCTCTTTGTATAATTTCTTACAATCAGTAGAGGTGAAGTTAAGTGGCTAATGTGATTTTTTAAAGTACCATTTCTGAAAATTTTTATAATACTGAGTAGAAAATATTAGGGGTATGTCTTCTACAAAGCGAGGATGCACCAAACAGAGGCATGAGAAAATTGTATTACTAGTTTCATGAAAAAAGAATGAGACTATTTGCCTCAATTTGAATAATAGGAAAACAGATTTTAGAAGACAATAATATAACATTTTGCTGAAAAGTTGTAAATGAATTTGATCTCACAAAGAATTTTTGCTCTAAAACAACTCTTATAAACCCAGTATACGTAAACATATTTTTAAAACTAACACATTTCTATTTTATAAGGTTAGAGATTGAAATTATATGTATTTATTATTTTCCATTAAGACTTCTACTTTTATTGGGAAATTTTTAGGTAAAAATTATATAGTTGATGTAATCTTTTTAATTGTAAACTTTTTTCTGGTACAGAGGCATTTGAAATATTTTTTCAGTGAAAATTGTTTTACTATACCATACCTCTGAAAACAATGATTTCACTTAAAAATCAGTGTGACATATCAATTTGTTTCCAAAAGATTTAGAAACATACAGCGTTATGAATCTGGGAAGCAAAGCCTGTCTGTAATTATCTAGCATTCCACCTCAGTAAAAGGAGAGATGTGAGAGCTGCTTAAATACCATAAAGGAAAGCATGAGAAAAATCAATGCTGAGTAAGTGAATGATGTTCCTGTGGGCCGAGAAGGTCATCATTCTGCACGACACGACCGTAACAAAATTCCTAGGATTATTCAACCTAATGTACACGGTATCCAGTAAAACTAGACGTTGCATTTGCTTCTTAGATTTACATAGTGCTTTAAAGAATCAGAATATAGTCACGGGCTAACTTGAAGTGGAGGAGGATTGAATAATCAAATAGTAAAATAGTCCGATAACAATGGTCACCTTCGCAAGCTGCAATTATATTTCTTGAGAACCTCAGAAAACTACTTTACCACTGAAAGACCTAGGGCCTTATAAAAGAGAACAAAAACAACAGCCAACACACTGAATAATGACACTTGAAAAATCTTACGGGTTGCATGCTTATAACAAAAAGATCTACATGGAGAATGAAGCAAAGCACCTTGATCTGGCACATAGCAACTGATGCAGCATCCCCGATGAGTATCTTTATTCAGTAAACCTTATATTCTGCAACCAAAACAGATTTTCACTTCAGTCACTGTCTCACTCAAAACCAAGACCAGTTGTTTGTTGCCTCCTTTCTCTGTTATATTGCATCCAGAAAACAAAATGAAGAATATTGTTGGCTACTGTAATTCAGTCCTTTTTAAGTCATATTATGTAGCTATTTTCAAACCACATCTTCTTTGTAATGGATTCTAAAAAAGAAAAGAAAGGTAAAGGTTATACTTAATATTGCTAGTAACACATAGCTGAGAACTCCTCTAAGACAAACTAGCCCATTGATGAATAGTGATAGTGATTAGGAAAACACCATTCTGTGTAGTGTCAAAATGTACATCTCCATAGCCCTTGTCTGCATTCCTACTGCCTGATTACAGGACTAGAGCAGTGGTGGCAAACCTAAGGCACATGTGTTATTTGTTTTGCTTTTAAGCCAGAAGATGTTAATGCATGGGGTTTTTTTTTTTCTAAACTAAAACCTCAGTATTCAGGTTTAATTGCAGTGTTGGCACTTTGCGATAAATAGGTGGGTTTGGGGTTGTAGTTTGGACGCTCATCTCTAAAGGGCTCACCATCACTCCACTAGAGGCTTGCACCTTCACTTTTTCAGTCAAAACAGTTTCACTGCTTTCAACCAATAGAATACTTACCCCAGAACCACAGCCCTTTGGTGTTCTCTCCTGGATATGTTCCAGCCTGTTCCTTACTTTATATACGTACAGGCAAGAATGAAAGTACGTCCCAGTTGTGTTTCCCCAGAATAGCATCTTTTCTCTAAGCGTCTGTACCTTTTAATATTGCATTAACAACAGCAAAAGTCAAGGGAACAGTTGTACCCTATCATCTTATTGTTGATTTATTGAGTTTGCTGCTAACTAAAAAACCTCTAATTTCATTTTATATGGTTCTTTTCTAAGTATATTTCATATAACTCTTCTATATATGCTCCATTTTCAAACCTACATGCTGGCCTTCATGTAAAACCAGTAAATAGTTGTGCTATTTTTTTAACATTAAATTTTCTAAAAATATTAATTCATACACTCTCTTACTCTCACTTACCTGAGTCTGTTTTTATTAAGCAGAAAAGGAGGTCAAAACTTTGCAGCTTGCCATTAGAGACATGCCAGGAGGGTTTGTACACCAAGGTGCTCCAACTTAGTATCAGTAGTATTGGCCAGACGGGTCTTCTTTTCTACAGGGCTAAAAATAAATGCATTGTCAAATAACTGATATATATATATATATATATATATATATATATATATATATATATATGATTCATTGCTTTGATTCTCTGAAAACTAGTGTGAAGTATATTTCAGAACTTACGTTTTCAGGACCATATTGGTAAGAAGTATTTAATCCATCTTATCCTGACTACACTCAAGTAATGCTAAACAAGCCCAAAATAAATTATTCTGGAGATATGTCCATATCATTGAAATTAGAAATAATGTCCTAAAGTTTTAGTAGTATATGAATTAGATTCTGCACTAAAAATAAATCATAACTTGGATGGGAAAAGCTCTGGAAAGTGTAAGCAAAATCTTTGTCAAATGTTAGAAATATCTTTTAAAAGACAAAGTAAAGTAACTTTTAAAGATCTTTTCAAATTTTGGGAGAAATGTTACCTAGTTGTGAAAATAAATCAACTTTTCTTTGAAATGGATTTGATTTTTGTGTTTGTTTTGGGCTTTTTCACTTATTAGTACATATTTGCAGTCCATAACAATTCCATTCACTGTAAGGAATTGGTACATGTACACAGCACATTTAAATTCTCCATTTTCCCTCACTCCCTTCACCCTTCTTTCATCTTTCCCACATCAGATTCATTTATTTATGTGACCTAATAAAGTTAAGTATCATATACACAGATTGAAAACCAGACTAATAGGCCAAAGAACAAATAAAACATGTAAAGCAATTGTACTAAGTCAAGGTCACTTTTACATAAATTATCCATGCTGGATTATAATACCTTTTATTTCTTTCTCATTTTTCTTATTATCCGTCTTTTATTTCATATTTATGTATATACTGAGTTTTTCACATAAGAGAAATCATGAAATATTTAAGCTCGTGTGTCTGAGTTACTTCACTTAAATCATGGTCTCAAGGTGCATCCATTTTCCTACAAACGACTCAAGTTTATCCTTCTTTATGGCAGAGTAGTACTCCATTATGTATAAATGCTATATGTTTTATCCATTCATCTGTTGATGGACATATAGATTGTTTCCAAGATTTAGCTATTATGATTTATGCTGCTATGAACATGGGTATGCTTACATCACTGTAGTATAATGTCTTTAATTCTTTTAGGAAGATACCTAGAAGGGGAATAGCCATGTCAAATGGAATTTCTATTTTTAGTTCTTCAAAGAAATCTCTGTACTGATTTCCATAGTGGTTGTATGAGTTTACAGTCCTACCAACAATGGAGAAGCATTTCTTTCTCCACACAGATTCACCTGCATTTGTTATTGGTTGATTTCTTGAAATGGATTTGATTGAAGAAGTTTTTTCTAATAATTAATTATAGCTGCCTCCTAGTGTAACCAGCACCCCAAAATGGAACTTTAAATGTAAGATTTTTCCTTTAGAGGCAAGTGACTTCTCTAAACTTCCTCAGGCCTACCACATGAACTACCACCCCACCTGTCTTCAGCCCAGATGAATGGACAGAGGGCAGAATATACAGATACTAGAACTAGGAAGTCCAATCCAGTTTCATTTCCTTAGGCAAGGGAGGGAGTACTCTGTGTCCAGAAAGGGTTGAAACAAACCAAACCGGGGTGTGTCTATTATTTCATTGCATCCATTCTCTCACATTGTTCCTTGCTATAAAACACTCCAACACACCTGCACATGGTGAGACGGTGATTTGAGACAAATGAGCTCCTCTATCTCCTCAGAGCAAGCTCTGAGTAAATCGTTTATCCTTTTTACCAAAAAGAACAGCTTCTTTGATTGGATCAGCATCGAGCTAAAGGACTTGAGCAGATGAACCTACGTGACTGATAACACTAGCATGGAAGACCTTAAAATGGAAATCTAGAAGTCATAATTCTATTTAATATTTAAATATTATTTTCTGCTGGGCTCTGATCAAAAATTAATTAAATCTTAAAAGTTAATTTATCTTGTCATATCTTAAGGTATGTTAGAGTAATTAATGTATGCAGAAAAGATTAGAGCAGAAAAATATTATAGCAGTCATATTTTACTTATTTTGATTATAAATTTAAACCACATATATGCTTTTCTATGGATCATATTTATTTATTTCTGTTACCCACATTTTATAAAATTTTAGAGTACTATTTTTATATTCTAAAGTGTAACTCTTGTTGAAAACACTAAGCAAGTTCAACATTACTAGTATATATGCAAAATAAAATAAATAGTATGCAATCTAAAACAATGTATCATCTGTTATTTGAGCAGTTGTAGTAAAATCACTAGAGAGGAATATGTAGTTGCAACCATCCACTGTTTTTTCAAGATGCTCAGCAACCACGAAATGAATTTCACATCACAGCCATAATGAGAAAAAGACTCCAGAATAATTTTCTACTTCTTGAATTGAATATGAATGAACAGAGAAGGCAGATCATTTCTAAAAACAACATCTCACCCAATGGACTGAATCTTTACAATCGCTGTATTAGGAGTCAACATTTGAAAACTGTTCGCAATCATTTTTAGATGTCCAGGCAATACTTATTTTTAAAATACTATTTCTTTAAGATAACAACTATTTAGTGATGTTCATTTTATAGATTAAATAATAATGACCTTCTCAAATAAGCAATTGAAACCTAACAATTTTCCTGTTATCTCCTTTCCAAAGACATGGTGCGATTTTTATCTTTTCCTTGTTTCAGCAGGTCATGCATAATTATTGTTATTAGCTATGTGACACTTCACAAAGAGCTTCCCTTAGGATAATTCTTCCATCTGTTAAATGAAAAAAAATTACTTCTTTAATTATTTAAAATATTAGTATTGGACTTAATACTTTGTGTTCTTGTTAGATGTAATACAATATGGCATTCTTTCCTGATGTACTGGAATCAGCTTGCTGCGTGCTAAGGCCATGACATTTAACCTCTTTATGTCTCACTTTCTCATTCATAACATGGAAATAATCATTTCACTCACTAAGGATAAAGTAAGTATTGAGTCAAACAATGAAAATAAAATGCTTCTAACAATGTCTGAAATACAGTAAGTACTCAGTGTATATTTGTTATTTATACATGAAAACATTCTACAGTCTAATACACAGCAAAAAATTAACAAACTGAAACTAAAGCCATTCTTATCTTCCTTTTCCCTATTTTCCTTTAGTGTTTATGAATTTGGCACTTAGTAGATGGTGCTTGCTTGTATTGCCTTATATTAGAGCTCTCTTGTGATTCCTCTTCAATAAAAAAAGTTATGAGGTAAAATAAGTTTGAACAAATTTAAATAGTATTCTCAATTTCATTAATACATTAATGAGCATTATAATTCCATTATAGCATCTAGGCAGCATTCCCTATTACCTACTTGATCATATAACCAATTCCCATATGATCTCCTTTTTGTAATAGTTTTTCCAATGTTGCTGTATGATAATTACCCACTTGCTTAAGTTTTAAGTCTTTGAGACATTAGTTTCATATAGATTCATCAAGGGATCTAACTGGTTCTCTGACATTTTTTACATCTTTTCATAATACACCATCTAGAGTTGGTGAGACTAGGAGGATTTTTATCTCTGTACATCAATCTGCTTTACAAATTTAGGGTTGTTCTCCCCTCATTATCCTTTTCCATTCTGCCATCCAGAAGTACATGTTCCCATTAAAATTCTCCATTTGAGGAATGGATTTTGTGAAAGGAAATCTTATTTGGCATAAATCTCATTTGATCTCCTCCAGAAATTCTTAAGTAAATGATCATCAAGTGTGGAATTTTCTGAGTCAAGTCATTGCCTGATCTCTCTATGGGATTTGAGTGGCCCAAAATAATATCAAAACCTAAGTCCTTTGAGGGCTCTTAGAGAATAAGTTTATGAAGAACCTGAGTGAAATCTCCTAGTTAGAAAAAAAAAATCTCTTGAACTACAACTTTACAAATCTATGAAAAAGAATCTTGTATATGAGGAACAATAGTAAATCCATTGACAAAAAATAGTATATGAGATGCATTTAAGAAGATCAATGTATTTATACCTGCTAGAGAGTGTGTCACTATAAAGCAGTCGTTTCATTTTTATTTGGATTGCAATTAATATATGTATTATAATATATATATATATGTCTTATCTTTACATGGAACCATTGTAGATATTTAATGAGAAATTTCAAATAAATAACACTGAATCCAAAGATTTTGTTAGCAGTAATTTTTAAAAGGATCAAGTATGTAATAAGGGAAATTAAAATGTCTTTAATAACAACCCTTTTGGGGCCAGGGATTTAGCTCAGTGGTTCTGCCGCCTGCCTCACAAGCGCAAGGACCCGAGTTCAACTCCTGATATCAAAAAAAAAAAAACCTTTTTATTAGAAATATAAAAACAGAAATGAATTAGTCTGACTTTCAAACTAAAGAATCCACTTGATCTTCAAATTAAAAATGTGACATTCCTGGGTAAGTAGGAAAAAGTTCATTGCCAATTAACCCTGTGTCTCTCCCATCAGCCTACTTCATCCAGTAAATATTTTACACCTAGACCATGAAAGGCTGCAGGGCTTGATGCTCAACAGTAGGACAGGTCTGAGATGATAACAGCATTTTATTTTGTAGGGTTGACATCATAATTGTAATTGAAGATGAGGTTTCAAGGAGAAGAGTTTCAGTTTTTTTGGTTTTGCTTGGTTTGGTTTTGGGGTTTTTTATTTGTTCATTTGCTTTATAGCTGCTTTTTCACATAATGCTACAGGAATGTGAATATATTGGAGTAAATACCTCATGTTAATATTGCTTTTACCATTTCATTAGTTTTCCATCAAGATAAAAAGCCTTAAACATGTATCTTATAGATTCTTTTAGCTTCTCTACATATAAGGACTTTATCTGTTGCAGAGGCATAGCATCTTCTCTGACCACTAAGCAATGTTGCAGTATTTTAGTTCAAACTAGCAAGAATTGTGCTATTTTTATGAATCATTCTGCTATTTGTATGTGTTTATGCATGTGTGTGTGTGTGTGTGTGTGTGAGAGAGAGAGAGAGAGAGAGAGAGAGAGACAGAGAGACAGAGAGACAGAGAGAGAGAGAGAGAATCTTTTCTCCACAATCCTTTTCCTGAATAGAGCCTGAAAGCCAATGGCAACAATACTTGATTTAGAAGCAGCTTGTCCAGCATGCATATGTTGAAGATATGATACGAATATGCCTCCTAGCCAAGGATCTTGTGTTCTTGGGGCCAAATGAAGCATCATCTACCATGAGCCATGTCAAGCAACATAATAGGTATTGCTTAATTTATTTAAAAGCCAATTACAAGAATGGAAATTAGCTTAGATTTAGCACTTTAAATGTAAATTATGGTTTCTGAGTAGGTGAAATCAACTTTGAAAGGAAATGTGGATTAAATTACACTTCCAAAAAAAAATCCCAAACTCTGTTTTATATCACTTAATAGAGAAATATAGGGTATACATTAAGTCCTCAATAGGAAAAGAATATTAACATTAACTTTTGGGGTTGCTGTGGGAGTGCCTCTTTTCATTTCATACAGGGGCAAGTAGTCTCATAAAGCCTTCATTAATAGCCAGAAAACAAATCAGTCTTTCCCTTAGGCAGCCTTAACTAATGCACTCATCTTTATTAGAGCAGATTTTAATTGAGTCATATTTTAAGAATCAGAACAAGCTTAAATATATTTCTCTTCTGACTTAATCCCAATTTAGTATACAAATCTATCACTATGGTTCATTTAGACCAATATATTATGACTATTTAGACTCAAAATAATTTTTCACACTTTCAAAAGTCTGTTTTCATCTTACTAAACTGCCTTGTAAGGTTCTTTCTTTCACTCTGGAATATATCAGACTATTAGAGAAATTTAAATAATAAGAGTATGTCTATAAACACAATACACAACAAAAGCTGGAAGGAAAAATCATATGTATATAAATATATAATTATAGCATATCATTAATATGTATAATGCTCTACATTAGCTAAATTTAAAGTAAGATATTCTGGTAAACTTATTGTTCAAAGTCATATAGATTTGAAAAACTTATCCTATTTTTATATTGAAATACTGTAAAACTTAATAATTGCAAGAATTTTACCTGGCACTAGATATTTTCTGTTTATATTATTTGCTCAATCCAGTGTAAATTACCAAGATCTGATCTCACTTAACACACCAGTGGTGCCAGACATATCTCTGACCCCTAACCTCTATGTGCTGAATGCACTGACAACAACCTTGACTCAGCTCTAAGGCAAGCAGAAAGGACCACATTAACTCTTTTCAATATCATTTGAATTGCATTGAGGAATGCCAGTAGTTTCCAAATATGCTCAAGTTGAGGCTTCTGCTTCTAGACAAACTGTGTAATCTCCATTTCAGACATTCTTCTTGTCTTACAAAGTTTGAAAGTAAAGGATTCACATCAGAATTTCATACAGATTACAAGCTCTACATTTTTTTCATGTGAAGCACCATGAAGTTTATGGAGTTTTAAATTTTATGACAAATCTTTTTCTAGTTTTCTTTCACCATCTATAACTGTGACAAACACCTGGGGGGTAGGAGGAAAATATGAGGGAAAATGGAAAAATCTATTTTATCTCCTACAATTGCAGGAAATAAACTCTATGGAATATTCTGCTTCATTGCATTGGATCTGAATTACCAATTGAAAGATATTCTATCTACCTGGCTTATTCACAGAATATAATTTATTACATTGTTCAGCAAGCTAGAAGGTATTGAGTGAGTCATTCACCCACTTGCCAAGGTTCATTTACTAAAAAGACCTCCTTTGTTGCTTCATTTTGTATGACAGAGGTTTAAAGAAGAAAAACAAAATCTATAGTTATTCTCGGTATTAGTCACAATGCCTCCTTTTGTTGTGCTGCGGAAAGATATTTTCATATAAAATAGAAGGAGCCAGTGCTACCTTAGAGCAAAGTGATTTGCTGAAAGTCCCAGAAATTGAGGCTTAAAGGAGATCAAGATCTCCTGGTTCCCTGTCTGGTGCACAAACCATGGATCACCTTGCTCTCATAAATGCATGTAACTGATAAGATGTGCTCTACTCCCCCATGGCTCATGGAAGTTATGGGTTATGTGCATTTCTGAATGAAAAGGGCTTTTTAAAAAATTGCTGTCCTTTTTTTTTCCTTTTCTCATATTTATTTCTATCCCTTCTTTCCTTCCCCCTATGCCTCCCACTTCACCTTCCCCTTTGGACCATTTCTTCCTATTTCACATTATCTATTATATGTTTTGATCCTTCTTTACACTTTCAGTTTCTCACAGCAGAGAAAATGTTCGGTATTTACACTTGTGTGTCCTATTTATTTCACTTAAGTGTAAGGCCTCAATGTTGTAAATAGGGAG
Organism: Heterocephalus glaber; assembly: GCF_053883595.1. Classification (NCBI taxonomy): domain Eukaryota; kingdom Metazoa; phylum Chordata; class Mammalia; order Rodentia; family Bathyergidae; genus Heterocephalus; species Heterocephalus glaber. The sequence continues at coordinate 20,829,687 of NW_028258344.1, forward strand.
GTGTGGAGGGATTGAAGGGAAGGCAGGGAAATGGGGAAAAAATAAGAACCAAGATACATCATGTAAAGGTACAAATTCCCGATGATGAATGTCAGCATATTGTATACCTAAAATGTACCAATAAACTTAATGAATAAAAAAAATTGCACTCTTATGCTATATGGGCATATATAAATGAAGTAAGACACCTTAGTACTCAGAGAATCCTATAAAACAGGGCAGGGGCAGGAAAGGACCACTAACTTTAATATTTGTTCTTGAATAAGAGGATGAAACAGAGTATTCAGCTACTTAGAAACTGTATCCCTAAAGTAAGAAGTGATGTTTGTCCCCAAATAAATTCATATGATAAACACATGTGCTTGTAAAACAGCCCACTCCAAACCACACACTGATGTTAAAAGTGAGTTGAAGATGTATTTTATTTGATGAGTCATATACAAATCTTAGTATATGTTCACAACCTCATTAAATATATGGCAACCACTTTGGAACAAACCAAACATGGTCACAAACTTCCTAAGCCTATTTTGGGAAACAGAACTACAGGGCACATTAAGCTTCAGGCCATAGACCAACCACAACAGCCACAAGTATGGCTGGATGAATAAATTTGGAAACCCATGTTGCAGAGTCTAGGATGAACTTTTGAGGCTGGAGGAAGAACAAAGAGCAATTACTCATGTAATTACTGTATTTGACCATTATGATAAATTTGAAAACTTAAAGCCATAAAATTGCCACTACATCTTCTTCAGTATTCTAAACTCATTTACCATTAAAGACCAATATGTAAAATTCTGTTGGCTAGATAGAAACAACAGATTTCATCTCTGCAGAGGGATAGATAGATAGATAGATAGATAGATAGATAGATAGATAGATAGATAGATATTGCATATTTCTAAATAGCATATTACAACTTAACTTGTACCATTAATGTCCTAGCATTCTAAAAATTTCAGAATAGATTTTCTCCAACTACTATCAGAGGTTCTATGTGAGTAAACGGATGTAGTCCTGGGGATTCAACTAGTTTCACAATTTTTTTCAATGTTAGACTTTTATTACTCTGATAACCTTTAAAAACTTAAGACAGAATATTATGGATCATCTGGAGGATCCCAAACTGCCATTTGACTTGCACTTACAAACAAATGGATGCCACATGGTATTTCTAAAGGGAAAAAAGAGATGTCTTTAATATATAAACCATGCACTTACCACCAAATGAAGGCCAAATGCTGGCACAATTTACTGTACAAAAGAAGTTTTCACAGCAGTTCCCAAAGGGCAAAGTGGGGTGAACTGAATCATCACATAACACATAATGCAGACCTAGCCATCCCTGCATGGGATCTGCAGAGAAGGCAATTCTTTGTCTGGCTTCCACTTCCGTAACACATATGCATAGCATGCATGCAGGGAAGAGGGGATCCAGAGAAGATCACCAGCAGCAGGCATCCTGTAGGCATGCTTTGCAGAAAGTTTTAGTAGAGTATTTTCATGTAAAGTGGGCAAAAAGAGAACTTCACCTTTCAGCACAGTAAAAAAATTATGAAATTTAAAAATTGGGACAGAAATAGCTAAAAACAGAGAAATATTACTAACCGAGGCTTTGTAATGCAAATTAGAGCTCTCAAATTAAAAATCCAATGTGTAGCAATAGACAGAAAGACTGAGAACTTTCTGGAAGCATGTATGTCATTCTACTTCACTCAGCAATCGTTGTGCAAAGGTCAGTGAAACATGGTTTCAAGGGACATTGTGAAGAAACTGAAAGACACCTAAAGAGGTAATTCAGTATAATTTGGGTGCTATAGGAGATAGATAGGAGCAATTTCATAGCCAAATTCAAAGCGTTTAAACTATCGTTAACTAAAGTAATCCCAAGTAAAAATAAATCAAAATGAAAAATAGAAATGGAGTCACAAAATTCAAATGATGAAAGCATTTCCTATCAAAACCCACAAAGATTATCCCAGTGAGAAGGGGTTAGTCCTTCTGTTAAATACTTATATATACTGTGTGGGTATGTTACTTTAGAATATTGTGTATTCTCTGTACATAGTACTGAATCTGAGCTTCATTCTTTTCAACTCATCCTGTTTTCTTCTTAGAAAATCACTAAGTATGTCAGTAACATTTTTAAATTTTGTAACTGAGACAGTTATGAACCGGCATGATTGAATAGTGGTGAGACAGAAGGTTGGGATGAGAAAAAAATAAATTGAGCATAATAAACTATCACCCTTTGTAACATGACATGTTTCAATAGATCCATTGTGAGACCCTGGTAATACCATTAAAGCAGAATGTGTGCATGAAATGAGAAGCTGTTACCAAGAGAAACACCTACCTAAGCTTCAGTTGATCTTACTCAATTTAAAATCACTAATTTTGGAAGTCACACAGATAGACAATATCCCCACTATCCTTGCTGATGGCTAGGTTACGTCCCACTGCCCTGAAGGCCATCTTTTGCTGAGAACACAGACTCTTTACTTGAGTCTGCACATTTCCTGGGCCTGCACAATCTAACTAAAATGGGATAAACTCGGTCTTTACATTGTGTCTGTCCCTTTTGCTATCTTAATCTTCTACTCAGCTCTGTACTAGACATGTTGATGAGTTACACAATGTTTTGTCCATGAATGTGTGATACAGAGTTAACTTGACCTGTTGCCTGTTAGAGATGGTATGTTTCTTTTACCCTATCCTTGTACTGTACTATTTCAACTGCTCAAACAATGATAGACCTTCAGCCCTTTTAGTTACTTTTCTCTTGTTACTGAGACAAAACACCTGGCACTCAAAGTTAAAGGAGGAAAGGTTTATTTGTCTTACAGTTCATAGAAGTTTCAGTCCATACTAAGCTGGCTCCAAGGCAGGGTGGCAGAGGGGCAATAGTTCATGGTGCCGGAAGAGCAAAAACAACAAGAGACCTTAACAGTGTCTTTTTGCTCCTTTTATGGGACTAGGCCGGTGCAAACCAATCACTCACATGTAGTGTAGTGGTTTACTAATCATATGGCCTTAATCCTAGCATCACATACTCTAGATTCACCCATCTACGACTGCATGAGGCTTTAGGGGGGGACATCTAGACATAAACGATAACAAGTCCTATCATAAGGCCAGAATGTTTGTCCAAAATGATGACACCAACTATAAGTGTAATTCAACAGTTCCCAAGCAAAGTTAACCACCTGTTTGCCAACCACCACAAGACCAGGATATTTTGTGCAGGATGATGTTACCTGATATATGAAGATGCAATAGCATCTAGGACAAGTTGACCATGACCACTGGTGTACAACTCTGTCACAAGAACAAACATCATTTGAAATCATGTATCTGACCAATGAAAATTCCTATACTTTACCTCACCCCAAGAAATCAATAAAAACCTGTTGCTCTCTTTGTCTGGGAGCAGCACCTTGGTCACTCTCTCTACTAATTTCTTGCTCCTTTCACTTGAAGTCCAAATTTGGCTGAAATTTCTTGTTATGCCTTGTATCTAGATGTCCTCCTAAAGCCTTATGTGGTCACAGGTGGGGCTTTTTGGAGGTGGCTGGATCTAGGATGTGTGATAATGGGGTTAAAAAGGTGTGATAATGGGTTAAAAAGGCGTGATATTGGGATTAATGGTGTGATACTAGGATTAAATGTGTGTGCTTAATAAATTAGTCCACTGATTGGTTTCACATAATTCTGGATGTGAATAATTGGAAGACCCATCTTGGGTGTGAATGGCATCATCCAAATGCCTGGTAGCCTGGATAGAATAAAAGGAATAGGTAGGCTTGCTGTTGTGGTTTCTGCAGTTTCCCTGCTTGCTGCTGCTGCCTTCTGCCTGACATGCAATAGACAATTTCTCCTCTGTGATGCCCCTCCGCTCTATGCCAGCCAACTATGGACTGAAACTTCTACAAACTATAAGCTGAAATAAATCTTTTCACTTTTAAACTTGTGTGTTGAGGATTCTGTCTCAGCATCAAGAAAATAACTAAGACACCCCCTTTAATCTCTCTCCAATAAAGCTTTGCCTACATAGGAGTGTGTGTGCTTACAATATCTGGGCCAGTCTCATTTCTACTGTCTGTGGGCCAAAAGTTCCTTTGTTAATATTTGTAACAAATAATCATAGTATTCCAGGGTGCTTCTAATTATCTCCAAAACCCTGCAAAATCCTAAACATAATATCTTTATTTTTCAAAATTAAAAATAAGAATAGATATTTCAGTGGAGGAAAGTTGTGTTTAATCCAAAGTATACCTACTCATTATGTCTTTAAAAGGAAGAAAGAGTGGTTCCTTATAAAGTTAGCTTAAGAATCAGAACAATTCAAAATAGAATTTTGTTAAACCTTTGAGAGTTATGTGGCTTGGCTAGCCATTGGCGTGTGCCAGACATATTTCTAAGAAGCCTCATTTGAGGTTTTAATTTTCATTTAAGAGTAATTTGTAAGTAACGAAGGCTATAATATCTTCTGCCTCTGCTGCTTTGAGGTCAAGGCCACAAATCAGTCTGGAAAGTGGGGTCCAGGGAATCCAAACAGCCCAGTGTAGCAGAATGCTTGCAGCCTCTTGCAGTGAGCCTACAGATCCAGAAAACAAAGTTTCAGCACACAACTGAAATATTGAAAGCTTCAAAGTGAGTTCAAAATAATGGGATTTTGAGATGGAAGTACTTTAAGAATATGATGAAGTTTAATAGCTAAGTGTACGACATCAGGTTCGATAAATTCAAACTGTGAATTTAGTAGTCATAGTAACTTTTCTCCCTGGCCCCACCCAGCTTTAAGATTCCACTGTAATTTAGACACAGAATCTTGTAATAGAAATATAAAGAACATGATAAATGTGTAACATAAAAACATCAGCCTTAATTGCAGTTTGTGTTGGTGCTGGGCAAGAATTCTGCCTTCTGGAAGGTTATTCAAACCAAATCTGGGCCCTTGGAGCATGTTCTGCTTTATTTATTGTTCTGCAATATTGCCTGCTTTTTCCCAGTGTTCTTTGTGCTTAGGAAATATCTTGTGCATTTCCTTTTTTTTGCAGAGTAGCATGTTGATTTCAGTGAAAAATGTATGTAAGAGTATTTATTCATGTATATAGTTTTTCTTTTGCATTCTTTTACAATAAGATCTTATGACTTCATCCCCCAGGTAGTGATAGAAGCCATGCAGAAATTATTTACAGAAAAATGAGATTAATATTTCAGTTTGAATGTCAAAAGCAGAGGGAACTTGGGCAGTATGAAAGGATCTTGAATTCACAGGCAATATTATCTGTAATATTTTATCTCCCTAAAGAAGTGAAAAAAATTTAAAATTTATTTTTTAATTTGAAATAAATATGTAGCTTACTATAGAGTAAATTTTTTAGAATAAAATTAAATATTATCCATTAGGTTTTTTACTTTCTTTATTCTTCATTCATCTCACCTCTTTCTTGAAATCTCATTCCATAAGCATCTTTTATTAATGATCTATTAATAAGCATTCCCTTAAAACCATGACTGATTAAAAAGTGGACCTGATTTTAAGTAAGTGTTCGAAAATGTTTCATTTATTGAATTCATTGAGGTTTAAGTTCTCATTTGTATAGCTAGAGGGTAAATTAAAGATACTCATGCTTGTTTTATCATTATAATGAAAGCAGTACTTATATTTGCAACACTAATTAAAATTCTACTCTGACCCATATAACTGTAGCCTCTCCCTAAATAGATTATTTTCAAATCTATATATAAAATTTACTATATATGTGTGTGTGTGATAATGAAAGTATCTATCTTTAGTGTAACATAATCAAGGTTAAGAGAAAGTAAAAATTAAGTTCAGACTTTTTAATACTGCAGGGTACATTTTTAGTACCCTACAGAGAGAATTAGTCACACGACTCCCATTAACTTTAATGGAACCTGTATGGGCAAATTGTATGCTGAAATTTGTAGGAAGTTAATGTCAGTAGAGTTTACTAGCTCCATTTTTTTCTCATTGGAACTTTAGTTTGGGCTACTTTTACTTTCTTACGGTCCAGGGGGAAGACAAGTCAATAAAAATGATTAACATAAATGTTTTGCAAGTTTTATAAGCTTGCATTTTCCATACATGTGCCAAGAATTTTGAAATCTGCAAATAATGCTTGCAACATTTTTATTCAATTTGCAAGTAAATTCAACTAAATAAAGAGCACCATTTTAAATATAAATTTTGTAAATATTCCTTAAATACAAATACTGGAGCACTCTCTTTCTCTAGAGATTATTCCTATCTCATATTTCCATTTGCAAAATAAAAGAGCTGAAAATATTTTGAAAATAATAAATGTTGAAAAATTAATATCTTTGTATTATCATACTTGGTCATTTATATTTAAAATATGATTATGAGTCGACCTTGTCAAAATATTGTATACCACACTTTGACAATGATGAGGAAAAATCAGATAGACAAAAAAAAATTAAAACTTCCTTACAAGGGGGAAAAACAACCTAAAGTATCTTCATTGCTATCAATAAAACTTTCTATAATTGTGAATTTAATCATCTGATAATGTGTTGAAGTTATAATTTGTTAAAAATTCAATTAAGTGCATAGAAATTTACATTTACCACAGGCACAAAAGAAAGATAAATGAAGATTTCTTAAAGAAAGAAACTTCAATGTCAACTTAGAAGAATTTTTGTTTTTATCGGACAGCTAAACAACCAAAACTGGATTTATCAGATAATAAATCATTATTTTAATCAGGAATATGGAGCACACATTAATGATGGCACCAATAATTAACAACATAATAAATTGTATCTTGCACATATATTTCAGAAAAACAAGATTTGTCAAATATAACATTACATAAGAGAAGTTACTATAAAAACATTAGATATCATGTGAAAGCCTCAAAACATGCATGCTATCGATGAATGTTAGTATTGCTAATAATGTTAGCCATTTGGTGTGCTTCATTACTTATTTTAGCCTCCACAAGACTAAGTGGTTATCTTAAGATTGCCTAGTTTCTTAGTAGCAAGGAAAATTAGAATCCAAATCTCCCTCAACTTCTCATTCATTTGTGGGGCAATTTTTATTAAACATCTATAATGACCTTACCCAACTTTATGAAATGGGGTAAAGTGATGAACAAAACATGCAACTTAGGTGCCATCTTGGATCTGAGATTTAATGAAGAATTCAGGACAAAAATATAAGCAAAAGAGACAAGTTCAGACTATGGTACAGAGTAAAGAGAACTTAGTGCAATTTTCACCTACTGAGAATGCAGTTATTTAATATTATTTCTCCTCTTTACCTATTTATCTCTATTTTGCTCCTTGAAGTTAAAAAGAGACATTTATCAATGTGTTGGTTTTTCATTCATCTCATTGGACAATTTCCCTCAAAAGACATCCACATACTCGTGGAATATGTCAATCTTTGCCATACTTTCTGATATCTATATTATGTGTTTGTTAGCTTTTAAAGATGTTCACTTTCAAAGGAAGTTTCTCTATGTCTGACAGTTATAGTTTGAATATGTCACCTCCAAAATCAACTTAATAAATAGATAGCAATATTCAAAGGTGGACCCTTCAGAAGTGATTACATTGTGAAGGTTAAGGTTAGGGCTTAGATGTATGGAACTGGGTATCTTTATGAAAGGACTTTTCAGAATGTGTCTATTGTCTTTACCCTTCAGCTTTTTGTCAAATGGCACCATTTTTGAGGCAGTATGGACCCTCATTGGTCAACAATGCTTCCAACACCTCAATCTTGGACTGCACAGACTGCAAGACTGTGAGAGATAAATTTCTGTTCTTTATAAATTGCCCCATCTAGGGTATTTTATTATAGTAACATACATGGAATTAGTGGTTTTGCAGGTGTTGATTTGGGGCTTGTCTTCATGTCATGGGAGAAGTTCAAAGACCATTTAAAAAATAATAATTTCTGAAAAGAGTTATAGGAGAGAATTTTTCTCCAGAATAAAATACTTGTCACACCATGATTATTTCTCATTCTTTGCGATTTTTCTCTGTAGAGAGCGAAAGAGTTTGAAAGATAAGGTGGTGTGAATTTGGCTGCTTATAATTCTATGAAATTACATTGACTGTCTTGTCTCCAATGTCAGACAGTGAAATTGTTTCCTCTAACTAGCAAAAGAGATGCTCAGTGCTTTTGTCTTTCATTTTTCCTGAATGTATTATTTATGTATGGCCCATTTATTACTAACCATGAAGTATTATACCTGGAAACCTGTTCTCAAAAGAAGAGAACATACAATATCAAATTGAATATTTTCATAAGGATGTTTGCCTAATTTAATTCTTTATTAGAATACTGAATGAAATCCAACATAAATTCTTCAAATATTAAAATAATATCTATAAAATTAAAAGAGTATTTTAACTTTCAATTTCCCTACTTACTGGTAAATCTCAAGGAAAATTAAACATATTGACATATTTTAGAAGAGAAAATATTTCAGTAAACAAAATTTCTCTTAATTCTTTGAAGTTAGAGAATGTTTATTATTTGCTTTTCATATATTTCATTTCCTTTGCTTAACACAGTAACACATTATATTGCAATAATAATAAAATCTATAATAGCTAATAATTATTTAAAAATTAATGTTCATGAAGCAATCTGCTGAACGTTTTGTACATATTATATCTTTTCATCTTTTCAAAAATCTAAGTAAGTACTCATAACTTCACCCACTGAAGAGAGATTAAATATGCCAATGGTCACTCAACTGGTGATAGGAAGAGATGGGATTTGAATTTACCTATCTAACTCTAAGACCCATTCATTAATTCTACCACATTGCTTAAGGCGTACATTTAAAACTACAATTAAATTAAGCTGAAGTCTTTGTAGGGTTAGTCTTTTTGAGACAACTCATTAAAAAAGATTTAAACTTCTGTCAAATGTGTTGGGTAAGAAGTAAAATATTAATTAAATAATTTTATTTTCCATTTATTCTAGGATTTGTAGATGTTTTAAGCAAAGGAATATTTTAGCAGTTATTTTAGTCCAATCTTCTCCATTTTCAGATGTGGACCCAATGCCTTCTGGATCAAGAGAAGTCACCTTCATTATTGATGCTACACAGCTTGCTAATAGCAAAGCAAACTTCCTAATTTCCAAGTAAATTTTCCTTAATCACATCCTATTTTATTTTGGCTTATATATTCATTTCTGGGTATTTGTGTATTTATTTTGTTTATTGTTCATACCTGGATTGTTAGCTTTAGGTAGTATAATGACAATCAGGAATTGTAGGTTTAATTACCTTTGCCTGGAATTACTTCAATACCCTGGCAGAGGAAATTACTGAGCCTCTAGAAGCATACAAGGTAACTTTCACACATATATTACATGCATAACATTAGAGCTCATTGTGTTACTTTATAGTCAACACTATGAAGAACTCATCGGTGTAGCTTTTTAACATCATTTCTGTTTAACTGATTAAAAGACCTGCTTTTGACTACATTCTCCAATTTAGGTATTCTAAACCACACTTGAATGGGCATTTATTTTATTTCTGTTATTCAGGCATTTTAAATGGCCTAGTAAAGAGTCTTCAAAAAGCCTACTAAATATAAAGACACAATATGTGGATTTGAGTGTGCAATGAAAATGCTGACAAAGTTTTAAAATATGGCTCTTTATAAAATTGCAATGCAGTAAGCTATTTTGGACATCATGATTAGTAAAACAGATCTTACTTATATTAAGAAAGTGTAAAATCATAGTTTGCTACATTTTACAAATGAAGATATGAAGAGAGAGCCCAGCTCAAGGAGAAGAAAGTAGTGGCAGAGAGCATTAGAAATCTCTTCTGAGTTTAAATTAGTGAATGTAGGCCTTTCATTTCTTGTTCATTTACCCAAGTTTAGTAACCAAAAGAGCCACAAATGTAGGGCATATATACCAGTTTTCTTTTTCAGTCTTATTCTATCAAGACCTAGCTATGAGAAAAACTTGGTTCTACTTATACTTCCATGTTTCTTAATGGGTAATGGATGCCAAACAGTAGTTCATAAAAAGAAGTTTGATGCAATAAATTTCCAAAGGAAAAAAAAAAGAGTCTTAAGAAATCATGTTTGTAAAGAAGTAGGGGTACACCATGTCAATATATTGAATTTCTTCCAAAAAGATATGATAGTTCAGAGTATGACTCAAAAACATTTGATGAATTTAAAAATGAATTGCTATCTTTTGAAAGGAGCTAGTTACCATTCATTTTTCTACCCATATATTAAGAAAGTCAGAATATACTAAATACTGAAATTTGAAAAAATTAAAATGAATCCAAGATCATTGATAACACATGAAAAGGTTCAAAGAGTCCAAAGATTATACATATATTTATATATCAATATATAATCTCTATATGTTATGTGTATTATCTTAAGTGAAAAAATGTGAAAACTATTGTAACTTTATTTTTTAAATTCCAGTCTAGGGCCGGGGATTTAGCTCAGTGGTTTCACTGCCTGCTGCGCAAGTGCAAGGGTCCGAGTTTGATCCCTGGTACCAAAAAAAAAATAAAATAAAATAAATAAATAAATAAATAAATTCCAGTCAAGTATCATCCACCCGTAATGTTTATTTACTTTTAAAATTGACGTTATATGTTTTAGTTTTTATTTATTCCAGAATACAGTATTATATTTTTACCTATTTAGAAACAAAGAGAATAAGTAGATAGAAATTTTAACATAAATCTCTTTCTTAATTTGATTTTCAGAATATAAAAGCAACTGGAAAAAAGAAAATCACATTTTATTGCTACGAACAGAACTCTAAAGGAAGAAACCTGTTTCAGAAGTGTACAATCAGACAACAGTGAAAATTGGAAAGTTTTTAAATTAGATAGCTTGCTAGTTTTTACAAACTTTTATTGGTTGAAGTGTGTGAACTTCCGAGCTCTTTATAGAACTTCATGCTTTTCATATTCAGTATGCTTGCATGCATATATGTGTATAGATAATTGCTATGCCTTGTACTGAGGATTTTAACTGTGTAAAATTACTGTAGGAAGTTGTAAATGATGTATGAAATGAAAAATCTTTGCCCACTGGCAGTACATGGATAGAACAGAGATAGTGATGTGCAATCTCTTCTCTTTCATTTGTCATAGTATTCATCTTATAAAAGGCAGAACATAGCAATAAACATGAGTGTCAAACATCCATACGAAACAATTTATTTTATTGCTCTTTTTAAAATTATTCCTTCCTTCTTAGAAACCAGATTACAAAAACCATTGTGCCCAAGGAAAACGTAAATAACTTCTATGTTAATGAGTTCAATTACACATCCAAAAAATTAAATTCAGAAAATTCTAAATACTACTGTATCTATACTTAACTCAGTATTGCTGTTTCTAGACTTGCTATTCAAAATAAACATGTATGTGAGGAAATAGGTAGAGGTTTTGTCTGTAACAATTAGCATACACTTACTTGAAAACGTCTCAGTGTAGAGTGATATTTTCATCTTGCATCTTGATTTTTTTTTGAGGTAGAGTTGCATTCAGTCACTATGTTAAACATGCTGGACTTGAACTTGGGATCCTATGCCTTAGCCTCCCAGACTACCAGGATTACAGACTTGCTCCACCATGCTGAGCTGTATCTTGATATTTGAAAGACTTTATCTCACACCTATCATTGCCTGGCACCTTTTTTCTGAGCTAGTTTTAATCTAAAATTCTTATGATTAATTCCTCACTCAATGATCTATCCTCAAATTAAGCATTTGACCAACTAAGGTGGTAATTAAATATATTTAATTCCATTTTATCATGAAATATCCCAGTCCAGAATAACAAATCTGAGAGAGAAAATAAAAAGATAATAGGAATAATCTTCCAGTTTGGAAGTTTGGAAAAAGCTTGCAAATTGCCACTATGTCCTAACAACAAGCAATAATTTGAACAAACTGAAAAATCAATAACCCTTCTCTGATCCATAAGGGAAATAAGATAGCAGCACACACCTCTGCCCCACCCCCCAACTGGAGAGACCTATAAGCAAATACAGAGAATCACAACATACAGGAGCAAAAACTTATGAACTAAAGTTTCTGAGAGGAAAAATGGTGAGGTACAGGGTAGGAAAACCTGCACTGTAATAGAGGAACTGCTGAAGATTTAGTCAGGAATACTCTGAAAGATAAAATTCCAGGATGATCCAGGAAAAGGGAAGTCCCCACATTTTGTTCATTTGTGCCACCTGTGGCTCCATCATGTTTTTGGAGGGAATATCAGAGAAGAATCTCCTTGGGGTTCTCGTGACAGGAGGAGAAAGGAAACATTATTGAATAGACCAGAACACTCTTTTCTCTTCAACAATATCTGCCCTGTAGAGCAATTATTTATGCAGTATTTAAACTACTACAGTTGTAATAGAGCCCAGATGACCTGGTGAAATGAAATAGTCGCTTTCATTTGGCCCTAACCCTCCAAACGGAGGAAGAGAGAATACCCAACTCCAGCTGGCTATAGGCTTCAACATAGTAGAAGTATAACACCCAACTTTAACCTACTCTAGCCATCCAGTCTCAACAAAAAGGGGTAGACAGAACTAAAGAATATGCGTGAAGTTCACAGTCTAGGGGCTCAGGCTTACTGAAAGACCTCATATGACTGCAGACCCCCTCCCCCACAGCCTACCACCACATTACCAAAGGTTTATTTACAGCCGTTTATTTTACCCAATACAGATCTGGCTATGAAGAGAAAAAAAAGCATATGAACCATTAAATCCAAGATAACACAGTATATAGAGATAACACAAGTATCAGAATGAGACCCACACATATCAGGAATATTTGGAACTATCACAACAGGAATTTAAAGCAACTATGGTTAAATATGCTAAGAACTTCAATGTATAAAATATTCAGCATATAGGAACTGATGGATGAGGTTAACAAAGATGAAAATCATAAAAAAGAGCCAAAAATAAATGTTGGCTACCAAAAACTGTATCAGAAATGTCTTTGATGAGCTCATTAGCAGAAAGGACATGATTGAAGAAATAATCTCTGAGTTTGAGAATATCTCCATAAAACTTTTACAACTAAAAAGCAGAAAAAAGTAAAAAGAAAACAGAATATCCAAGAAATGTGCACTAAGTATAAAAATTTAGTAAACACAAAATAGGAATTATAGTCAAAGAAAAAACAAATGAAAGACATATTTGAGAAATAATGTCCAAAACCTTCCCCAAATTTGTGTCAGACATCAAAAGAACAGATTCAGAAAACACACAGAAGACTAAGAATTTTCAAATTACAGAAAATCACACATAAAATAAAAGAAGCCAGAGGTTAAAAAAATCTTACAAATGGAGGAGAAAAGATAAAGAATTACAATGGCTCCTTAGAAAGAGTGCAAGAAAAATAGAGTGAATATTTGAAGTATTGAGAAGAATAAAATTACCCTTCTAAAGTAAAGATAAAGATTTTCTTAGAAAAAAATAAATTTGTTGGCAGTATACTTGTCTTATGAAAACAATTCTAGGTTGTTTAGAGAGATGGAAAGGATATAAGTCAGGTACTTGAGTCTACATAAAGAAACGATGAAAACCAAAAAGGTAAAAGGTGAAGGTAACATAAAACTTTTATTTTCTTTATGCTTCTTGATTTTGTGACCCAATAAATAAAAATTGTAACAATGTGTTCAATTATGTATATGTATGTGTACATATATGCTTATAAATGTGAAATGATTGAGAGTAACGATATAAACGAGAAGAGGAAGGGTTATCATTCTACTCAAAAAGCAGTATAATGTTATTTGAGAGTGAATTTTGATTAGTTCTAAATCAGTTTTAAAACTAGAGCAACTTAAAACAGTAATATATACATACATAAAGGTTGTTACAGTAAGGAATAAGATAAAATTATATAAAATGTTTAATTATATAAAATGTTTAAAGTCAGAAAAAGAGTAAAAGACAAAAGTAGGAACAAAGAACAGAAAAAAATAGAAGAGTAACAAAATATACTATTAATCCAACTATGTTAATAATCACTTTGATGATCTGCAGTCTAAATTTACCAATTAAAAGTCAGAGATTATCTACAAATAACAGGACAAAATGGTTGAATGGGAAGTACCCTGGGAAGAAGGGTAAGGAAGCAAAACAGGACAATAAAGAAGGTGGCTATGATCAAAGTACATACAATATGGAATTGAACTTTAAATGAGTAATAAAGAGCTGTAAATACCAAGATATTCTTCAAATTCACTTCTAAATAAGACCAGAATAAAAAATACACAAATGAGCCAGGGATTTACCTCAGTGGTTCCAGCACCTGCCTCACAAGTGCAAGGTCCCAAGTTTGACCCCTGGTACCAAAGAAAAAAATACACAAATGAAATTTTTTAAAAATTATGAACTAACTTAAAATGAAAAAAAAAAAAAGTATCAAAAGTTATGGGACACAATGAAAGCAATGCCATGAGAAAATGTGTAACACTGGCTGCTTATATTCTTTTTCTTTTCTTTTCTTTTTAAAATTTATTTAGAATGCATATATTCTAAAAGAAGAAAGATATGTAATCATAGGAAACAACAGGAAACTAGCAAAAGAAGCACAAATTAAATCCAAGAGAAGTAGAAGAAAGAAATAATAAAAAATAGAGTAAAAGTGAATGAAATTGAAAATAGGAAATCAATACAGAAAATCCAAAATACCAAAAGTTACTTCTTTGAAAATATTTATAAAATGTGTAAGTTTCTAACTAGGATAGTAGAGAAAAGACAAAATTTACAAATATCATAAAAGCAGAAGCAATACTACAAAGCTCACGGACACTGAAAAGATAATCAAGTAATACTATGAAAGCTATTTGATAACTTAAATAAAATGAGTCAATTCCTTGAAATCTGTCAAAACTCAGATCAGAAGAAATAGATAATATGCCCAAACCTATTAAAGCACTTTGAGTCTATAACTAATAAAGTTCCAAAGCAGGAAGTACCAGATGCAAATGTGGGCCCTGGTGAATTCTATCAAACATTTCAGGAAAGAATTATACCAATTCTCTCCAACCTTGTTCAGAGTATTAAACAGAGTGAGGCCAGCATTACCATAGTACCAAATGAAGACAGTTATACCAACTAGAAACCCATATGTATCATGAACATACATGCAAAATCCTTCAAAAAATAGTATCGAATTGAACAATGTGTGGAAAGAACGTACACTGTGACCAAGTGGTATTTATACGTTATATAAGACTGGTTGAACCTTCAGAAATGAAGTAGTCCATTATAACAATAGAAGAAAACTTACAGAATTATGTTAATACATTTTTTAAAGAATTTGATAAATTTCATAATTTTATGAAGCACCTCTTAGTAAACCAGGAGCAGAGCTAGAACTTCCTCAACTTGATAAAAAATATCTACAAAAAATACCCTACAGTTAACATCACACTTAATGGTGGGAAATTAGAAGTTTCCTGATGATAAGAACAAGCCAAAGATGCCTTCTCTCACTATGGCTTCTCAGCATAATGGAATTCCTACCTAATTCCAATAAGACAAGAAAAAGGATGGAGACAAATATAAATGGAGAATAAGTCATAAAAGTGGCTTAATTCACTGAGACATGATCTTTTGTGTAAAAACTTCGCAAGAATTAGACAAGAAAGCCAAAAATCAAATTAAAACAAAACATGAACAAAGAACAAACAAATAAAATACCTCATGGAATTAACGAGCAATTGCATGAAATTTTTAATATACGAGACAAATCTACAAAGTTAATCACTTTACTACATACCTAAAATGGGTCAGAGGAATTTCAAAACTTTTTAAAATGTCATTTACATTAGTACATCTCAAAGAGGAAGTACTTATTTATAAATCTTAAAAAGGTCTGTTTAAGGAAAACTATACAACTCAAAGAAATGAAATTACCAAAGGAACTAAATGAATGTAGGGATATTCTGTGCTAGTAGCTAGGAAGTGCTATAGTTTATATCTAGATGTCCCACCCAAGAATCTCATGTGCTCAGAGGAGGAGCTTTGGGAAGGTGATTGGATTATGGGGCTGTATAGCTGGCTGGCTTTTGGGAAGCAGGGTCTGGTAGGAAGAGGTGGGACATTGGGAGCATGACCTAGAAGGATGAATCTCCTCTCCCAGCTCATCCCTTCACTCTTTTTCCTAGCTGCCATGATGTGAGCAGATTTTCCTCTTCCTCTGGAAGATATACTGTGAAGCTACCCATTTTTACCACCTGGATCTGTAATTTCAATGCAATTCCAATTAAATCCCTGCAAATTATTTTGTGGCTAGCAACAAAGTTTATATGGAGAGACAAAATAACTTGAAGACCCAACACAATATTGACAAAGGTAGGGGACAGATAGTACCTGGCTGGACTTCAAAGCCTACTATGCAGTTACAGTAATCAAGGCAGTGTGAGAAAAAGACAAATATATATATGAAACAGAATATAGAGTCCAGAAATAGATCCACATAATTATAATCAACAAATCTTTGACAAAGGAGCAAGGGTAATATAATGGAGTAATATAATGCTTTGTTCAAGTGGTTCAGATGTCTTCAAACAAAAAAAAAGTAGTCACATACCTTACATCATTCACAGAAATCAATTCAAAATGAACGTTAGCTCTAAATACAAAAAAAAAAAAAAAAGACCATTGGTTTGGTGATGAGTGTAGATACACATTGGTTTGGTGATGATTGTAGATACAACACCAAAGGCATGATCCACAAAAGAAATAATTGAGAAACTAAACTAAATTAAAATTTTAAAATACTTCTCCATGAAAGTCTTTGCTAAGAAAATAAAAGAAAAAGGCTACCAAATCAGAGAAAATGTTTGAAAAAACACATCTTATAGAGGATTGTTATAAAAAATCTATATAAAGAGCTCTCAAAACTCATCAATAAGTAGAGACAACCCAGTTAAAAAGGGGCCAAAGATCTGAATGAACAACCTCACAAAGAAGATGTATACATGCTATGTAAATCAAATAAAAGGGAGTTTAACATCATATTCCATTAGAGAACTACAAATTAAATCAAGAATTAGACACTACTTCACACCTAGTAGAATGGACATAATCCAGAATATTAACAGTAAGTCCTGGTGTGAATGTAGAGTAACAGAATATGTCATCCATTGTCAGATGTAAAATATCACCTTGAAAACATAGTTTGAAGGTTTCTCATAAAACTAAAAAACTTTTACCATACTATTCAGCTATCATGCTCCTTGGTATTTACCCAAAGAGTTGAAAACTTATACACACACACACACACACACACACACACACACACACACAGGTGTTTATGGCAGCTTTATTCATAGTAGTCAAAACTTGGAAGCAACCAAGACATCCCTTCCATAGGTGAATGGATAAATCAACTAACGCACATCTAAATGGTGAAATATTATTCATCACTAAATAAGAAATGAATTAGCAAACCATGAGAAGACATGGAGAATTATAAATCTATACTACTAAGTAAAACAAGCTCCTCTTAAATGTCCTACATGTTTCAAATTTTATGGCATTCTGAAAAAAACGAACTATGGAAATAGTAGAGAGATCAGGGGTTTCCAGGGACAGCAAATGGGAGGGATAGGTAGCTAGAATAGAGAAGACTTTTAGGGAAGTAACACTACTCTGTATTATATTATAATGGTGAACATAGGTAATTATAAATTTGTTCAAACCCATGGACTGCACACCAAGAATGAACCATAATGTAAACTGTGGATTTGGGGTGATAGTGATGTGTCAATATAGGTTCATTAATTATAACAAATGTACTACTTTGTTGGAGGATGTTCATAATCAAGACAGAAATGCATGAATGTGGGTAGACTGTATATGGAAAATCTCTTTGTTGTACTTTTTTCTCAGTTTTGCTGTGAACCTAAAGCTATTGTAAAAAATAAATTTAGGGTCAGTGATTTAGCTCAGTGGTGCCAATGCCTGCCTCTCAAGCACAAGGCCCAGTACAAAAAAAAAAGAATAAATCTATTTTATAAAAGAAAAACTTGACAAGTTAGCTTATACTTTTTGATTATAGAATTTGAATTTAGAAATAAAAATAAGCATAGAATACATAAGTCTAGTCTGTGTGTATATAGAAAAATAAGATCAAAATGATCAAGTGAATTCAAAAAAACACATGAAAACATAAACCAAAACATCTTTTTGGTCTTCAAGAGGTTGAAAGCTTACTAATGCAGATCTCAAAATATAAGAAGTGTTGTTTTGCAATGACACCTAAATTTTACTTACGTATAGAGAAGGCAATTTAAATATTCATGAAAATACATCTTTCTTAAATATGAATATGTTCCTTCATATACCAGTTGTGGTTTTGTTAAAAAAATATGCTCTCATATTTGACATTTTTATAATTCGGCATTTATAGATGTTTCAGAATGCATAAAACAAATATTTTCTTACCAACTGAGTTCATCTCTTCTTGGAATCACAACTGATTTTTCTTTTTCTTGATAGTATTGAAACTGAAATATCTGATTCTACTTCCCATCAGTTGACCACATAGATGAATATATTGAGTTTGCACATAAGTTTCATAAAATTGATATTGTGTTTCTGTGAATAAGGTAAAATAAAACATAAGACAAAACATTATGTGCATTTGATTTGCTTTCCACCTATAATGTAAACATGGTTCCATTGCAAACACTTAAACAAGAGAAATAAAGTAAATATCTTCAAAGTAAAAAAAATCCTGTAAAATAATGACCTTATAGTTCCATAATATTTAGAATCTGTACATTTTCACCACCACCTGTAAGGTTAATATACAGAAAGACTTTATGGGGGTCTGTTGCATAGTTTTTCTCTTCCTTCCATTATACTTGATCAATTGTAGTTGATGGTGATTTTGTCACTGGAGTACTACTATCCACTAAATTCCTTATCATTTGTCCTTAGTTTGTTACTCTTATTACCTTACATAAAATTTCTCCGTTCTTTTATTCTCCTCTTTAGGTCAGTCCCTCTATCTGTCTGTGTGTCTGTGTTGAAACTGTGGGACCAGTGTATTTGCAACCGCCTGCTCTATAATTCCTTTTTCATGGTATTTTAATTTTTCATTGTTTATTACTGAAAACATAAAAGCTGGGAAAAGTCTAAGAGTAACAGCTGAGTGGACAGTTAATTAAGGAACACTTGCTTATGCCTGTAGGTCAGATCATTATCCCTGACATCCATAATGGAGACGCTGTCCGAGTGAAGCAAGCACATTATTTTGTTTCCCATGACAGAGAAAACACCTACCCACACTCACACCTGTATTAATTTACGTCAGAAAAAATGGAGAATTCTGTGAAGCTAGAAAAAAAGAGCTCACTTCTGACACTGATCAGTCTGTGGGTTAGAACAATCAGCAAATCACTGAAAATGATTGAATTTACTCCTTTGTAGAGGCTTAATTATTCAAAAAGATTGTGTGAGTTACTTTGGAAATTCTCATTATGTATATGTCAGTGTATTGAAATCTACATAGAACTTGATTCAGTTGATAACATATTCACATGGATGTCCAGATCAGAAATCAGATCTCCCAATTAGGAATCATTTACATAGACTTCAGTTGGCTCAGTCCAGGTGAAGTATGGAATCTAACGTAATGAAGATGATAAAAGTATGAGTCAAAATGCACCATAATTTTTAATCAAAAATTCCAACAACAATAATTATCTCAGTAAAAAATCCTGTTGAAATTTGGTGAACCAGTTACAGAAACATCTGTGTGATCCTTTTGTTCATTAAAGGCATACGTCTATTTTTCTCTCCTGTTCCTGTCCCATTTTCTTCTAGGAGCTCTACTTCTTGCTAATGATTTTTCTGATACCTCAAAGATATTTACTCATTTATTATCTAAACTTGACATCAGAGTGAGTATGCCTCAGGAGAGCTACATTGGCTAAAGGTAGAATATGTGACAATAAAGTTTTCCTCCTACTACTTTTTTTTTTTTTTTTTGATACCAGGGATCGAACTCGGGTCCTTGTGCTTGTGCAGCAGGCAGCGAAACCACTGAGCTAAATCCCTGGCCCTCCTACTACTTTTTAAACAATATCCTGTCATATAGAAGAATTTCACTTTCGTTAAATTTACTTATATGTGATTTTTAACATGGGAATGCAGAGCCTTTACTTTTTGTAATTTTCTCCCATTCATGGAAGTTCAGTTTTTGCCAAGCACTATCCCTTTTGGCAGACAATAATCAGAGATTCCATGGCACATTCTTTTGTGATTCACAATTTTTCTTAATCTTCATGTCCAAAGATAATTCAAATGTATTCATGGACACCTTAATTTTGTTATAAGCTTGAAGCTAATCATTCCCAATCTATCAATAAAGTTGCCAACCCAATTTTAAAAAAGATCACATCTGCCATAGAGACATTATGAAGTTTTTCCATGATTTATGAGTACTGATATCATGAAACTAGGGAGAAAAATATGAAATAGCCCTTTCTTAGGCACTTTGGCTGATGGAAAGATTATTTTCACCCTATGAAACGGTAGGATAACATGTTAGGTAACCTAAGTCTTTTGAAACAATAATATCCACTGCAGAGTTAAACTTTTCTTAGTAAAACTGATTAGTAATTAATCGCACGCAAAGTATTTAGGCCAGTAACTCCTGCATGTAAGCACTCAGTAAATGCTCAGTATTAATATTATTCTGAGTTATGTAGAAAGCCTTTCCTGATCCCCCATATCTAACTCTGAATATTGTCCTGAGATGTGAAGAGATGTGAAACAATGTAATTATGAAAATATACACTTCTCTAATTAAGAAAAGTGTTTCATTTTGGAACCATTCTTAAAAGTTGAGCTTCCTTAAGTTATATTTTGCATAATTTTTCTCAAATTTTGAAGAATGTGTATTTGTAAATGGAGATTACACTTTCAAGTGAAGTACACAATAAGAAATTAGGTATCTTATAATTTCAAAATTGAATCATTCTTTACTAGTCTCAATAGCAGGGTTAATATTGTAGTATAGTACAGTATGTCTCCTTCATTTTGTATTGCAGCATTAGTACATTTGCTCTTAAAATATCTCAATTTTCCCATGTTTCTATTGTGATTTCTTCTCACTGCTTTTTACTTAACCTCTGCTTTTCAGCTCTCAAGAAATGAATGCCTTTCCCTAATAACTTCTTCTATTTTTCCTTCTTCAGTTGTAGCATTATAGCCTCAGCCCATAACTTTACTGTTTTGTCTTTGGAATAATTTAGGGGTACAGATTAAATTTTTGTTCATTTAACAAATATTTCTTAAATATTTGTTAAGTATTTTATTAGAAATCACCAACAGATCTAAGAGACAACCTACAATGTGGGAAAAAATTTTTACCAGCTGTTCCTCAGACAAAGGTCTGCTATCTAGAATATATACAGAACTCAAAAAAATCAGACCCCCCCCCAAATATAGAGACCCAATTCAAAAATGGACATCTGAAATGAACAGACATTTCTCAGACAAAGAAGTAAAAGCACCAAATAAACATATGAAAAAATGTTCAACCTCACTGGTCATTCGAGAGATGCAGATGAAAACAACACTGAGATTCCACCTCAACCCAGAAAGAATGGCGCTATCAAGAAATCAACCAATAACAAATGTTGGAGGGGTTGTGGAGAGAAAGCAACCCTTCTCCATTTGTTTGTTTGTTTGTTTGTTTTTTGTTCCAGGAATTGAACTCTGTCCTTGTGCTTTAGAGGCAGGCATGGGAACCACTGAGCTAAATCCCAGGTCCCCCTTCTCCATTGTTGGTGGGCGTGCAGACTGGTGCAACCACTGTGGAAATCAATATGGTGATACCTCAAAGAACTAGGGCTAGAGGTCCCATTTGACCCAGCTATCCCTCTGCTGGGTATCTTCCCAAAAGAATTAAAAGAATCATACCATAGTGATATATGCTCACCCATGTTTATAGTGGCACAGTTTGTAATAGCTAAAACCTGGAAACATCTGAATTGCTCATCAACTGGAGACTGGATAAAGATGTATATTTTTTATAAAATGGAGTACTTCTCAGCCATAAAGAATGAGAAACTAGAGATATTTATACCTAAATGGATGCACATTGAGGCCACTCTCTTAAGTGAAATAAATGGGACACACATGTGTAAATACCAAATAGTTTCTCTGGTTTGAAAAACTAAAAGAGTAAATAAGGATCAAAATATATAATTGATATTGTGTAATAGGAAGAAAAGTTCTAAAGGAGTGGGAGAAGTGGGAGGGGTAGAGGAAAGAAAAGAAGGAAAAAGAAAAAATATGAGAAAAGAAAACAATGGAAACAAAGTCTTTGTAAATAAGGAAAAGTGGAGGGGGTGAAGGGAGGGCAGGGGAAGGGGGAAAAAAATAAGAACCAAGATGCATCACATAAAGGTACAAGATCCCAATGATGAATATAACTGTACTGTATACCTAAAATGTACCAATAAACTTAATGGAAAAAAAAAGAGAAAACTTCCCAATTATAAGAATGAAGCTGAGTATTTGAAAGAAAATAGTATTGCAAATGTCAGAGCAAATTTATTAAGATTTTGACTCTTAAAAAAATGTTAAATCTCCCTGCCTTGCTGAAGCCCCTTCCCCGCCCAATGTTCCCACCAGTGTAATTGGTAAATGAATTGATTTATGGCTTTCTTTTACTCTGAAACTATAAAAGTTCATGTAACTTCCTGCACAGTAGAATATGTGCTTCAG
Source organism: Heterocephalus glaber (assembly GCF_053883595.1). Lineage (NCBI taxonomy): Eukaryota > Metazoa > Chordata > Mammalia > Rodentia > Bathyergidae > Heterocephalus > Heterocephalus glaber. The sequence continues at coordinate 20,852,481 of NW_028258344.1, forward strand.
GGTAACTTGAATCCAGGTCATGGTCACCCATATTTAGCTAAGAATAAACTATTTTTTTATTTTCTTAGAAAGATGCTAAATTTTACATTCCATTATGTTGAAGCTACTAGAAACAATCAGATGCTAAGGAATTATGTCATCTTCAGATGTAAAAATAGAAATAAAATGGTATGTGTGTGTTTATCCAAAAAAAAAAAAAAAGGCACAATTTTCATCCCTCTCATTTCCTAGAAGGCTGGCCTTTAAAATTTGGATCAATGATGCCCTATTCCCCTACCTTTTGATTGGATTTGTCTATTAGTACTGGCATAAAGTAAGAGTTTTCAGTTTCAGTTATTTTATCAAAGCCTGAGCTCCTAGAAGGTAGTCTTCTCCAGAAGGAAGAATTCTTTCTGCACATTTCACTACCCTCTTGATCCCCTTTCTTTTTGTGAACTCTCTTGATAACATCTCTTTCCTTGTTGGTTTGCTAAACACTGTCTATACCTTGTAAAAAATATCTAATAAATCTCACTAATTGATCCTTTGAACTTGTCAGCTATTTTCTGATAGATTGAATCTCCTACTATGTGCCTGAATTCATAACCTTTCTTATCACTTTTATTTAATCATGAGTAATTTGCTAATATGATCCATATTTTATACATAAAAGAACAGAGACTTACAAGGTTTAATAAACCTTGCTCCCACACTCTTCTAATATACAGTACAGCCTAAAATTAAATCATTTTCTCCTGCTCAAAGCGTAGTCCTCTTTTTCCTGTAACTTGAGTATAACATCCATCAATGATTATTTATTGATAGCGTATAGCACATTTTTATGCATTGAAATGTATCCAGGTCAACTCATGGATGTATAGGAGCTACAGATCAGGAACTAAATTGTAATCATTTTGACCAGAATCTTTATCAACACCAGTAAGCCAGCACATTTCTCCACATTAGTATTGACACTGATTTTAAGGAACTGCTTCCAGAACCCTAGCTTCCCGTAACAGTAATTTCTGTGTCTTAGAAAACATAAGAATTAAAATCTTCATCTTCATTCTTGAAAAATATGTTAAAGAAAAATTCTGAATATGTGAGTAAACAAATGGAAAAATAAAAAGATGAAATAACAGACCAGTAGCAGAGCTGTGGGAAGTAAGTGCTGTGGACACCAATTCATTTTCAGTTGCTGACCATGGGAAGCACACAATTTCACCTAAAGCTCACTCTGCTAACCAGTTGGAAGTATCAACAAGTAAAATCTAATGAGGGGCCACAAGTTCTAGAGTTCAACAGCATTGTGGATATCATCCAGACAGTTGTTCATATACAGAGAAACTGCAAGTTTTGATGGATATGTGGAACAACAATCCTAGTAAAAATTAGGTGTGAGTGCAGAATAATATTCACCCTTCAGACATATTCTGAGGAATAAATGAAATAATATTTGTAAAAGATGCAACCTATGCTTGGCACAAAGTATATATGTGGTTCAATGAAGGATGAATGACATGGAGAAAGCCACTAATAGGCATGCCTGTGAGAAAATGCACTAAGACATAGGTTGGGCCTAAGATATAGAGAAGTGGATATCAGACACCTTAACTGTGTTAAAAGGAATACTAGGAATCGAGTCATGAACTGATATCATGGGTCAAATATGAGTGCCTGCTTGACAAATCACATAAGATTGCAACAGGGAAAGCATGTTTGCCAACAACACTCCATAGCTCTCCACAGACACTGACTCTTTGTGATTATTCAGAGTCCTAAATTTATGACTCAAACTAGATATATTTTTTTGACAATTGACCTGTGGCCTAGAATTAATTATTCCTTTCTAGTCAGCATCTTTTCAAAATTGAAATTTCAAGCTTTCAAAATTGAAATCTCAGGTGTTAGGAAATCATGAAGAACAGCTTTTAGGTTTAATGTCTTCCCCCTCAAGGTCCTTGATGATCTAAGGAAGTAATATTTAATTGATTCTTAGCATTTTGGAGAAGAGTCTCGTGGACTATTGAATTACAGAACATTATCTGTAACTATCAAAACACAGGAAAGGTAAGTTTGAGTGTGTTAGTGAGGGGTGTAGCCTTTTACAACCCAATAGGAAAAAAGGAGAATCTAGGACTGTTGGGGATCATGTTTTCCTTAACCCTTTGTGGGAATTATCAAAACATTTTGGTAGGAGTCAGAAAACTCAGTAGAATTTCAAATAAATTATGAGGTTATTCAATTTTTTAAATTAATTTGCATATCTAATATAATTCTAAATGTTAAATATCACCAATGATTTTTTTCTTAAAGCATGACAAAAACTGGTGTAAAGTTAATTTAGAAAAGTAAACAGACAAAAACAGTTTAGAATATATGAAAAGTGGAGTAATGAATATGTACTAACATAAAACATTTCAATTCATTAAGATCAAAGCGATACTAATCTAAAACCTCTGGTATTATAACTAAATATACAAACTCCTAGACAGATGTACACAAATAGTAAGTTCAAGAATAATACTATATTGGGCTGGAGATTTAGCTCAGTGGCACCATGCCTGCCTTGCAAGCACAATGTACTGAGTTCAATCTGCAGTTCTGCCAAAAAAAAAAAATAATAATAATATACACATTACACTATAGAGTTTTATGTATATTGAATATAAAAACTTATCTGTATATATTATATACATACATACAGTTAAAGAAAGCATCAAATAATATGTAAATTATGTTGGAATCACTTATTAGTATTTGAAAAAATATAGACTAATACAATGTCCTATAATAGCTATTCTAAAGGGTTCAATTAAAACTATAGAACACTAACAAAAACACTTGTAAAACTACCAAAAGTAGTTTAATACTTATGGAAGATTGAAAGGCAAATAACTTAAAATTTGAAATTATAAATAGGATAAGAAAGTAAAATATTGACAAATTTGGTCATTTAAAAACTGCTGAAAGGAAACAATGTAAAATATAAAGAATGTAGCCTAAGGAAGCTATCTGCAGCAAATTCTAAAGCTTTTAAAGAACTCTTGTAAAGAAATGAAAACAATTCATAAATATATATAAAGACACTACATGTAATTCAAACAAAATTAATGCTCTTAGTAATTAGAAATTAAACAAAGAAAACTGTAATGATATAGTCTAATCCAAGAAATGAAAATTAAAATAGCTTATTAAATTAGATAATTTTCTTTTTCCTCTTCATTAGCCTCAATACTATTACTGATATTCTTGGTGCCTATTTGAGTTGGTAAAAATGAGCTAGAGAAGAAAGTAGAAATAGCTTTCAAAACTATAAAAATATTTATTTTCCTTGATCCAAACAAATTTCTTAAAACTTTAGACATATAGCCTGTCAGGTAAAATTTTGGTAAAATTTCCTTCCTTGGCATTTTCTTACACATACAAAACTTTAATTGTTCAGCTCATAAGTGCATATAATACAGTTTTTGCTTTATTTTTCATTTTTTAAACCATTAAAAAGTACCATCATTATTAATTTTAATGGTATACACTCCTCTATTTAAAAAACATTTCATAATTTATTTCTCAATTTCTTTGTAAGTGGACATTGCTGTTATCTTCAAATTTCCAATATTTAAAAATTTCATTCTATAATAGCAAAAGTTTAGAGAAAACTCTAAAAGTTAATAGTATGAATGGTTATAAAAGAATAAATCTAGGCATAAAAATTTAATAAAAACTACAGTTCAATGGAAATAAGCTGAGGATACAATGTCCACCCATCAAATTGGACCTCCTGGTTTAACTCTCGTAAGAAACTTTGCCTGTGTGTTACATTAAGAATATGTTCGCTTTATCCTCATTTACTATGCAGGATTTCCAAGCTTGTCCATGCTCTGTGCCTTCAGTTCCAAAGTCACTTTTTCACGTCCCTCTAGGCACCCAGGACATGTTAGCTATATGCCTGAGTAAAATATGCTAATTAAAAGACTAAGTAAGATTAACAAAACTTTGCTCATATTCTCCTTCTCTTTTTCCTGTCAGGTAGTAGTTCTTCTTTTTCTTGTTAGTACCATGTCAGGATATTCTAGTATTAGTCTGTTTGGGGTTAGTACAAATTATTTCCAAAAGATACGGAAAATATTCCACCTAATTCTGTGATAAGAATTCATACAGAGAACAACCATTTAAAGGAGTTAGCACTACGGATCTGTTCAATTCTTTATTGCTTCACCAGACAGAACATCCAAGTTACGCTAAGGAATAAGTATTTCCATCAGGTGACACCTGTGATAGACAGCAGTCAGGCATGCTTTCATCGTTACTATCAAAGTTTAAAGGATAAAATCCTGTCTAATATGGCTCTTGAAAATAAAATATACTATACATACCTTAAACTATGAAATTGGATTTAATTTTAACAATAATAATCTAGTATGAGAATATCTTTACATCTAGCGGTTAGAAAGTCCTTGGTAATGTTATGCAAGGCATAGTTAGGTTGCAGTGCTAAATTTATTTTTCATCTAATTCTTTCCATTTGCTAACAAATCTGGTGGAAGTTGGGGGCATGCTCATGTGCTCTCCTTTTGTTTGCTTCACCCAAGTGTCCAGCAGGATGGCTATCCCGTGCTCTGTGAAGCCACCCTTTTGCTGCCCAAATCATTCTGAACATCTTGGCTCACAGACAGTGCACACAGTCCTTCAAGGCATCTATGTATCCTTTGCTTGTAACTGTCAACAGAAAAGGTGCCTTGTGGTCACACACCAGGGCACAAGTCACCCAAGCTACGTGGTAAGAGATGACATATTTGTTATTCCTGTCAGTATTAAAGAGAACGACTTTACTTTTTCTTTTCTAAAATTATATATGGCACTGCCCAGCACACTTGGAAAGAAAGTAGAAAACTTAAAATAAAAGAATGCAGAAAACGTAAGCATTATTTCTTTTGAATAGATTTTGCTATTTATAAACAATTTCTCTGGTTACACGATTGGATTATACAAGCCTAGCCTGTCAATTTATGCATCTATGTAATTGTTCCTTTAGGGAAATAGTAGCTACACTTAAGGGTGAACAAAGAAAGTGCTGCTTCTTTTTCTACAAATAGAAAACGGTATGAGGGGGCCTTTTGTCTCCTTTTCAAAATTCATAATTTTACATATATAGACGAACATACATACATGCACAATAATAGCAAATGCTGAGCTTAATATACACTTAGAGGCACTAAAATCTTCTATAAATTAAGAATGATAGGTAATAGTTTATTGAGACCCTACGCAGTCCCATGCACTGTGCTATTTCACAGAATATTTAAAATCCATCTCTTGAGTTACCTCTGTTCTTGTTACTATAGCACTCATTTTGTACCAAAGAGAAACCAGGCCTGAAAAAGTTGATTACTAGCCTAGTCAACAGCTAATCTAATTATCTATCTGCTAACTCATAACAGGATATCAACTAGAACTAGAAGTCTAAACCTCTTTTCTTTGACTTCTTCATCCCTACTTTTATATACTTTGTTCTCTTTTGCTTAATAGCAGGGTGTAACTCTCATTCTCTATTTCCACAATAATAGGTGCCCCCAAACTGCATTTGCCTACATTCTTATGTACTTGGCTGCCTGGGGTCAGGAGAGAGTTATTTTCAACACCTCTAAATAACCAATGTTGGGGCCAAAGACCTCTAGTACCTTTAAATCAGATTCTCATCCAAGCAGATATTTACTTCTTCATTTAAAATTTATTGAGCACTTACTATTTTAAAAGTATTATCTATACATAAATAAATTGTGTAACACTTTCACTGAAGCAAAATATTTATGGATCGGTTCCACACAGAATATTTGAAGAGTGCAATGGGATTTGATTTGATGGTTGTGACCAATTTTCATATAATCTACAATTATTATTAGTCACTGAAACAAATAATTTTTAATAAAAACTTCTTTTGAGTAAAAGTGAGTACATTACAAATAATAAAGGTAATTATTGGTGAGAGTGCAGAAAACTGAACTCTAACATGTGCACTGAATCTTATTTATTTAAAGTAAAATAAAAATAATAAATTCTCCTCAAGTACCATGGGTTTATACTTACATACAATGGTACATAAATTCAACAACCACAATTAAAGAAAGGATTCTTAGAAAAGATCACACCCTCAATAACTCTTACTCATATTACAGAAATATATACTCCCAAACAGATATTTTCACATGAAATATGTGGTTTTTAATAAATTAGTTTACCTTTTAAAAATCCATAAGAAAATTCATCTACTGAGCATAGTGGAGGTCTAGAGATAATATCAAAAAAGAACCTCAACGATGTCACTTTCTACCTCCGTCATTCTGACATCTCAACTCTGGGCTGTCTTAGATTCATCTTCTTCAGAACCAATTAGTCAGACAAAGTCAGCAGGCTTTGGTCAATGATAGCTTCTCCTTATTTCTTAGCTAGCTGTCTCTCCTCCATTCAGAAGGAGTATGATTTTACCCCCTTGGATTCTAAGAGAAGGACATTTTTTGCTAAGTGACTATTAGGAAAGCAGCATGACAGTGTTCAAATAGAAGCCTAAACTCCATCACTAGTACTTATCTGTTCTATAAACCTGTGCAAGTTACTTAACCTCTCTGTGCCTTAATTTCTTTCATCTGTAAAGTGGGGATAATAACAACACCTTCCTCAGTAGGGAGCTGTGTGGATGGACGTGACAATGTAAGTGAAGCACTCATCACCATGCCTGGCACATGGGGAAGCACTCTGTCAACATTAACTTTGTTTCCTAACAGTCAGCAATGACAAAAACAGTGGCTAACAGCCTTATTGTACTTGTTTCCTATAAGAATTAATCAGTCTTGCTATTTTGACTTTTTGCCCTCAGCTTCCAGTAAATGAGCTATTTTGTTTCATACTAAACCTTCCAATGAACCCCCTGTTCTGTGATCCTCCAAGGAAGAGAAAGATAATGACTAGTCACAGAAAGAAATCCTGTGAACCTGGAGGACATTAAGCCAAATAAAACAAGCCAACACAGAGGGACAAATACTGCATGCTTCTACTTATCAAGGTACCTAAGGAAAGGAGAATGATGGTTGTCAGGGGCTGGAAGAAAGGAGAAATGAGAAGCTGCTCTTCAATGGGTATATTCAGTTATTCAAGATAGAAATGTGCAAGTATGCAATTTAATGCTTACAATAAATAATATTATACAGTACATTTAGACATTCATTAAGAGGGAAAATATCAAGTTAGGTATTTTTACTTAAAGAATGAAAAAAAATGAAGGAAGGAAAGAATCCTGTATTGTGTCTTAGTTACTTCTCTTGTTACTGAGACAAAATATTTGACATTCAATATTAAAGGAAGAAAGGTTTATTGTAGCTCACAGTTTGTAGAGACTTCAGTCGATAGTCATCTGGTTCCAAGTCTGGGTGGCATGGCAGAGGGGCATTGCAGAGGAGAAACAGTCCATAGTATGGTAGAGCAGACAGGCAGCAAGCAGCAAGCAGTAAACAGCAGAAGCAGCAGCAGCAGCAAGTCTTCTTTCTATCCCTTATATTCCATCCAGGCTACCTGCTATAGCACCCCCACCCAGGGTGAGGTACCCTTAATCTCAGCATTGCACCTTTAATCCCAGCATCACATCCTTAATCCCAACATCACACCACTTATATCCAGCCACCTCCAAAAAGTCCCACCCATAACCGTATGAGGCTTTGGAGGAAATCTAGATACAAGGAGAGTAGGCCACTTGTGGAAATATGTGCTTCACTATCTTCCATTTGTTCCTACTAAATCTCTTAAAAAACAGACCTAAAGATATTTTCAAAAGTTACACTAGACTTAAAAGTTATCTGACCCTTTGAGCCACATTCTCCCAATTTGTGAGCTGCTGTCTGTTAGAGAAATTTTATGCCCTGAAGCATTTGGGGCACACAATAATTCATAACTGTGACTTAAGGGAACACCCACTTTATACAATACCAGGATTAAGCATCTAAACTCCTAAACTATAAAATACAAGAATAATCGAACCAATAGAATGAGAATTTTAAAAGGGCTATGGTCTCAGCAATTTCAAAGGTGTGTTATCTAGTTGTCTAATGTCCTCATCTTTCCCCCAAACACTTATTTCTCAGATTAAGTGAAGGAAGGTAAATTGGTATATGGCTTTGGAAAAACAATTTGTGGTCCTAACAGAGAGTAGTGAGTGGCTTCTAGAAAAATGAAGAAGAGGGCAGCAGGAATACTAAGTCACAGGAAATGGAAATGCATAGCAGAATGATCACAAATTTGTGTCATGCATTCTGTCATTTCTGATATTAAGACTTCCCATAGGAAAATGTCCACAAGCATATTTGCTCAGTCCTGAAGTAAGTTAGGGAGTATCTTCACTAGCCTTAAAAATGCAATAGAAACAGCTACATTCTTCAGAGAAGAGAGTATGGAATTAAACACTTGAAAAGAGACATGGGAGTTATGGGTTTTTAAATGACCAGTGAAGACAGTTTTTTAAAGTTTATTTCTTTAGCCTTGATAAAACTATAAATATTTCTGAATAAATTTAAAGACTCTGAAGCTATTCATACATTCATATGTCAATTTATTTTGACTTCTTCAAAATTTTATACTAAAAATGGTCCTAGTTTTGAAGAATTATACAATGTATTTCTTACCATGATGTGGTTATTTTACTGGATATTAATTTTTAAGATATTTAGAAAATATATGTACATAAATAAAAGAATGTTTAATCTAAAAGATGTTAAACAGAATCTTTGGAAATATAACATCAGCATAGTTGATAGGTTTTAAAATAGATATGTACATTTCAGTACCTATCAAACACTTAATAAAAGATGACTCCTCAAGGCAATTTGCAAACTAAGGTTTCATCTAGATATATGTCAGTGTAAATCAGGAACCTTCAGTTCACCATTTTTCTAAACAAGTATGCCATAATCTTTCCTAGCTCTGTTTCTGCAAGGGCATCATAAATCTACCATACCACACCGTCTCCTCAGAATGCAGTCACAGATTCAAATACTTGAAAGTACAGTGAACTGTACATACAGTGAGTCTGTCTTCTACCCAGAAATCTCCGTCACCTGTGGTCATATTTCCTTTTAACAAAATCTTAATAGAAATGCTCCCATCATCTTAAAAGTTACTTCTTTATTATTTTACTTTATTGAAAACCACCTTTCCTGTTAGCCTAGACACATGAGACAGGAATGCATGCTCCTTTTCAAGTATACACATATGTGGTTTAATACAATGGCTGTTAAATTAGCCAGCATGCATTTTAGTGAACTGAATGCAAACCTACATTCAAATGGCATAAAACATTTTTCTCAGTTTGCCACTACCGATATTTAATTTGTTTTGACCTAAATCTAACATTACCCAAGTGAAATGAACAACTAAAATTCATAGTTTAAGATTTATTTCTAATAATGAAGGAGACTGTTTAAAAAAAAGTAAATTAAATGTATGAAAATATGTAATTTTCATTCTTCAGACTTAAAATGGCATGTTGAAATCAGAAAAAAAAAATGGTAAACCTTTCCCTTTTCTGGAATTATACTTTATAGTTTTGTATTTATTGAATGCATTCATAGGCTCCCTTAGGATGTGAAATGTATGGAAATATATGTGCATTACTAAAGAAAGAACTAAATTTATTCTTTCCCCACATCATGCTCTTCTTTGCAGTAGAGGTTTTTAATTCAATACAGAGCTAGAATGAGATGGAGCCAATTTCCTGGTCTATATGTGTGACAAATGCTGAAAGTGGCACAAGATTAACAAATTAGTTGAAGTATAGATCTTAAAAGATTTTTTTCTGTGTCTCTAAATCAAAATTCATACTTTATTTGAAATGAAGCCTTCTTTAGAATTCAATAAAAAAGAATCTTTTATTTCTCTTTATTTAAGATGAAAAGATGAAATGTCTGACTGCATACCAGAAATTTTTTAAAGCAAAATTTTTATTTGTAGGAAAGTTTATGAAGATTATATATTTGGCATATAAAGTTACTATGTTTATTATCTAGTGTGTTGAATTAATAATCCTAATATGTGACTGGCTCAAGTTGAAAAATCTTTCAAAATAAATATTCTCAAAATAAAAACATCAAATGAAAAGCAGGCGTAAGATTTATTTAATTTAGTATTTTATAGGTAAAATACATTTAAAAGGTAAGGTCATAAGTGCATATACTTGGTTTGCTAATAATGTTTACTAGCTTACTTTTAAGTAAAAACTATCAGGCTTTGCTCTTTTACCTAACCTTAGACTTACGTGTTTGATATAATCCAGATATCTAACATCAAACAATAAAAACATCTGTGACAATAAAAGCATGGAACAGTTGTGGAATTGTTTAATTTAGGAGAAAATGGCTATGTTTAATCACGTGTGCGTGAATTTATTTCTCCTCCTTGTCTAGAAAACTTATATTTTGCAAGTGGTACCTTTATTTTTTCTAAGGAATTAAATTTTGCTACAAAAGAGCTTTAAAAAAGAGATTCTGAAATACATGTTTTGGAGTGGGTTCACTCATTCAGCTTTAGAACCTTGTCATAGTCCACCTGTTTTCCTTAGGCTTAAATTATATAAAAATAACAGCAGTTTAAAGCAAGCACAGTCTTATGTGTTGTATCCAAACATGATAACATGCTTAAAATTCAAGAAGAGTTCTATGCAGGTTGTACCTCTCAGTCACCCAATCTCCTTTCACATATCTGTTCATGTTGACAGACTATGTCATAATACATCAACAGAAAGATCAGCACACAAGAACAACATTTCATCACCTGACAGCAAGAGGAAAACCGATTTTCAGTATTAAATTAGTAAAAATATACCATTACCTCACTTCCAATAAGTCTGCTATCTTTAAAAATAAGGTGTCTGCTATAATCACAAATGTATGCAAAGGCAGTTAGGTTTGTTTGTGTTTTTAATGTCACCTTTTGACTGACAGCCTGTTTTCATTTTCTCTTTTTTATGTTGTTTTATTTTTTTTATATCCTGGAAGTCATTTAGAGAATTTTTTAAACAGTAATTTCTTAATAAGACATGTAAAAATATATCACCAAAATGTTTTGAAGAGAATCTCTTCTACATCAATCATCAACAGAAATCAACTGACCATTGAAATGCAAAGAAGTATTTAAGCTTCTGGTGAAAGTTAAGTACATTTTTCATAGCAGTTCTTGCTCTTCATTTGGATTTCAGCACAAATTTAACAATACCTGTAATAAATAATGTCTTTTGCTGCCCAGGGCATCATCTGCCACTTAGGTTTTAATTTTGCCCCCCTTTGAACACTGTACAACACATGCACTTCTCTTTTGTCTATTATCCTTGAGTTGTGCTATTCCCAAATATTGACATCATCTCCTTTTATCAGCATTAACTGCTCCGCAGCTTCCCAGGCTCATGCTCAGCTCTATTTCTTCCTATTGATTATCTTCCTCACTCCAGCAGGTAGCTAGCCAGCGAGGCTGTCCTGAGAAATAGCTTCCAATGACTTTATACGCACAATTTACACGGAATTGTTTAAAGAAGATATTAGCCTCAATACAAATCAGTGAACCTCATTTAGTCAATACTGCAGAATTCTGCTGTTGGCACCCTGTCACATGTTAGTCTTTACAGTCAGCTGCTGTACCCAATCTGCACATTAGCCATAGTATTTAGTTTCATATTAAAATGAAGCCGGGGTTTTTTGGCTTTTGCTTTTCTTTTTGAAATCTTTTCAGTATACTTTTTACATCACCTCACTGAGCCATGTGATAGTAATATATTTTGAAATATAAAAACCTGAGATTAAATGTTTGATTTTTGACAGTGTTCTTAAATATAATAAATTCAAAAGGAAATACTGTTAAGTTAAAATGGAGTGTTTTTCATTAAGTCCAATCAAATGGTAGACAACAAAGGATCTTTTATTTGAGAATATGAAGTGAAAATGAAAACCAGAAAACCTTTACTAAGAAAAGGTCCAGCTAAATTATGTTGGAAGGAGGTCTCCAGATTGAGCTTGGGTGTTTCTTTTGCTAAAAGTGAATTAAACTAAGATATGCTATGAAGAAATATTTTACAAAGAAACAAAACTTAATGCTTTTTGGAGATGAAAATAAGGTCTAAGAGCAGTTGACTTTGAAAATAATTCTAAAGAAAGATCACATATGAAAAACATTGCCTCAGCATGTGATCTTTTCCTATAATCATAACAGGGAAATATTTAGGGTAAAGTAATGCTAGCCCCCTCTTTTTTTCTCTTCTATAGCAATGCTGTAAAATCCTAGGAGTGTTTACATTTCAGGATCACCCCTCCTTAAACTACTGGTTTATGATAGCTAATGAGATGATATCCGAATGTTGAAAACAGGAAAATTCAAATGAAAATCTGAATGTGAAATATAATATAATGAAATAACTAAGCAACATAATACTATCCTGAATGTTTACACAAATATTACAAAATAAACAGCAATACATTAAAATTCTTCAGTGGTTGTGTAATACGTAAGTAAAGGTTTACATATAAAAGCTTGAGCTATCAAATACAAGATCTTTATATCTATCATATTATTCTAAATTTTTACTTGAAAGCATCACTAACATCTTAGAGTGTATTCACAAAAATGGCCATTAAATTCTTGCACATTTCTTTGTAAACTGAAATAAGAAGAATGCCTTCTGATCAAAATAGTCTATTTGGTATAAAATACATCCTATAGCATTAGTGGCCAAGTTGCAGGAGGACTTGGGGAATGTGAATGGTAGAAAGCATAATAATTTTGATTTGAGAAACATTGAAGGGTTTTAGATCTCACTTTGTAATTAAAAAGTAAGAGTTGAATGAAACAGCAATTTTAATAGGGAGTGATAAATAATAGCACTATTTTGAAAATTAATAGAAGAAAGCAATTAAAATAAAATTACATAACAAATTATTATAAATACTGCAAAATTTTTAGTATAAAAGGTTAAAGGTGACTTTTCTTTGACCTTTACTTTCTTTTCTTTCCTCTTTAAATATCACTACTTGGAAGCTGGAGCTCTGCAGCTCAGGTAGAAAAAACACGCTAAAGATGGCCAGTCTATCCTGACCATACATCTCCTCACACATTTATTGCAAACTGACACTCATATAACAGCCTTTTTTTATCACAAAGATTCAACAAAGAACAATTCAGGTACCAAGGGAAAATCATACTCCAGGAAAGAGAAATGCTATAACTGCATATTCAGGCTGCATAAATGCAGGTACGGCAAAGATAATTGCAATATTTATATGTGACAGCATTTTAACATTTAAAGGAAATTAATAACCTAAATATGATAGTACTTAGTATAATTTTGTATATAAGTCCATATATTAGACAGTATATGTAATGCAAAAATATAAATTCCAGCTCAAACTGGATGCAAAAACTGTGGGTTTTATTCATTTTAAGGTGTTCTGTAAGATACATGTATAAAGTAATTTCTACCAACTAAATCATAAAAGTCTCATTGTAATTCATTTATCATGTAATATTTTATATTAAAATTACATACTTTATACTCTGATTTGAAATAGAATGTTCCTTGGTGAAGAAATTGTAATTATAAATAGTAAATATAAATTAAGATAGGTTTTCAAAACTAACAACAATAACAGAGTCAAATATTTCAGGCAAGTAAAGGTGCTAAAATATTTACTAAAAGATTTTCTAAATAAAGAATAATTTTTAAAATCTAAGTGAATTCTTAAAGAATTGAAGCTTCATAGTAACTCTTAAAAGAAAATAATTTTTATTGTTTTATTGTGATTAAATATAATAGAAAATAATTTTTGTTTTCTCAATTAAGACCCATCTAAAGAAGAAAACCATATTCTAAATTATAATTGTTATAAGATGTTCACATTTACTATAAAGATTAATATAAAAGATTTTTCATGATCTATTGCACAGATTACCAAGATGTCAAAAATGCATATCATTTCACTGTTTTAGTTGTAATAGTAAAAATTGAACAATGAGTCCAAAAATTTCAATCAAGTATCTTCCATAAATATTCTGATAAATATAATCTAGTCAAAAAGAATAAATTACACCAAATTTAACTTTAAAAGAGTAATAATTCTGTGAGATATTATCCTTTTTAAAAGTATGAACTTAATGTAAACTAAACACACACACACATACAAGCATATCATTTCGTTGAGACATTCTGCTTTTATTGTTAAACTGAAAATGAACACATTAAGATGATTATTACATTGTCATACATGTTATTTTGTAGCTTCTAAAATGTATAAGCATTTCATTTAATCACTATTTTACATATTCAGCAATGTATTTATTATTGTTAATTTTTAATAAAGTAGGACTATTTAAAAATATCAACTAGTACATATTTATCCAAACTTTTAAGATAATTTTATTTATCTCAGAATATGGAATCAAAGTAGACAGCCAAATAAGATTTGTTTTATGTGCTATCTTTATATTTATAGATAAATATACATAAGCAGAGAATAATAATAAGAAAATTAATATCAGCATCTTATACATAGAGTAACTTTATTCCTCTATTATCACCTGTACAAAATATAAACATATTATATATACATATATTCTTGTGATTCAAAATAAAGTGTGCTTGGGGCCAGGGATTTAGCTCAGTGGTTCTGCCATCTGCCTCACAAGCACAAGGACCTGAGTTCGATCCCCAGTACCAAAAAAAAGCAAAATAAAGTGTGTGTGTGTGTGTAGAAAGAGAGAGAGAGAGATTGTTTGCTTTCCAAGGAGCATTAAGGGTCAAATATTAACAAGTTTAAAAGTGGGTATTAAGGTACTATGCTCTCATACACAGACATGTCATTGATAATTTTATGCCCTCCTCTGTCTCTCTCACTTCTTTTCAGTCTGTATGTGTGTCTGTCTGCACAACCACTAAGAAAGTCAACATGTGAGATGAAAGGAAAACATAAGTACAAGAATACTGAAAATAAAGCACTTTGGTTAAAAGTACTAAACTAAAATTTAAATCCATTTGGGCTTTCTTTTTGAAACTATGAACTAACCTGTTTATAAACAAGCATAAAAATTGCAATGCATTTTGAATACTTTTTATTAAAATTTTTCCAGGGAAGATGTATATCTTGTAGTATTACAAAATATTCCAAACGCCTGTATAAAATATCATGAAATAAATGTGAAAATGTCATCTTTTTTTCTAAGAAATAGTTACTTATCATTTGATTCAAATATAACTGACAAACCTCTAATTAAATTTTTATGTATATCTACCTGGTCTTCAAATTTGCCATGTTTTCAATATTCTAGGACTGAAAAGAAAATAGCATAAGCTTATAGATCAAAAAATTTACATAGCTACCTAATAGTTAATATCATGTCCACTTTTAATACTATATATTTAAATAATTATACCTTCAGCCATGCCAGTACTACAACATTCTACTGATGCTATTAAGTCTCTCCCACAGAAAAGAGTACCTTCTAGCATCATTTACAAATACCTGCTGCCTAGATTCGTGAAATCTTTCATTTAAAACATGTATTCTTGTGGTTAAAAGGAATCCTATTTAGAGTTGGAGGAAAGCAATGCTATTTATTACGAAGTTCTGAAA
Source organism: Heterocephalus glaber (assembly GCF_053883595.1). Lineage (NCBI taxonomy): Eukaryota > Metazoa > Chordata > Mammalia > Rodentia > Bathyergidae > Heterocephalus > Heterocephalus glaber. The sequence goes on from NW_028258344.1 coordinate 20,868,110, forward strand.
AAGCAGAAGACAAAAAGTTATCTAAACTCTCAAGTAGACATGTTCATTTCCTAATTCCTAGGTAATTAAGAAGGAAAAGACTATACTCTAACTCACCTCCCTTCAAAATGCTAAACTGATGATTTAATGGAAGCAGAACAAGTTATGGAGGGGGAAGGGATATTGGAGAGAGGAATACCTTTTTCTGGGCTCCACAAAGGGTTGGGGTCCTAATTATTTTTAAGTATAATCCAGCAAACCTCTTCTCATGCTTAACTGCACTGAGTGACACTATTTGTGATGCCCAGTGTGCTGAAACTGAGCAGGTTGCTGTCAGTTTAAAAATGACTATAATAAAAGTGACCATGAAGATGGATCTTGTGATTTTGCGTTTCTAATCAGTCATCTGTGAAGAACACTTTTGCTTTGATTCAGCAGACTGGTGACAGCCATGATTGATAGCACATGAGGATGAAAAAAGGTTATTAACTGTCTTCCTATTAAGCTCAATGTATTACCCCTCTAGGTGAGTCTCATACTTTAAGTTAAGGTACTTACTCAGGTAAGGTCAAGAATGAACTCTATGGAGATGGTATTCATGCTCCTGTAAATAAGCAAGGCATTCTGGCATTGATTTTTTTAAATGTAGCATTTAAACAGTATTTAATCTCATTGTCCTATTCATTAGCTAAAAGGAAGAAATTTCCGCCTTTCAACACCATACATGTTGAACACACTAAACATATAAAAAACATCATTAAAATGCAAAGATTTGAATGTAGAGCTAACTAGCAACATGTTGTGGCATGTAGATGACTATATTTAAACACATGGCCAGATTTGTATAATCTATGAGGATGTTTTCAAAATTAATTAATGGTTTAAAGTAAACATCTGCAAAAATTGTTTTAATTTTTAATCATCTAGAAATGACAAGTTTATAATAAAAAATTAATAGTAATTGCTAAAAAGTTCAAAGGAGCTATTAAAATGCCTAGATATTTGTTTTGGTTTAAAAGGTACTTGTTAACTTCATCCCATTTTAAATGTTTTTAATTAGAAATATTGCATACAGATGGACATTTAATGACAATATGCTTGTCCTTTATTAGCATACTGGTTATAAACACAAATAATATTATAGATCCTGAAGTATTTAAAGTATCCCAGTAACTGAAAACATACTATTAAACAAAAGAATAAATTCTTAAAGTTATTCTATTTCCTGAGTGCACTTATTCTTTCGAAAGCCAAATATATTGAAAATTTTTTGAACATTTCATTCAACTCCTCTTTAAAAACATTTCAATTGTATAGGTTTGATTCTAGGAGATAATAGATTAAACATAAACATTTTAATATAAAATTATAGTATTCTGTTTCCTCATGTTTTCATTACCATGTGTCATATGTAATTGAATTAGCCAAAGATCCCTTAGAATCTCAATAGCTTGCAGTAAGGTAACCACTTAAACTATAGCCAAATTTCAGCTCTGTGTGCTTCGCGGTTCTTCATGGAGCAACTATGCACAGTGGCACAGGAAGTTACTAGAATGTTATTAGAAGGTCAACACAGAGAAAATCGTATTATGTCTAAAAGCTGTCTCTGGTATATCATGGTCTGTTTTCCCATTGTCATTTATTACATGTTTTTGGTCTGCAATGAATTTCACTTTGAAAATATAGTGTTTATCACTGGTATCCATCAACAATGGAATATAGAGAAAGTAAGAAAATGAAGTTCAAAATTTTGTTGAATTTCTCTTTACAGCCCGAAAAATTGGCTCTCTATCCTACTCTGCTTAATATGATGATTGCTGTTTTAGGAAGCCTTTCCAGTTCTCTAGTATTTTATGTATGCCAAGTATAATTTAAATATACACTGAAAGCCTCTTCATAAAAAATGTTGGACTGATATAAAAAATGTTTACTTAATGAATTGTGTTTATGTGGAGTGGACTTAAGTGTAGATGTTGGAATTCATACAAGTTTTCTTCAATAAGACACATTAACATCATTATTAAATGATTTCTCTTTTTGTTCTATCCAATTTCAGCATGCAAACTCAAATTATGAAATTTAGAAATCAATGATAAGATATCAATGAGGAAATATGATCAATGATAGCATTCTACATTCTACATACAAATATTTGTCAAAGTTTTCATGATAAAATTTTAAGTTAATAAGAAATAATATGTTGTGTCTTTCTCAAAAACATTGCTTTTAAAATCAGAAAAGAACAATGCAGTTCCAATCTGTCTCAAGGTAATTAACACAATGCTCTGAAATGTTAATGAAATTCCTTTTTCCTCCTTCTGCCTAATTCAGAGTTTCTTAAGGCAAATGAGGAAATGCAAGGGCCAGGTAGGCCTGAGAGGAACACACACATTTTCTAGACTCCTCTGTTTCTTCTCTTTATGGAATCAAGGTCTAGAACAAACATTACACACCACATACAATTTATGAAAGAACAAGAGACAGTTCCAGGTAAAATTTAGGCCACTTCCAAGACAGTCAATTAGCATAAAGTTGAACCTTATTTTTGCAGAATATACCACTGGCAGACAATATAAATTTAAAATTCTTTATCCCTTTGAAACTCCTGAAAAGAATGAAACATGAGGGCTGGGGCTTTAGCTCAGTGGTTCTGCTGCCTGCAGTGCAAGGACATGAGTTCGATCTCCTCCAGTACCAAAAAAAAAATTACAAAAGAATGAAACATGAATGTTGTTTAAGCAAAGGACAGAACTGGCAAAGAAAACTTACACTTTTGGTTCTCAGGCTATTGAGACATAGTTTCACAGGGGGATGGGGCACTAGGGCATAAGGCATCTTTAGTTTACAGTTTCTAGGGCTTAGATTCCTTTAAATTTGAAAGTTTTCCGCAGTTTTTCCAATCTTATATGCTTCTCCCATTCTCCTCTCCCTCTTCCTCCTTCAGAACTTACTAGGATACATAGGAGCTGAGTGGTGCATGTATGCACAGCCAGACGTGGAGGCCGGCAGCTGCTGTCCACTCCCAGACTGTACCTGAGCTCAGTGGCCACTCTGCTCTCCTGCCCAGCCCACTCCTGCCTGCAGTGTTGCCGCTGTCACGCCAGCCGGTGATTTGATAGGCTTGTCGGGTTGCCATGGTGTTGACTTCTTGCCTCTGAGGAGCTGCCCAATGACTGGAGGTCTGGGATTAAAGCGGGAAGAGGCAGCGGCTACAGCGAATTTCAGCAGCAGCTGCAGCAGCTAGAAAGGAGAACCAAGAGGACGAGGTCTTTAGCCTGAGCTCGCTCCCTTGGTCAGGGCCGCCAGCGAGGGAAGGAGAAGAGAGGGTGGATGGTTGAAATGGTGACCACGGAAGTCAGAAGACCCAAGTGAAGGGTTTGAGAGCCACTAAACTCATAAGCACTTTGCACTCGCTGGGAGGAAAAATCTTCCAGAATTCGTTATTATTCGCACAAGACATTGCCCCGGGTTGAGTGTTGGGACTGAGAGCAAAGAGATCTTAAAAGCTTCCTAAAGTAGCTGATGAATTTCCTCTATACCTCACCCTTCATTTGGGCAATACCCTAATTTGAGAAATAAAGAGGTGTTCTGTTGAGAACTTTAAATCAAGGAAACTAACTTATTCCAAGAAGAGAAAATGTAATTAGGCGGCAACAAAGTGAATGAAAATAGTGGCCAGGGAGGGCGGCGGGCGAGGCGGGGGCTGGGGAAGCCAGAAAATGCATGTGCGACGCACCAGCCCAGACGGAAATTGTAAACTAGGAAATGAAAGGGAAAGAAACAGCTTCTGTTATAAATTAGTAGGTAGGTGAAGGTTACGTAAAGAAGAAAAGGGAAAGTAAAGCTGTTAAAAGAATAGAATAAAACCCTTGGGAGTTCAATTCGAAATTCCCCCTCACTCCCCAATCCAAGGGGGAGGAGGAGGAGGAGAGAAACAGCGCATTCTGGTGTGATGAGAACTCTCTGGAATGTCTGGAGGAGAGGCTAGAAGTGCGAGGGTAAGAAGACCCCGCTGCTGAATAAATGGCAGCAGAGGGGATGGGGGCGGGGAGCGGCAGAAGAGCGGTCCAGGATTCTTCAGGGAACTGGGAGATCCGCAGGAGGGGGATTCCAACAGAAGGCAAAGAACAGAAGTTCAGGCTCTGAGCGTGCGGAGGGGGGAAAAAGACAAAAATCTGTGCGAGGAAAGGAGGGAAAAGGTGTGTGCTGCTGCGGGAGGGCGTGGGAAGAAACCGCAGTCAGCTCCCAGGAGCCCAGAGGGGAGCCACTGGCGGCACCAGGCAGGGAGGACGCGGGCGCGGAGACCGGCCGGGGACGCGCTCCGGGCGGGACAGCGAGCGAGCGGGGCGCCAGGTGCCGCCAGCCCGCGCCCGGGCGCGCAGGGACTTCTCTGGGCGCTAGAAGAGCGGCTCCACCAGCCCGCCGGAGTCACCAAACACACGCCTCACTCACTACTTTACAGCCACTTTCATTGATTTTCGTTAACAAATAAACGTAATATCCATTCCAGCAACACTTCCCCTGGCCGCAGCTAGACTGCCAGAAGCTCTGATGGCCGCTTGCTCTGGACAGCAGTTTTCGCATCTCCAGATCAGTCGTTTCCCTTCCCTTCAGGTTTGGGGTGACTAGTGCTCGCTTCTCTCTATAATTTGGGAGTCACCTTTTAGAATAAGTGGAAGACAGGTCCAGACACAACTTTGTGAACCGAGGAGGGCTCACTCTCACTTCATTTGCATATTAATTTTTGCTAATCAGAAGTAACTCAGTTTGGAAGGAAAATACCAGAGAAGAAACCAACTTTTTTTTTTTTTTTTTGGTATCTGCAGGGAAATTAACACTAGGACCGCAGGCGCATCTACTACTCCCCTTCAGTTGTCTTTAAAAATATCCCTTTCAAAATAAAGAATTTATTTTAAAGTAGCCCCCTTTCAAACGCCGTTTCTGCTCGAGGTTCTTCCATACATGTCAAAGGGTTGTTGAATTATTCATTATTGTAATTACTATCATCATTGTCATTATCCCTTTCCATGTGGAAATAATTTTATTATCGTAATTTGATATCTGAAGAATTTCCTGTTAGTCGTTTGATAATCATTTTTTCTGCTGAAAAGAAAAGTTTTGTTTATAAATGAGAGGGAAAATGTTTTAAATGCTTTGATGTTTGCTATAGATTTCCGTTTATCTAATCGATCGGAATGCCAATAAAATCGATTAAAGGTTTAGTGTTTTACAAACACCCATTTTGTGCTTTTTGATTTTATGTTCAGAATGATTTTAATAAACGCAATGTTTTCCTTTAACATTTTGCCTTTTAAAAATCTAAGCCTTCATTGTTTTTCCTTTTATTACTACAAGTTGCCACTTAAAGTTCTCCTAATAGGAAAATACACCAAAAATATAAGTAATGGCTGAAATGGTTTAAATTTCATTCTCTTGTTGCTCGAGGTATTTATATAAAGCCCTTTAAAATCTTGGAGAATTATATGCGATCATTCAGTGATTGCGGAATATTAAATTAAACTTAGATAAATCCGCATTGAAGGAGGCAGTACCCAATCCTGAATTTATTTCCCATTTTCTCAACAGCATCACCGTGCTCCTCTCTTTGCAATGACAATGTGCCAAATCTGGGCATTTTGAAAACATTTTTCATATGCTTTAAGAGGGGACTGATAGACAAAGAAGAAAAGGCGATGATCTTTTTGCTCTGAGGTATATTTTCTTTAACCTTTTTCTCTTAGACTTTCACTGGTAATCATTTTAAAGCAAAAGTTTGAAAATCATTTTATGTATTGTTTTTGCTTTCACCTTTTTCCCTACTATTTATAATTCATTCCTGAAATGGAGTTTTGGTTATAATTTAATGTAAAGCTGTCATTTATGTACCTTGACAAACAACATTGTCTTTCAAATATTTCATTAATTTAGTTTCTGCTAGTTGTCTTTAAAGGTGTTTAATTACACATTTGTAACTTACATCAGGTAGGCTATTTGTTTATTGTACTATTTAATAGTGCTTTTGTGTCTAATATTTAGGAGCATTGCATACAATGGTGGGGGCTTTTCTTCATCTAGAAATAATCTGCAGATTTGTCTTGGAAATGTGGATGTTTGTATGGATGCAATGTCCTGTTTTAAATGGTTTTATTTGTTGGCTAGCATTTAGTATATTGCCTATGTAGCCTTTTATGGACTATATAGGGATGCTTTTAGGTTTTAAAAGATCACAACTTTATCTCCTCTTCAAGGAAACCAGTTATTTCTTTCTGCCTCTTTCTGTCTTTTTTTCTACTGGTCTATCTTTTCCCATCTGGATGTCTCTTGGAGCTCTTCCCTAGACAGAATGTAAAATTTTCATTGGAGACTCTTGCAGGAAATATCCATGTGTGTTTGAGGAGGGTGTGCTTGTGATCTCAGGTTGGGGTGCTGTGATTGTGTGGTGTGAGGGGAGGATAGTGGTAAGGGGTCCTCCTTAATTTGCATAAGAGCTGCAGAAGTGCTAGAGAAGTTAGTGACCTGCTATTGTTTGAGGAGAGTACTGCCTGATTTTGTTTATAAACACTGGGCGGTTTGCCTGGAGGGAAAAGAGGTCATGGGACTGTCTGAGCTCTGACCTGTCAAAGGCCAGAGGGTGTCTGACTTGTCTTTTTCTCTTTCCCCTTTCTCTTCTCTTCTCCTTTGATTCTTCCTCCTTCACACCCTGAATGATCCCTCCTTTCTTCATCATTCCTTTCTTTACCTGTGTCTAATCTTACATAATGAAGCCCACCTTCAGGAGAAAAGAAAAGAAGAAAAGAAAAAGAAAAAAAGGAGGTCAGGACCTCTAGAGGAAAAAACAAGAGGCTAAAACAAATTAATTCAGAAGAAAAATCCAAAAATGGACTTCAGTAATAGAAAAACATACACGGATAAGGAGGACAGAGACTGTAGACCAGGAGGGGGTATTTTTATGATAAAAGAAAGAAGACTATAAAGCAAATAAGAGTCAGGCTGGAGGAGTGGAGGAAATCAGGGAAGGATTTAACTGCCCACAAATACTACACACATACATACACACTCAAAATACCCCTCTCTTTTGAATTTCATTCCCTTCAGTTCACTCTCACCATCAAAGTGAATGTGCATTCTTCACGTTAAGTCATATTTGACGCCCCCCCCCTTGTTAGTTCTCAAGCAAATACACTTTGTGCATAGTAATGAGATTTGGAACCCACCACACACACAAACACATACTACTATCACTTGAATTATTTTACTGTAAATATAAGGTGTTTGTGACACCTTCTCAAACAAACCCTGCACCTTTCCATTTACTGTCAAGTTCACATCTCCCTTTCACATACACACACACACACACACACACACACACACCCTTAAAATGACAGTCATTGGTTTCAAGTTTAAGTGTGTTTTGGAAAGGGTTGCTGAGTTAAACAAAAATGTTAGTTAACATACTCCTTTGTTAAATAGCCCCCGGGTGGAGAAGTACCAACAAAAAGAGGAAAGGAAGAAGCGGGCTGAGGATCTGAAAGTGTCTGTGTTGATAGAAAGGGTTCCTAACGCTGAAATTCTGTAATGCCTTGTTTCAAACTGAGCTCATCTATAGACCCCGGAAGCGCGGTCAAAAGACTGAGATCCCTTTTCCCTCGGGCTGGAGTTGGCCTTGAGCTGTAGGGATGCGGGGGCGAGGGAGGTGGGGTATTTATTAGTGAACTGGTGAGGGTAGAACAGAGGAAGGTGAGGAGAACCCACAGACAGCTAAAGTCTCATTAACTGTAAAGCCCCGAGTCTCCTCCCATAGATTTGGGAAATAAAACGCGGTAAGGAAAAAGTCTAGAAGTGGAAATTACCTTTTGTCTCATTCTTAATTACTGCTTGCCTGCAACATTCAACACCTAACTGCCTGGCATCCGTTTGGTTCTCAACCCAGATGGCACTCAGTGTCAGGGTCCAAGCTCTCTAGAGTGGACTTAACTCGGCTGGGGTTCTTTAGCAAAGTGTAGACGAGGATCTAAAAGTTCTCAGATAGGTAGGGAACTCTATCCTTGTTTCACTTTGAAATCAAAAAGTAGCCAGCTATGGGGGGGGGGGTGCTGCGGCGGGTTCGCGCAGAGTTTAGGGACAGCTGAATGGGGGGGGCGGGGTGTTAGGGTCAAAGGTGGACCGCAAGGGGTCCGCAGAGACCTGTGAGGTCGCTGGGTTTCCTGGATAGAGAGACGGAAAAGGACGGCGCGGGAGGCAGCGGCTCAGCCGGGTAGAGCGGAGCGGATCGCGGACGCGCCCCAAGCAGCCCGCGGGCCAGACAGGGGCTCGCCCGCCTCCCGAGCCCCTGCCCGCGACGCCGCACCCCGCGCCTCCCGCCCGCCCCCGCCCGCCCCCGCCCCCGCCCCCGCCCGGACCTGCAGCTCCGCTCCTCTTCCCGCAGCTCGCCGCGGGCCACTGGGGCCGAGCCCTGGAGGAAACTCTCCACTCTGCGCTCTTCCCTCTCTGGTCCTTCCCCTTAGCCCATTAACCCCCGACCCTCACCCCCAGCCTCTCTTCTTAGGAAGAGGTGAAAGAAGACGAGCGAGGATTAAAAGGAAAACACACACACACATGTGCGTTAGGAGGGGACTACTCTCCAGAAGGGGTTGTAAAAGTGTCCCCCCGCAATACCTTTTGTTTTCTTGTGATTCAGTAATCTCTCCCCCCAACCACACGCGCACGAGAGAGAGAGAGAGAGAGAGAGAGAGAGAGAGAGAGAGAGAGAGAGAGAGAGAGAGAGAGAGAGAGAGAGAGAGAAATTCCCAATAAAAGATGGGAACGGTGGACACACAGAGGAGATAGTCACCAAATTTTAAAAATGGCTTTCCTGATTTGACTTTTGTTGTTTTGACATTAATGACATTAATATTACTGATGATGTTGCAGGGAGAAAAAGCAATAAAATAACTTGAAAACTAAATGGTCATGATTTCCCTATTCTTCCATGGCAGAAATAGACTCCTTTCTTCACCTGAGCCTGAAACAGACTTATTGTTCTCAGGTGTTTCCTTCATCACAGGCATTCACCCATCTGAAATCACAGGAAATGGTTTTTCCATCAGTGGGCTTGTACATGGAGCCCTTTCCAGCAAAGGGCTTGATCTTTTCTGATTTGAACCTGAAAGTTTCCCTGCCTTCATTTCCCCTCAGTCTCTTTCAAAGCCCCCACTCCTCTTCCCCATGCACACACCTCAAATAATTTTGTTTTAAGTCAGAATGTTTGCTCTCTGGGGTGTTTTTCAGTAAACAGTAACGCTACATAAACACCTTTTTCACTTGCAAGTTACAGAGAATTTAAATTTTACCCCTGTGTGCATGTATGTTTCTTAAGGCACATGGATAAACCCCACTGAGATGCAATCAGATACTGCTAGCAAATTGGGGATAGAGTTGCTGTGTGAAGGTGGGACTGTAAATAAAATAACTTTAAAATCTTAGAAATCTTTCCACTTTGAGCAGATTTTTGCCCAAAGAAGTTTGAAATGGAAAGGTGTCTTTGGAGAGGTAGATAATTTTCTGTTAACGTTTAGTAGCACTGGTTTCTAAAACACTGCTACATATACTGACTGCAGATTCCTAAGGTGGTGATTTGCTTTTTTTTTTTTTTCCTTAATAAAGACCATATCTAGGTTTTATTCTCTACTGCAAGCCTCTGGACTTTCATTGTAACCTTAGCCAGTTGCTGAAGGCAACAACCTTTCCTGATCTGGGCCTAGGTCTGCTCTTTTGAGCACTGCTTTTATTCTCTCAGGTGTTTGGTTAGGTTTTTAATTCCATCTAAATCAGTCCTAGAATTTTCCAAATGTTCCCTGATAGCACAAGGTTTAAGGCATAGAAAGATACAACTCCTGTAGTTTCAAGTGCTTGTGCAAGAAACCTCTGTGTTGGTATTTAGTAGGTTTGATGCCTAAGGCCTAAAACAAGGTTTTGAAACAGATCCTGGCAATCCGGAACTTCAAAGGCCTGTCAGCCCAAACGCCACTGATGCCTCACCTGTCCAGGAAGCTGGACATTGCAAGTATTTCCTGTTTTTAGCCCATTTGATTTGTTACTCTTGCCTTCTCTCTGGAAGTCCTGTTTGTGAAATACTACATAAATGGTGTCTACTTGTGACCGCTGATGCAGCAGTGAATCAAGATGCTATCTGAGTAGCAATGCGTGCACACACACACACACACACACACACACACACACACATATTCCATATTCAGTAGGGGGTATTTAAAAGTATGTCTATTTCAAGTTTTAGTTAATTATCTTTTAATGAAAGTGTCACTCATATTCACATCTGTAATACTGGAAAGAGATAATTAGATTTTCAAATGAGAATCAGCCACCTTAAATTTTGCACCAGAAAATACCAAGTATATTTCATTCTAATGAGATCTGTAGTGGGGTTTTAAAATTCATCATAATGTGCTTCAAGAAAGATAACTCAACAGACTCGAAAGATGAAAGGTTTTTTTCCCCCCTAAATCTTCTTAAATCTATTACATTGAACTTATGCAACTCTGATAAAATATTCAAGAATATTACATAAAGGCTAGAACTGTACCCCAGTATCATCCTTGCAACCATCACTTACTCTCTCATCTGGAAGTTTACTTTGACTAAACTAACCACTTCCATCTCTCTCGCCCTGGGTTTTCACTCCTGCGTAGGAGAAAGGTTCGAGCTTCAATAGAATGCGTGCGGACGCAGAGTGCAATTCCTGCTTTGAAACCGGCTGGGCTGAGTGGTGTTTGCACGTAGTCAGGGACCCTCTATTTACATACATCTGCATATTTGCTCAGGCCTCGCATTTCGCCGTTAAAGTGCGTTCAAGTGCGTAGTACAGTCAGAGAAAAGACCTTCCTTATTCTAACTCATTTCTGCTTAAAGCTCCCTAGTAAACAAATCTCTGGTCCGATAGTAATTACTTTACCTCATTAAAATAAAAAAAAATCTCGAATGGTTAAAGGCCACTGCTGTGACAGTATTTATGTTTTATATTCTTGCTCTCTTTGGGATGTGTGTGTGTTTAAAGAAGTTTGGGAGTTGAGCGCAGGCGAGCGTGGGGCGCGAGCCCCGGAGGTCCCCATCCCCTGTCCTCTCCGCGGTCTCCAAGTCCCGGGCTCCAGCCACAGCGCTCGCTCGGAGCCTTGGAAGTCGCGAGTCTCCCAGGCTGCTCTGAGTCTCGGCTGCGCGTCATTTGCAGTCTGGGGAATGTTGATCACCTCACTAATTACACCTCTCCCCCCCTCCCTCTCCCTCTCCCTCGCTCTCCTCTCTCATTCCCAGAGTGCATATCGGGAATAGACACACAAAGACATGCGCACTCAACTTAATCAGCCATTTTTTTAAACAGGGCTAAAACGATAATAATTAGCAGAATAAAGACATATCGGATTTTCATTTCCTTTCCTCCTTTTCCCAACCCCTTCACAACCAAACAGCGAGACCGCGGTCGGCACATGCTTTAACTCTTCCTGGACCCCCGAGGACCGCTCCATGCCCCCCACTTTCTGCTCCGGCGTTTTTATTTTCACCCAATAAAGTTCGAGGATTATTTTTTATTTTTTTTTATTTTTTAATGAACCCTCTCGTTTTACTTGGATGTGATCAGCTGTAAGTAAAATAAAAGCAAAACAAAAAAGGCGAAGATCGAGTAAGAACTGCAGGGGAAATGGAAAGTAAGTTTTTTCTTTAACTTTTATTGAGTAGTTTGTGTTAAATTTAGGTCGAGTATCGATTATCTTTCCAGCCTGATCTTGCACAATCTTTGATATTTCGCTCCCTCTCTCTCCCTCTCCCTCTCCGCCTCTCTCCCTCTCTGCCCCTAGCTCGCTCGCTCTCGCTGGCTCTCGCACACATCCCCTCATCCCGACCATCTCTTCCGCTCTGCCCCCCTTTTCTATCTCTTTCCCCCTTTTTTGGCTCAAGGATTTGCTTTGCTGAGGGAGGGCGAGGGCACCGAGGAACCTCATTTTCCACTTTCTTTGGGGGGCTACGTTTTTCGGGATTTAACTTTTGGACTAAGTGGCGGATCATCCACATTTAGCCGAGCAGTTTTCTCTCCTTTTTCCTGTCTTTTCGGGTTCTGGCTTCACCGCGAGCCTGGGGCGCTTTCTTGGCCGGGGAAGCTGTCAGCTCCGCAGCGGCGCAGGCAGGGCCAAGGGTCCCCGCTCGCCTCAGGTCCCCGTACCCCGATCAGGATGACTTCTCCTCTGCACCCATCCTCCGAAAGTTTGGATGGTGGTCGGTGGGGCTTGGAGCCCCTCTCCCTCTCTCTCCCCGCTTTACCCTCCCCCGCACGTTGGCAGCCTCCTTTTTCTCCCTCCTTTTACCCCCACCCCTTTTCCCTTCTCAAGTTCCCCGAAGGGCTCTGGGCGCTCGGGGCTGACGGAGGCCCGGGCGTCCGTGCGCCCGGGGCAGAGGTTCCGGGAGGCCGGGCGAGCACGAGGCTGGGGCACAGGAAGATGCGGCCCTCGGACCAGGGGCTGCGGAGAGCAGCTCTCGGCTACCCGGCTACGCGGGCCCCGGCGAGCGAAAGGCAGGTCCGTTAGGAGGCGGGATCGCGCGCCTGGGCCGGGGACCCGGAGGCGCCGCAGCTCGCTAGGGGCGCGTTCGCCGGCGGGTGTGCGTTAGACCAGAGGACCCAAGCCCGCGGCTGGCGATCATGAGCCTTTTCCTTTCTTTTTGGCAAAGGGCAAGTGGAGTGCGTGCGTGTGTGTGTGTGTGTGTGTGTGTGCGCGCGCGCTTGCGTGTGTGTGTGTGTGTGTGTGTGTGTGTGTGTGTGTGTGTGTGTGTGTGTGTAGGGGCTGTGGCCGGCTGTAAGAACTGAATCATTCCCCGGCCCCCCCAAAAGGCTTCCGCGTCTACAAATGAACTTCACCTCTTTCGCTTCTGCCGGCATCGAACGCGCCTTCCGGCCAGAGCAGCTAAAGGGAAAGGGGCTGGAATGCGCCGGGTCTCGCCTTGTTTCTACTTCTACCCCCTTTTCCTCCATTCTTTCTGTTCTTTTCTATCAGAAAAAAGAATAAAATTTCTTATGGAATTGTATAAAGTTTCTCTGCCGATGAGCAAGTTATAGAAGGCTCCCCATCCTATCCCCTTCCCCTAGAAGACGGTGCACTGGTTGGTATTTCTTTTGTTACCTGCAATCCGGGCGGGGGGCTCCTTTCGGGCGTTCGGGCCGGGGTCCGGCCGAGAGAAGAGGCTCCGGCAGGCGCCTTTGGCCGCGTCTCCTCACTTCCGCACGGCTCTGGTGAGGTTTTAGCTACCATTCGGTGAGACACTCTCCTTGTAGGTACCAAAGGTTCAGATCGCAAACACGGACCCCCCCCCCCCACGGACACCCTCACACTCAACACACGCAGAAACACTCGTTCTCCCTAACCCCCACCTCCGGCCCCCACCTTTCCTTACCCCTCCCCCCTTCCAAAAAAAGCATACACACAACAACACCCCCCCCCCAAACAAAACAAAAACCCAAAGACAAGTTCACTGGCTGAAGATGGTGGATTGACACTGACTCAGACAGAGGCAGGTTCACCAGGAAATCTGGCCATCCCGATTTCTGACAGTTGCATTTCCTCTCCTTCAGCCCCCCCCCCTTTATTAACTCTGTTCCATGTTTAATCAAGGATCATGTAGATGGCAAAAGGAGAGACAGAGAGAAGAGCGAAGAAGAGAGAGGGGGAGAGGAGAGAGACAAGAGACAGGAGGGGGTTTTTTGGTTTTGTTTTTGTTTTTTTATCGTGTTCTCCTGGAGTTTCAGTGGCTTGATCCCTATAAACGTGGAGTGGTTAAAGCTCATATGTCGAATTATATTTGGGGTTGGGTGGATGGATGCAAGAGTGAGAGAGAGGCTGCGGCTGCCGCTGCCTTTTCGGGTGTTGCTTAGATTAAGGCTGGGACTTGGCTGCGATTGGGACGCGACAGTGACACGGGCATCGATCGCTTCCATTGAGAGCAATGCAAAAGCACAGCCCGGGTATGTAACACTCGCGGGGCCACCGACACTTGTTTTACTTTGTATTTACTGGCGAAACTGACAGAGCTGGCTCAGGCTCTCTTTCTCTTTCTCTTCCTTCCTTCCTTTCTTTCTTTCTTCCTTTCTCTCTCCCTTTCTCTTCTCTCTTTTCTAATTGAAGACGAAAAGTAATTGTTTATAGAGATGTTTGAAAGCATGGGGCTTAAATTAAAACAGAAAGAAGATATTTTGGATTATTTCACTACCTCTGTGACTGTTAGAGTTTTTCTTCACTGAGAAGCATATTACAGAGAATGAAGGTTTTCTTTTTTCCTTCCTGATCCTTAAAAATATCCTTAAGGGAATATTTGATAGTTTTCAAGGTTTTCGGTTTCAATCAGCAGGAAGGCACACAAAAATAAAAGATGGCTAGCCAGCTGTTTTAACCTCTTGCACCTGGTTTCATTGTGGGTATCATAACGTTTATACAGTTAGTTTCAAATGGTGTTAATATTTATGACATAAACTATTGAAGAATATCACCGTGTCTTTATTTAATAGCTGGCTGCTTTTGTATGTAAAAAAGTAAACTCATATTCAAGTGTTTTCATTTTTTATAGCAATGAAGATAGGGTCAATGAAATATTGGGGCAAATACCATAAATCTGAAAAGTGAAGTGTACCCAGGGAACAAAGAAAGGTCAGGTAAACCAGCTGTGTATGTCAAAGCAGTAGTACCAGCTGTGGGGTTAGGCAGAGATAGTATAGTGGGCTCTGGATCTACAAAGTGAAAGTTGCCACTTGAAGTTAAAAATGAAGAAACCGTGTTCTATTCTAATCTTTTGCAGTTTTTAGCAGATGAGCCCAAATCTGTTCATTAATTTTGAGCTAGTTGGATTATTTTCAAAGATGCTGCACCAAAAAAGGAAAACATAAAGGAGGCAAAGAAAATTGCTGTTTAATATTGCAGAATTTACTGCTTCCATTCTGACCATGAGCCTAAATTTACACAATGAAATTTGATTATCTCTAATAACAATATTAGATCCTGCATTGGATGGATGAGAATTGAGGTGGTTTTGTTGATTGCAAGGGTTTAATGTTGCATTTCAGAATCTGATGTGGTTTGGCCTCCCTTCCATTAACTGGAAAACCCCTGAGGTTTTACAATTATTTCTTAAAGATAATACATTTAAGATTGCACTGGTAGGCTGAAGAAAAGTCATAAAGGCAAGAAGGGAAGCCCTTAATAACTCTTGAGATTCAGACATGTTCTGCAGTTAGATTGGCTCTGACTTCACCAAGGGTCGACAATGTGTCATTTCCACGAAGCCAAATTGCCCTCTGCCTATATGATATTAATGTGCAAATCAATATTTCAGGGATTAAATTTCCCTTCTTCATTTTTTATGGTTTCTACCTCAATAAGTCTCAAGTCTATTAGAAGAAGCTGGATGATTTAAAATCTTTCACTGCAGAATGGCTGGTCGTAGTCTTGTTTCACAGAGCATTTTAAGATTTTTGTTATAAAGACTAAAGGAATTCTAAAGAAGTTGTGAGGTAGGGTAGAGCCAGACTCAATAGTGTAAAGTCCTTGTTCGATTAAGAGCTAAAAGGCATTGAAAATGTAATATATATGTTTATCTAATATATATACATTCTGTTGCTTTAAAAATATTATGTTAATCACATATCGATTTAGTTCAAAATCAATTGAAGCTCCTTTCTTATTAGTGATTTGTTCAGCATTCTTGAGGACTGTGTTAATTTTCTTAAAGAGTGTGCATGAATTAGTTTGGTGTGAAAGTATTGGGGAGACAAATTTTCATTTAGCAACATTTTTCTAAGAAGTAATTTTAGAAACCATTGTTTGTGAGAGTAATACTCAAATGGTGTCATTTGCATACAGCGTTGTCATAGCTATCATGACATTTTGTGGCTGAATGACTTAGCTGATATCTGTTAAATGAGGCCTTCTCCAATTCTCTTTTAGATTTTGTTTCTAGCACTTAGTAGGGACATTTCCTTTTATACTCTTGGAGAAACACAACTATAAAAGAAATTATGTGATTTGATTGGAAATGACACGAAGCAGAAATGAGGGGGAGTCAAAATAAAAGATTGTGACTTTATCATATAATCTTGGGAAGGCCTACTGTCCATCATTTGGTCGTGTTTTATAGTCCTAAACCATTTGGACCAAGTTCCACACAGCTGCATGAATTTCATATGTGATAGAACATTTTTTCCATTCAGTGTGAAATGTTCCTTCCTAAAAAACGTACACCAGACTCGCTTAATTTAGTCTGTTAAAAGAAATGCACATGAAAAAGGACAAAAGTCTCTTTAATCTCTACAAGCTGTTTGTTTTTCTTCAAAATTCCTGTCTCTTTGGGTTTGAAAAGTCATGTTTATTGAGGAGATGATTCTGAGGTGTGACATTAAAATAATATATGATTTTTGGACTAGTGGCTATGCTCCTGCTTAATTTACTGAACTACTTTTTGTGCCTGTCAAAACACAAAGTTAATCTATCCTTATTTACAGTTAATCTCAATAAAATTAATCTTAACTATGCTTTATTCAGTGGCTTAAAATATCTAATTATATTCAATTAACTGCTGTCATAGTAATTAACATTGCTTAATTGCCTCTGCATATATTTATGTAAAGCTCATTAAGTGCTGCTGACTCCTTTTCCCTTTCCTACTTGCTATTTTTGCTGTTGTCAAACCATTTTCATCTCCCAAGGTTCGACAGTGTCAATGAGGACAAATTCTTTCTTAACATTTTCTTGAATGTGATTGCTTTCCTTTGAGGAGATACTTCTTGTGAGCCTTGAAAGACTAATCCATTCCCTCTCTTCATTTTCCTTATCCTTGGTCTCTAGCTCACTCACAAAATATTTTCTGTCATTGTTGCTAGAAATATGAGAAGCCAGGTTAAGCTTTGTGTTTATAAGCTAGGAGACTTTCTGTGTCTGCCTAGAGGCTGTACCCACAGGCAGAGGTTTTTTTTTTCCCTCTAAGACCATTTTAAGGGTTAAAGACTTGGCCAAGGTTCAAACTGAAAAGCACCCAGGGAAAGTGCATGTGAATATGTACAAGTTTCATGTAATTAGTGCTTAATTATATTAACATATGCAAATTGTCAACTTAGGAGCTTGTTGAGCTGGCAAAGATCAGCCAGGCACAATTACTGTATTGTTCTGAAACAATAATGGATTTCAAGTTGGATTGTGGAAACACATAACTAGCTATCTAATTTAACTCATACCATAGTGAAATTTCATTAGTCTCCATGGAGACTGGTTTAATTGTGCTGACTAATGTTCTGGGCTGCAGAATGTCCTAAAAGGAAAGCGTTGTTTGCCTAATCCACCTTACAATGACACTTGTTTGTACATGTTTCCCTTGTGTGGGAATTTGCATATGCAAATAAATAGTTTCTCTGCCCCATTTGTCATGGCTGTTCATTATCCATGAAGAGGACATTGTTACTACACTGTTACTGAGTCTCCCAAGACAGAATAGTGTTAACCAGTCCAGCTACATTCTTTCATAATTTGTTTCTGATTAATAGACCAGAGTGAGCCTCATTCTCTTTGGGCATCTGTACAGGAAAAGT
This sequence comes from Heterocephalus glaber, assembly GCF_053883595.1. Taxonomy (NCBI): domain Eukaryota; kingdom Metazoa; phylum Chordata; class Mammalia; order Rodentia; family Bathyergidae; genus Heterocephalus; species Heterocephalus glaber. The sequence goes on from NW_028258344.1 coordinate 20,885,694, forward strand.
CAGTTCTGTCAGAGAAAACTTTCTACAGTAACTGAAGGACTACTAGAAGATAACTTCTTTTTCTTCTTCTTCTTCTTCCCCTTCTTCTTCTTCTTCTTCTTCTTCTTCTTCTTCTTCTTCTTCTTCTTCTTCTTCTTCTTCTTCTTCTTCTTCTTCTTCTTCTTCTTCTTCTTCTTCTTCTCTCCTCCTCCTCCTCCTCCTCCTCCTCCTCCTCCTCCTCCTCCTCCTGCTCCTCCTCCTCCTCTTCCTCCTCCTCCTTCTCCTTCCTTTTCCACCCATTGGTTAACATAATCATATTTAAAATAATGTATTCTTGTTCTGAGAATGACTCTACTAATAATCTCTAGTTTCCTAAAGTAAGATAGGAAAAGAAAGGAGATTCTGTTATTAGAATATTAATCCTGTTTTTGACAGAAAGGTAAACTGATATAATTGCTTTTCAGTTGAAGGAATGGGGGTTTATACAAGTGTGAAAGCATCGGAAAAGGATTAGCATTTTTTTGCATAATGAAAAGCTCTGTTGAATAGGGTCCTGAATGGCTGACTGAATGACTAAGATGAAAGGAAGATGAAAATGCAGGCTTCTCTTTCTTTATGCCTATGCTCTGCTCTCTCTAAAGTTATGTTTGTTCAAGACTTGAGAAAACAAGCAGAGGCTCAGATTTCAGCAACTTTATGAGATGCCCTGAGTTTTCATCTTCACTGGGAAGTAATATGTATGACAATAGTGTAGCTAAAGGATGACAACAGAGGTTTGTATTTGGAAGTGTTCAGAAACATGGCAGGCTAGCCAAATATTGACTAATGAGTATTAAGAATTCCCAACACTTTGCTGGCAAAAACAGTTATTTTAGAGTAGGCCAGGGGTATGGGATGAATACTTAGCTAATTTACAGTTGAATATATAGTATACTTTTATTCCTCTATCAACTATAAATAACTATCCCGATTGACAGAATACTTCATTTGGAAAAGACTTATGCACTCTGACGTTTGGCAAAGTTGAGTGTTTTAAGTGGCCTATCAGCTTTCGTGGCTGGGAGGGGGACAGTAAATGACAATACAGAATTATTTTCTTAGAATTTAGTGCATAAAGCTCTGAGTGCAGCCTTCATGTTGCTTAATGTAGGTGTATTGTATATTTTGTTTTTAAATACTTTAAAAATACCTAGATACTGTATGTTCACTCCTAGAAACATATGCGGTAGGGTTTTCTCTTGTCACTTGTTAGGGCTGTAACTGGTTATCAGTTGATAATGTGATCAGGACTCTTAATGATGTTTCTTCAACCATAATTAGGGCAGTTAAAATACCATGAGTGTTAAGACTCTTTCAAAGGTGGGGATTGGTTCTTTTGTATATATGTAAATCAGTTGCAGTGTAGATGATTATTTATCAATATGTATCTTAAACAAGCTCTTTCTGGTTTAAGGTCACCACACATGAGACTTTGAAAGATTTCAGCAGCTATTAAGCCAACTGGTTTGTTGCTGGCTTGTAGAACTTCTACTTGCCTCATCACTTCTGTGGTTCACTTGCTGAGGTACTATTAAGACGGTTATGTGGAAACTTGGGAAATCAGAAGTATTTTCATGTAAATTAAAGTGTAAGGGTTGCCTCTTGAGTGCAGCATATTGTAAAGGAAAACTCTTTGATCTTTGTTACATAGTCACCAAAATTCTTTACTAGAATCCTTTCTAAAATTTGTCAAGAAATTCTGGATTGTCTTAAAAACTTTTATGGTTAACTTTATGATATGCTTGAGAAAAGTCTTAAAAGAACAAAAAAATCCACATGGAGGCTATTCTTTTACTTGAACAAGGGCTTGTTAAGGTATTTCCATAAGAAAAATGTGTTAATTTAAAAAATAAATTCATTTATATTTTAAGACATTGTTAACCAAGCACCATGTGTTGTAACTGGCAGTTTTCCAGCCACCATGGAAGTGGATCACACATGGGTTAATAGTAGCTTATGTGATGTCTGCATTCTTAGGAAATGGGCAAAAGCCCAGGGTATTCTGATATCAGGATTTTAGGAATCAGACAGAAAGCAGAATATATGTTTATATGGGAACAGATGGACACATGTGAGAACTAAAAGTGCACAATTTCTCTTGGCACTTGTTTTAGTTATCCCTGATGATATAACCAAGATCTCAGTGCACTCACAGTCTTTGATGGCTAAGGACAAAATGGGCTTTTAATGAGGCTCAATGACATTATTTTCTTGCATAAGGATTGTGCCCCTTGTGATCTTGCTGGAGTTGATGTTCTGTTAATTCCCTCATTTCAGAGATTCAGCAGTTGCCTTGAAAGTTTGGTATGATTTCACATCTGACATACAATCCTCAGCTCACAAGTGGCTACTTTCTACTACCCTACTCTTTTAAAGGTTTGTGAGTAAAAGAAAATATTCTTGAATATATGCACTCAATTTAAAAATATGCTAAAGTCATATATGGCAAGCTGCATCTCTAATATTATTAGCTACTTTAACATTCTTCAGATAAAAAACCAAAATTTAAAAATTTGAGCAAACTGACTTGGATCTCATAATGCCCTCAGGTCCATGCAAGTCAGGTAGGTGTTTTTGACATCCGGGTTGGTATCCATGGGTAACCATCATATTTTTAGATTATAGACCATTTCTAATGTTTGTTGGTCCTGAGGATACAGTGGTGTTCAGACGATAATTACTGAATGGTACATAGTACAGCACACACCACTAAAGAGGAGGTATATATGTTCCATTGTAAAGCTATAAAAATAAAAAGCAATCTAAAAATATTTATTCATATCTAAATAATTTTAACCAGGGGAAATTAACTTTTGGGTTAAAATGAACATTTTACTACTGTCCATAAAGTTATTTTCCTTCACTGTAAAGAAAGGAAATCTGTACTTGTAACAGTCTTAAAATATAGAACCATGAGCAGATATATGCCACTTGGTTGTATTATTAAAATCAAAACAAAACTTTGTAAGAAGAGACTTTTTAGAGAATCTTAAAATTTGGCTGTTTGGAAGAATAAATTGAAGAAGCCTAGTCATTATTAGATTTATATTTTCCTTTATTAAAAGGACACCTTTATTAAACCTGCAATACCTTACTATCGTGGATTCTTCAGAATCTAGTTTATAGTATGTTAAAAAAAATACATTGAGGAATCATGTAGTTAATACTAGGACATCTTTAACCCACTAATAGAGAATGAGGATAATTCATCTGTTTTGGTTTGTTAGATACAATTGTGTTTCATCTTCCTTAACATTCCTGTATACACACACACACACACACACACCCCTACCTTCTTTCCATGTTAGTTTCTCTCTTTCCTCTTTAGATGCCATTATTTTGGAAGCCTGTGAAATTTTCCTTCCACAGACTAAATTTATTTTATTTTCTAAGAATTGTTCAATAGTCTCAACAGAAAAGATCAGGCAGCAAGGTAAGGCAACTAGAAACTATCAAAATGTTACAGCTTGGGAACTGCCTTAAAGTCATTAGTTCAGTCAGCTCATTTTCAAATGTGGGATATTGAGTAGCTGAAAAATTATCATTAACTTACCAAACAAGGTAGGTGAATGTGAAGGCAAAAACTCAGTATCATTACCCAACAACCAACAGCTTTGTTGCATGAGTGAGTTTGATGGCTGAGGAATGATGAAGAGAAGAAAAGGAAGATGTTCTGTGGTACTCCAACAATGCTACTGTCTGCTCTCACAGAGTGAGTTCTCTGTTCCTAAAAGGAACCAAGTAAAATCTGGATAGCCTCTTCGCACTGTGACTGTTAAACAAAATTTTACATAAATAAGGGTTTAGACTAGGTGCTTTGAAAGGCCAAGAAGAGCCTCTGATTCATAAAAATACTGATGATCTCAGTGACTTAAAATGTATTTTTAATAGTCATGAACATGGTGTGAACATGAACAAAGTTTCCCATTCTATGTTGGGAAAGTAAATGAAGACAAGGCTGAGATGTTTTAGAGGCAGCACAGTGTATAGAATGACAGTTAAAGCCAGACATTTCTTGGAATTTTTTTTTTAAAATTCCTGTTCATTTTTAAATGAGGTTGTTTATTTGAACTTAAATTTCAGATATTTGAAAACTGACTTTTTTTTTTTTTGGCTACTGGATAACCAATAGGAATCATATTAGATCTACAGGACACCTGGGTTAAATTCCTTCTATGGATGACCTTATCCAAGCTACTTAACCTTTCTGAGACTCAGTTTCCTCATCTGTATCCCAAGGTTGCTTTAGAGATTACATAAACTAAAGTGTTCTCAACATTAAAATAAATGAATGGGACAGTATTTGATGCCTGCTCCTATGTTTTGTTTGTTTGTTTTTTCAGTAGCTGCTTGTTTGAATGTAATGCTCGGCTAAAGTACATTAAAGCCAATCTCCATAGAATGTTTTGAGCAGAGTTGACCTTCTTCACAAGAGGAAATAGGAACTAGGCAATGGACGTTTAACTGGTAGGAAAAAGAGGTAGTTAGCTTCTTCTCATGTTGGTTGCTCACTGACAGGTACTTAGATGGCATCTGGGTTGGTAGGTGGTTAGTCTTCCACATCATTACCTTCCACTCCATTATCACAAGTTGGTTTGGTTCTAAGGGCTTCTAGATATTTAATGCATTTTGGGGTCTTTATTTTTCTAAGAAGAAAATTAGGACAGAAATAGTTTTTAAATAATTCAGACTTTAGTCTATCCAAATGAACTCAAGATTCCAGACTGTCCATTAAATACGATAATAGAAGAGACCACAAAGCTTATTTCAGTCTTGCAGTTGACCCAGTCTGCTTGAAAGCCTTTGAATTAAAGGATTTTCCTAAACTGGATTAAATGTCATAGAAATACCTTTCTATGTATTGAGTATTAACATACTTTGATATTGCCATGAAAGGAACAGGCACTGTTACGTGGTACCCTGTTGACAAAAACTTATATCAGCCTAGAGAACAAATCTTACTATTAAACACCCAGTAGTATCTATAGAACTCTTAAATTTTCATGGGGGATTTTTTTATAGCCAAGTTATGATTCTCCGCCTTGCTTAACTGTTTGAAGAGATCATAGTCCTTTATCTCTTTATACTAATGCATTATTAAATAGAGGACTAACTAAGTTGAAAATTGCATTAATTATTAATAAATATATAAACACAATTTTGGGATCATCTAGAAACTTAAATTTGTTATGGTTTTTTAAATCTTTCTATTCTTAATAATTTCCCATTCTGATATATGCAAGCTACATATTTATACACAAAATTGTTTATATTTTATAGTGAATATAAGTATATTCGGATTATAATTTCACAATTTTGTGTTTGATTTTTGCTTAATATTTGTGTATGATTGCTTCATAATTATTTTTTTTTGGTACCAGTAATTGAACTTGGGACCTTGTGCTTGCAAGGCAGGCGCCGGAACCACTGAGCTAAATCCCTGAGCCTGCTTCATAATTCTTGTTAAAGCATTTCTTCTAAGTGTGTGTATGGCCTATATCATGGTCATTATAAGGGGCCCTGGCCTTGACAGTCTATTTGAAGCACATTTTGTTTAGTCTAAGCATTTATTGAATACTAATCAAGGTAATAATACCCTTCACTGCAAGAAAAAATTTAATATCTTAGCATTTTTCATGACTCTTAAGAGTTTCTTCAAATAAGTTGTAACCTCCATGAGGGCAGCATCCAGGTCTGCTTAACCACTGTATCCAGTGAGGGACATGTTATGGGAAAATCCTTGGTGCTCAATAAATATCTGTTAAGTGAATGAATTGTAATGAAAAACATTCATAGAAAACTTCAGTTCATTATACCACTAGATTCTGCCTCTTCTCTTGAAATCTAGGTCCTGAAAATAAATATTGAACCTTAAAAATAGCTGGGCCTGTCTTGGAAAATTCCACTGAGAAAAGTACCTTCCAATTCAATCTAAATGGGTTTTATATTAGAGCTGTAGATTGTTGCAGTCAGAAGGAATATGGCACAATCTCCTTGTTTAACAGATAAGGAAACCAACTCTCACTGAAATTCCTGGAAAACATCACATAACTACAGAGCACAGTTGGTGTGTGTGTGCTTTTGTGCGTTTGTGTGTATGTGTGTAAATGCATGTGTCCAAGTCAGTGAATTACTTAAAATTTTTGTAACTTACTTGGCTTAGCTTCTTTCTTATCTAAACATACTTAATATTAATATGAGAATAATTTGTTGTGTAGGTTTTTTTATTGGTGAAATTTTCTCAAGCAAAGGAAATTTTGTAATATGTTCCTATTCCTCTGATGATTGACTGCTCTGAAATTATAAAACTAAGCTATTACAGGTAGAATAGAAATTGCCTAGGAAGTGTAAACTTGCAGGGAAAAATGGGGCTGGTTGATTTGGTTCTTGAAATGAAGCAGGGTACAGATTAGGAATCATTATAGTTTGCCAGAAGTTGCTGGTCCTAGAAGCCTGTTTGAGTGCTCACTGTCAACAAGGAAATCACGGGCAGCACTCAAAGTGGCTCACCTCTGATTTATTCATAAACCTCACACACGAGCACTTGGCTTTGTTCTTGCTCTAGGAAGGGGGACTGATACCAATAAGAACAGGAATAAAGAGCTTCTTGCATGGTCCAAGAGTGAATAGCACTTTATCTAAAAGCCTGACCTCCTTTCTCTGGGTCTGTTATCCCAGAGTTGACTCTTATTGGCTGTGTTTCCTCAGATGAATGGAGAGAAGAGGTTATAACAAGTATCTCCTCTGTAAACTCCATAGTGTACATAACAAGAAGTATACAACTGGAATTTAGGTTCTGATTTAACCTAAAGGTTTTGGTCTTTATACTAAATGGAAAAGCTCTTTTCAAAGAGCTTGAAGAGTTTCACATTTAATAATAGTTGGAAAAGTATTGTTTTTTTTTTTTACAATTGAAGAATACAATAATTTCAGAGTAAAATTGGTTTTGACAAACCCTCCCTCCACTAAAGTGAACTGAGAGAAATTTAATTACGGGGGAATTAAGGGGTAGGGAATAAAATAAGTACTACATGGGTAGAAGCAAAGAAATGAGCTGGCTTGTCAATTGATTAACCATGTTTAACTGAGCAGCTTCATTTGTGTCACTTCACAAATTATGCTTTACTGCAGCAGTCCCTGGTGAGGGGAAGAAGGGGAAAGAGCCTTTCAGAGACAGTCAGCTGGCTGGCTCACACTGGGGCAGAGGTTGGGTGGAGTTACTTAAATCACCAGAGCAACCTTCAGTTAATACCTCCCCCACTCATCCCCTACCACCACTCTGGCTGCACTTTTCTCCTTTGGTGGAGTTGCTTTCTCATTACTTACAGCACATATAGTTACAAAAATGGCTTCGGATTTTTACAACACAGTCCATGAACTCAGAAGAGCCATATTGGGAGATGGTGTTGAGTGTTAATGATATATCTTTAGATAAAGCCATCCTTCTATGCAATCACATCAGAATCATCAGCTTATTTGTCATGGCTGAAGGGAAAATGTCAGGACCAATGAATGTATGTGTGCTGAAGAAGCAAAAGGATTTTGGAGAGAGACATTTTTTTGGGCTGGGAGTTGGCCATGGCTTAGATTTAGCTCCAGGGAAATACTGGGATTAGCCAACACTGTATACAAATCCTTAGCATAACAGAATTCATTGGAAAATGGAGTGGTAGAGGTCACAAGCATGGGCACATTTCTGGAGACATGCTCTAGGCCAGTGATGACGAACCTTTTACAGTTTTTAATGATATAGCTCGCTGCAGCATGTGTGCCTTAGTTTCACCACCAGTGCTAGGCTTTTGTACAGAAACTGTGGGAAAGAATGAGATGATTTGTGAAAATTGTTTTCAGGGCTATGTTGCATGTAGGATCATTGCTTTCAGCAGGATTGAAGTCATAGGCTTGAAAGGCATCAACGGAAAACCTATATAACATGCTAAATATGGCTCATGTTTTAAATTTAGTTGCATTAAAAGCACTTCAAGCTACATTCATCAAAACACTTTTCAGGAAGATAATATTTAAATATACAAAAGTAGCATTCAGGTATAAAGTACTTTTGACAATATAGTCCAGTGAAAGTTAATACTTAATTTAAATGGCAGTAATTATCCTGAAGTACTTGTTACACTGTTGAATATACAAAAAAACCCAGAAGCTGAACTTTCTTTACAGAGTTCATTTGGAAACTTTAATTGAAAAATAACTTATTTTCTTCAGTTACAGAAGTTCTTATCTTTGATAGACCAATACTAGCAGATTTATTTCATTTTGGGCCCAGTTAACTGTTCTCTTTCAGATAATGTACGCATACAACCACTTCTTGTTTAATTCTATTGATTTACAGTGTTAAAGAGAAATAATCTGATACCTGTTTCCTGTCCTCTGAGTATTTGTCCTCAAAGAGGCTGATTAGTTTTCCCCCCAGCTCTTTAGCTGTTTTAAATGTATAATTATCATTGCATGTCATTTGATAGCCGCACTAATTGCTCCCAACTATTGTCTGTTTGCACTTAATGCTGAAACCTGATCAACATCCTGCTTTGGTTGATGTTTGGTGGTAAACTTTAATTAACTCTTATTGCATTGAAGAAGAGTTCAGGCTTGGTGCTAACTAATCATTTACCTTCATTATGTCCTGACAGCTCCACTTGTTCTTGGTCCTAATAGATACACCAGTCAGTAAATAAACCTGCAAACCTCCATGCCTTGTACTTGCTCCATACTGATATTTTGCTGCTTAAAGTATAAGATAATTGGGCCCAGACAATTATTTAGTTAGTTTACTATCTCTAGTTCTGCAGACACTAATCTTAAATTGCTTCTTTCATGCTGGACAATTTAATTTTAATAGAAACTGTAGATTTGAGATAACATTATTCCTTCAACATAGTTCCTCTGAACATGCATCTTTTGAATCAATACAATTAAGCTTGTCTCCTGTTGGAATTCTTGTAATTATTTTTCCTGAAATACTTTTCCTGTAATGATATTGAAGTTAAAGTAATCAGGTTACCAGCAGATCATGTAAAATTCAACTCAAAATTGCTGGCTGCTTGATTTTAATTTGTCTGACATCAAGTTTGTTTGAAAAGGGATAATATGTGGGTAAACCAAGGAGCTTATAATTATGGTTGACGTTTGTTTGTTTATAATGAAATCTAATTAAAGTTCATACATTTAAAACACAAAAGTTAATTACTGAATTGCTCACTTCACTGATGGGCAGCAGTCAAATTAACTTTCAGGCCAAGTGGGGTAAAGAATGTAAGAGACTGGAGAGACAGAGACAGAGACAGATACAGAGACAGAGACAGAGAGAGGAGAATGGGGAGAGAGAGAAAAAACACAAAAGCCCAAACAAAAGACTCTTCATAATAGAAATAAAAGAACCAACTAATCTTAGTGATCAAACATAAGTTTGCCAATATTTCATTGAGAAGAAAACTTGGCATTCCACTTATGTTCTCTATTATATTAGTGCTAATGTGGTTTTTAACATAAAGTAATTTAAAATATTTACATGGAATATAAAAGATTATATTTAGTAGACTCTAAGAATGTTATATAGTAAGCAGCACTTGGTAGTTATTTAAAGAATAATGCATATAACTTTCTTCATTAAAACTATGTGAAACCATCTAAAAGCATTGAAATCATAGCTCAGGGAATAGGAATGTTTGGTGGAATATTTGACCTATGATTAGTTTTATGAAGATAATCATGGCTGATTTTGGCTGCAATGAATGATTTTTTTCTTTAAAAAAACGTATGGACAATATTATACTTTTTGTTACATTGGTTATGAGATCATATTGATACAATAGTAAAATACAAATAATTATACAAGTGTTTTCTCTTAAACATGAAATTGCCAGCAGTACAGTAATCAACTAATCAGTTAAATATATGACTAGAGAAGGAAAATAGAGATATAGATTAGAACACATTGATATCATATAGTGTATGAGATAAATATGTGTGCAATAGTTTTCACTAACTTAGTAAATCTCTTTTTAAAGCCAAATATTCTATGGTTATATATACCTCAATAAAATAAATTAAAATTAATTTGTAAATGTTTCTATATGATGGTTTAAAGCATTATCAACTAAACACTCAGGTTGTGTGTAGGACAGAAAATTATTCCATTACATTTTAAAGATTAGCAATGTAAACATATGAAATACATGGCAACTGTGATTTATAACTTCCAAAAATGATCGATGTGGTACATGTTTTTTTGAGGAAAACTAAACGGTTCCATGTAAAAGCTTCATATTTAGTAATGTCATACACTTGAACTTTCAAATGTGATAGAGATTGAAGAAAACGGGTCTGAGAAGAAAAACATAATACTGTTTACTATTGAGATACTTATAAAATTGAGGGCAATTTATACAAGTTTTAGGGTTTTCAGGGAAAATATATATTTAATATAATACTGGGTTGATTTGTAGATCTACATTTCCTTAGAGAAGAAAATTTAAAAGGAATATGTAGTCATTGAATTCTCATCCTACTTACATAGAGGAGGAAAAGGGAAGATGATTGATACATAGGTACGGCTGTTCTCGAGCATTTGGAAGCACCGTTTTCTTCTTTAGAGGAAGCAAAAAAAAGTCAATAAATTCTCACAGTATTGGCAAACAACAGCTTTCTAGTAATACTTTAGCTGATTAGGACATCCTTATCCTTTAATGAAGCAATCACTACAAAGCCCCAATGTCAGCTGGAATACTAGCAAAATAGAACCAAAGAAAGAATCAGAAAGGGGCACTGAACATAATTCAGTTCGTATCCTTGTCTCACACTAATACAAACTATTCATTTTTAATTAGAATGGATAAGAAAATTAGGAATCCACCTAGATTGGTTAAAAGTACCAAAGTTTTTGATTTTTACAAAGGTAGCTAAAGTATTTGGGTCCTTCTTGTCCACTGTTATGAAATTTTCCTGAAGCAAACACATAACATAGGTCATATAACAGTGTGATTTGGTTAAAGTCAGATTATTGATTCTTCTCTAAGGAAAGTAGCTGGAGTTTGATTAAAGGTATAAAGAAAGTGAAGCAAATTCCTGTTTCCCACAACTAATCAAATTAAGAACTGTTGGACTCTTTGGTACAGTACAGTATACCTTTTCTCTTTAGTTCAGAGACATATATGTTTAATGCTATGTAATTGTCATATAAAGTCCATTTAGATTTAGTGATGTGAAAGAGAATGAGGAGAAATGAGGGTAGGAAGAAAAAGAAAGAGAAAAAATCAAAGAGGGAGAAGATCATACATCAACCACAATCATCTTATTTATAGAGAAGGAAGCAAATCTGTATTGAATAGCTAATTTAAGTTGTAATGAGAAAAATAAGACGGAAAGAGGGGAAAATAACTTAGTTGACTCATACTCATATTTGTCTTTGTAAACTTTCCTTTCTTAAAAATGTGCTTGTTTTAAATGTTGAATATATTTGGTTACATCCTTCTATTCAAACTTAATTACCTTCTCCCCTTTGTCATGACATGGGTGGAAAGTTTTTGCCATGTCAGGAGAGGTCGTCACACATTCTTTTGCAGTTCTCTTCATTAAATCCTTCTTGCAGAAGCATTTTCTCTCGTGCTGGGAAGGTAGAAGGGTGTAACAGAAGAGCCCTGAAACATCAGCAGGAAGCTCTAAGCTGGTTAATGCAGTATAATTGTCTGGACATAGACTGGTCTTTGTTTGTGTGGTTCACTCCGAATCAGCTGTAATTAACTCCAGAGTGTTTCCAGATTGCCAGCAAAGAAAAATTACAGCTTTTCTGTTTTAAATTGTAAAGCTCACAAACATTAACTATGCAGATTGCATTTACTTTGATATATTTCTATCCTGCAAGAAAAAAAAAAAAGCTTACTTGGCTCCCCATCCCACCTCTAAAAATGTGCTTTGGTTAAGTCATTTGATTTAGTGTCTGTCGGAACATAATAGCTTCTTAATAGTTGGATTTGAAACCTTTTTTTACTTAATATTTTCAGTTCTTTGACATTCTAGTATTTCCCTTCCTTCTTGCTAATGTTTCAAATACTGCAACGGGAAAGAAGTTAGGCAATCTTCTATAAAATACTAAATAAACACCTACTAAAACAAGTAAATTTCAGAGAAAGCTGACTTAAAGAAAACCACTTTAAAAAAGTCGAGATCAAAGATATATTCAGATGTAACTGGTAACTTCCACACAGGTACTTTACCTGTGTTTTGATATATCAAAAGAGAGACTGTGAGAAAAGGATAATTTCCCTACCTTCTCTTCGTCAGCATACCACACCCTTTTAAAAGCTCCTGTACAGTAGTTTGTAATTATGAATTCCAATATAGATAAAAATGAGATAGCAGTGTGAACTAATACAGCCTGGCACACAAAAGATCTGTCAGCAACTGATGAAAAAAAAAAAAATCCAGTCTAAAATCTTTTTTTTTCTTTCTTCTGAATTTAACAATAAGGAATTTAAGCCTCAATGTGGCTTTAGCAACCAAAGAAAAGAAGCTCTTGGTGTCTGCATAATACCACTTTGATGGATTTTTTTCATCAGTTCTCTGTACGTGGCAACAAATAAACAAGTATAATTATACTTGTGAAGGTCTATTCATTGCTTTGTCAGGATTAGATATATGTGCCGTTTTCACACTGCGCCTCTCTTTTGTCTTTGCCTAACTCACTATGACATATTGATAGAGGATTTGGAATGGGGAAAAGGCCACAGCAGAGACAGTGATGACCTTTTGGAAACTTGATATAATTCAAAGATTTTTATTTATTTTCTTCTTCTTCTTCTTCTTTTCTTTTCCTTTTTGATTTGTAACTTGTTACCAAATTCTCTCGTAAGTGGACAACTTTTAACCCATTTAAAATGGAGCAAATAAAGACTCAAAGAGTGTTGTGAGATGGCTCGAGGGCAGATGAGAATAAAAACAACAGGCTAAGGAGTGCACTGGTCTTCTTTCTCAGCCCTTAGCAGAGTGGCCAACCTAGCATTCCTTTCCCATTATTCTGTCCTCTCCATCAGATCACGTTCTTTTTAATCATTTCACAAACACTGTCTCACTGGACCATAGAGGAAGACGGGGACAATCTCAATTAAAAAACAGAGGTAAAACTGGCCTCTCTGATTTTGGGTTCTAATGGGAACTCTGCTTGATGAATGCAAAGGAATTCTTCTATTGTTCAGAAAGCACCCCCTTTCATTAGCCTGGCTCCTAGTAGGTGGGTTTGGTCATTTAACAGAGCAGAGTTTAGGCAGCAGTGACTGCAGAGGAAAGCAAAGCAGAGGGAGCAAACAAAGTTCTTTTCTGAATATTGTCCATTATTTCTATAAAAGGGATTTGACATGATCAAAATCACTGATCTTGTGAATTCCTGAGAATACCAAAAAATGTGTACACATATTATAAGCAGACCAGCAGGTATGTATCGTTCTGAACTTAGCATTAAACTTATATTAGGCTTTTTCTTAGGAATTTCTTGAGGATTTGGGTCATTTTTAAAAATAGAATGTCTGGAAGTGAGTCTAGAAATTGTTGAAGACTAAACAGAAGCCAGCTTAAATAGTGAAGTAATTTTACAATGAGTTAACCTGTTACACAGTCATTTTGGAATGAGTTCTATGGTTTAAGTTAAAATGGTTGGCTTTGTGATCTTTATACTGGAACTTATAAAACTTTAGCATGAATTTCTTAAATGGATCATGTTGATAAAAGAAAAACTTCAACTGACATTGATGGCAATGAAATTACTTAGGATCATATTCAGTGTCACTGTACATACTGATATAAACAACTTTAACTGTACAAAATGATCCTATCAGAATGTACTGATAAACATTGCTGTGGTTATAGTTAGCAGCTCCTGAAAACAATGACTAGTTGTAGCAATTTAAATAGTTTTGTTATTGCTGGTATTAGAATGAAATATGTTTGGTTGTATAGAGGTTTTGTTATTTGACTTAGTTCCTAGTTAATATATAGCTTCTTGAGAAGAAATTGATAGGTGACTGTGTAAAATTATATGGGAATATTACAGCATAATATGGCCTACCACATTGCTATGACCTGGGATGGATTCTTTAACATAGTTTCCTTAATTATTTTCATATAGCAGTAGTGTTACTTTTTTGAAAGGTACTTCTGGCTCTTTTAAAGTAAAATAAAAAGACAATCTACTTTATGTTGAGATACTTTTTGGTCTATTCATCATCCAGCTAAAATTATTAACTGCACATTACATTCAAGTCATTTGAAGTACATTCAGAATAT